>NC_091469.1:51013444-51613444 GCF_036971445.1 Narcine bancroftii
AGAAGAAACCTATACTGCCACAATGAGCATGTGTGAGCTCCACACACAAATCATTTGAGGTCAGGATTGAAGCTGGGTCATTGGTATTGTGATTTTTCAATTTAACTAGCTGAGTTATTGAGCCATTTGCTATTTATTATTATTATCATCATAAATATATTGACTTGAACAAGAAAATCTGTAGATGCAGGGGTCGAGTGCTGGAGAAAACCAGCAGGTATCGTAGCATCCATAGGAAATAAATGAGAGCCAATGTTTTGGGCCTGAGACTTTCTCCAACAGTTTTGTGTATTGCATCATAATTATATGCCTCTTCATTATCACTGAAATACTGAAAGTACATTAACTTTAACACTCTTTTAACAGTAACACAAGGTAATTGATATAAACTTTGTCTTGTTGATTCCCTAATTTCTGCAGAGTTCAAGGTTCCTTTTATTGTAATGTAATAATACATTAAAAATATAACATACAATATAGATTTAATTTTGTTTGTGGTATGGCAAACAGTCACCCTGAGTATTACCCAGTACTCCTAACAATAGAAGAAAGAGAAGCAAAAGAGAATTCCTTCAGAGACAGAGAGTCCATGGATTTCCCTCTGGCGCACCTCCACCCTCTGCAGCCGTTCAGACTCCAATTTAATTAATTGGCAACCTGAACTCCAGATCCAAACCTCTGACATGATCAGGAAGCCTACAGCGCACAAGGCCCTTCTTGCCCTCAATATCCTCTTGAATCCGAGCTCCAATATCTGGTTCCCATGAGCCAGTCTCCAGCAGCCTGGGTGGGTTGCTCAACCATAAGTTGTCAACAGTCTGTTTGGTCCCTCAGCTGCTGAGCCCCTCACTTGTCCACTACAATGATCACCTTACTGCAGGGTCATTTCCCCTTCTTAACAAGGGGTGTTCTCTTTCTGGTGCCCTGTGCCATTCTGTTGCACCCTGGAGTCTGCAACCCCTCGTGGGTGCTGTTGAGCACACACTGTTGGCTTGACATTAGGACTGGGCAGTTAAAACCTTTAGAGCAGCGATGTGTCTCTGCTCTCTTGGGTCTGCACCTTAACTGCCGTTACAGTAGCTCTGGCAGCAACATCATTTTTTTTATACTAAGTGACTGACAAAATTGTTCTAACATCATGAAAGCAGTGCAAAGAGGAATATTTTTTTGCAGGACTATTTTTGACCTGAGTGGGAAATAATTTGCAATCCCTATATGGTTTGAAAGGACAGCTGTGCAACTATCATACTTTCTCTATTAATAACTTATTTTGCAGAGCACTGATTGAGCTGTGAATTCTAAAAATAAGACAATAAATGTTTTGTGCCTGATGAAAATGCTGCTGCTTGTAATTGCATCATTATTAAATGAGTAAATCTGATGAAAACATAAGTGACAATTGACCTACTATGGCACTACAAGTAAAAGTTACTGTGAATCCAGACCATAATGTAATTCACTATGTTCAGAGTTGTGGGGAACAGGAGCAAGAGCAGGTCATTTAACCTCCAGCACACACTCCTTCATTAAATAAGATCCTGGAGGTTTTTTTTACCTTTTGCCATTTCCCTTTCACTATTCAACAATCCATCTCTTTCTTGAATATTCAGTGACAAAGCCTTCATAATTTGCCCTGTCAATCGTGGCAGGAATTCTGTATGCTTCATAGCGACAAATGATGCTTCAATGAGCTATGCAAACCTACTCCACAATAATCAAATCCTTCCCTGCCTCACACACACAATTCTATTTTTCTTGCATCCATATCCTTATCTAAGTCTCTGAAATCTTTTCTAAACTTTTCTCCACTCACCTTAAACAAATGTCCTCTGGTGTTGGCTATTGTCACCCCAGGAAAAGGTGCTGACTGTCCACACTATCTGTGCCCCACATAATCTCATCACTGACAATCAACACAGTTGGTTACTACAATGCCTTTACAACACAAATGATTGGGATGGGGTTAGAATCCCGAGCTGTCTGTAAGGAGTTTGTATGATCTCCCTGTGTCTGTGTGGGTTTTCCTTGGGGATCTGCTTTCTCCCCTCCCCCACACTGTTTGAAACATACCAAGGGTGTAGGTTAATTAGGTGTACATTGGGTGACACAGACTTATAGGATGAAGTAGCTGTATGTCTAAACAAAAAAATGTAGGTGAACCTCAGGGATGCATGTTGAGCCCACTGCTCTAATCGCTCCACACCCATGATTGTGTGGCCAGGCACAATTCAAATGCCTTCTATAAATTTGCCAATGACACCACAGTCATTGGAAAAATCACAGACTGGTCTGAAGAAGCATATAGGAGTGAGACAGATCAAATAGTTGAGTGATGTCACAACAACAATCTTGGACTTGACATTATCAAAATCAAGGAGCTGATTGTGAACTTCGGAATGGAATAACCAGGAATACAAGATCCAGTGCTCATTGAGGGATCAGCAGTGGATGTCAACATCTCTGAAGACCTGCCCTTGGGCCTCCATGTCGATGCAATCACAAAGAAAGCTCACCAGCAGCTACACTTTGTGAGGAGTTTGAGGAGATTTGGTACGTCACCAAAGACTTGCAAATTTCTACATGGAGAGCTTTCTGAATGGTTACATCACTGTTTGGTGATTACCAAATGTATTGTTTTGCAGCAGTATCTCAGTGCAAATATTGCTATAAATTACATTTTAAAATAAATAAATTAGTACAAAGAAAGAAATTGAGGTAGTGAAAATGAGAGAGTTGTGAACTTGGCCAGCACCATCATGGGCATTAGCCTCCACTCCATCGAGGACATTGAGAAGAGAGAGTCCCTTAAGAAATCAGCCTCCCTTTCTCAAAGAGCCTCACCACCCAGTCCATGCCTTCTTCATTACTGCTTCCATTAGGGAAGAGGCACAGGAGCTTGTAGACAAACACCCAGCTGAAAAACGAAAGCCTTTTCTCCTCTGCCATCAGATTTTGGAATGTACCATGAATCACAACCTCAATTTCTTTCTTTGTACTAATTTATTTATTTTAAAATGTAATTTATAGCAATATTTGCACTGAGATACTGCTGCAAAACAATACATTTGGTAACATGTTCATGACAATAAATTCAGATTCTGTTTGTAATTTTGCAATATTTTAGGATTGAGAGACAATACCCATTCTTGATATTTTTTTCTTTGAACTACCTTTATTCTATTCTTCATTGAGGCAAACATCTCCTTTTCAATTTTGCCCACCTTATGTTAAGGTTTGTAGAGCATATAATTTCCAATTTTGAGATGACATCTTTTTCCCAATATACTTTTTAAAAGAAGTTACACAGTAGTATAATACATTTTCTGGCAAACCCATTAATGCATTTTCTTCATAATGTGCACACACATATAATCCTCAGAAAATCATCAATTGTGTAAAAATATTTTCATACAAGGTGCACATGCATATGTTTTCCTCTGATTGACGAAATCAATTTGCATTTAAATGGACATGAGACAAAGCACATACCATTACCTGCCACAGTTAATCTCCTGCAATTAATACCTGACCTATCTGTGTCACCAATCCATTGTTGACAATTGATCAACATGTATTCAGATCCAGACCCTTTAATTTTGCTGCTATTTATTATTTTCCCTTCTCTGAACTTGTTAATACTGGTCAATTACTGTTTGCCCTCTGCCTGTTACAATGAGTTTATCATTGCCCTCATCTGAAAACCTTACCCTTTCTCTTTAACTTTCTAAATTTTCCCTCAACTGAAATCTCCACCCTGCACCCACATCGCTGCCAATCTGACACACTTTTCAGTTTCCATCCTCACTGCAGCCTTTGCTTTATTTTTTTTGTATGCACATTGCAAAGTTAAGCAAGTTTACAGAGTTAAATGATCCAGAAATTCTTGCATCCACACCAGGATTTCATATGCAATTTTTGTGAGTTTCATTTAAAAAAAAAACCTACTGCTGAACTCATATCATATCATATCCCTCACTGCAATGTGCATTTCAGATTACATTTAGGTCTCTAGTGAGTGAGACCACTGCAGCTGGGCACATGTACTGACATTGATTGGTGGACAAGACTTGACTGGAATCCCTCATGCAGAATCACATTGGATTCCCTTCAGTAGCACAGGCCTCAAACACTGAATGAGCATGACATCTGCATCTGTATTAACTAAAAGGGTCTGGACCTACTTGAGTCATGGCAACCATCTTCCTCAAGTGAATTCCTTTCTCAAATTTTCTTTTTTTAATTATCCCACCCTTCACTTTCTGGTTCTATCTTCAAGGACATTTGTTTCAATCCCTTCACCAATTTCTTGTTCCTCCCATTTGATTCATCTCCTTCCCCTCCATATTTTCTCCTACAACCTCATTGTTCATCTCAGCACTGACCCATTGCATAATTACCCCAGCCTCTTCCCAATTTATCTCTTCCAACCCAGATTATCTTTCTTTCCAATGTCTTCTCTCCATCCCTCATCTTCTACAATATTCACCCTGACTCTGGCACCATTAATCATCTCATCCCCCCCTCCCCCTTCCATATCTGTTCCCTTTATGTTTCCCCTGAGATCTCCACTCTCCTCCATGGAGGGAGAGTGTAAAGGGAAAAGGCCACTGAATACATTCTTGTGTATAAAGCTATGGTCAATGCATTGGGCCTTGAACTTTCTGGAATATCCTAGAGTGGTAACCTGGGACATGAATCAATGCAGCATAGGACAAAACCATTAACCCCACAATGTCTGCACTGAACATGATGCCAACCTTTTTCATATACAGGCTTTTTGCACAGTGTTGCTTCAGGTCTTTCTGTGCTTTGACCATCTTATAGCATACGGTGCTTCGCGGGTCCAGTTTAGAGAAGTATGTCAGGGTCTCACAGTTGTGCAGCTCGTTGAGCTGCTGTCTCCCATTCTCTGCGTGGTTACATAGGTTTCCCCTGAGTGCTCTCATTTCTCTGACATCCCAAGGATCTGTGGGTTGATAGGTTAATTGGCCACTGTAAATTGTCCATGGTTTGTAGGTGGGCTGCAGTATCTGTGTGGGGCTTGTTAATGAGAATGTGGAGAAAATAAAAATAAATGGGATTAATGTAGAATTAATGCAAATAGATGGCTGATGAATGGCAGGGGTTTTTTGCTCATTGGGATTGGCTGGTAAGGAATAGAAATTTTGAAAATGCAATTCTTGGGATATAAGCAACATTCACAATTCTACTATTCATTTCCCACCAGTAGTTTCCCTTGAGGTGATGGTGAACCTCTTGTAATGAAAGTGCCTCCCAGAACAGCTTGGTAGGGAGATACAGAGATATAGGACCAGAAGATGATGGAGCAGCAACATCATGCAGCCAATGTGTTGTGTGGAGGGATTCTAGGAGTGGTGCTCACATGTTCTTGAACTTAATGGGATGAATTATTTCCAGTAATAGATGATTTGTATCACTGTTGGGATTGTGCACTCTTACTTTGCAGTTATTTGTCAGCTTTTCTTCATACATACACGCACATGAAATTTGCAGACAGGAAAAGACCAGCTGATCTCTCAGTTTTGGCTTGTACAGAGCATTAGGATCCAACTATTTCTCAGATGCCCCTCAACTCCTCTCCCCCAGCACAGCTTTCCTGCAAAAGATAAGTCAAGAATGACAAAAAATGTAGATGATGTCCTGGAAAGATGTTCCTTAGCTTCTGTCAAACAAGCAGAACCACAGCAGGAGATCACAGAGATTCATTGTTATTCATTCTCAATATCATGACATCCCTGCTCCAGTCAAGAACCCATCTAGCTTTTTTTAAAAGTGGCAGAGAATTTACAATGTATTCCAGAGGTTCTCCACTCCATCAAAAGAAGATACCAATATTCTGTCCATTTCAATACTTCTTAAGCTGGGTGCCTCTTATTTTCTTGGTTATTACATCAAATTTTCTAATGTGTTAAATGAGAAGAATTTATCATTTGGAGAGATATTCTCTCCCTTATTTTGTAGGTATCTGCCAGTTCTTCTCTTTGTCCATGCTGTTCTACAGTAAATAGATTTAATTTCTTGATCTTAACTGAGTAAATGAACTTTTTAAAACTGAATCATTCATGTAGCTCTGCTTTGGAGTTTTCCCAAAACCTCTAATATCTTTGACCTTCAAGAAAATCATGGTTTTCTGGATTTGCATTCTTTCACATTGAAACTATTCAGTAATCTACTCGCTGGACATTCCAAATCTCCAATCAGTTTTCACCACTCTTTATAACCATATAACCATATACAGCACAGAACAGGCCAGTTTGGCCCTACTAGTCCATGCCGCAACAAATCCCCACCCTCCTAGTCCCACTGACCAGCACCTGGTCCATACCCCTCCAATCCTATATAACCAAACCTCAGTAGAAAAAGCCTACTTGCATTTACTCCATATATACCCTTCATAATGTTGTATTCCTCAATTAAATCTCCCCTCATTGTCTGGACACCAGGGAATAAAGTCCTAACCTGTTTGACTTTTCCCTGTTACTCAGTTCCTCAAGCTCCAGCAACATCCTAGTAAATCTTCACTCTTTTAATCTTGTTGATAATTTTCCTGCAGTTAGGTGATCAAAACACCACAGTATACTCTAAATCTGGCCTCATTAATATCTTGTACAACTTTACCATAACTTCCCAATTCATGTGCTCAATACTTTGATTTATGAAGGCCAATGTACAACCCTATTATGACCCTATCTACCTGTGATGTCACTTTCAGGGAAATATGTATCTGTATTCCCAAATCTCTGTTCTATTACACTTCTCAGTTTCACTGTTTACTACTTGTGTCCTACCTCAGTTAGTGCTCCCATTCTTTTCTGCATTCAATTCCATCTGCCATTTTGCAGCTTATTTTTCCTCATTGAGAGTTGAGATGTGAAATATTCATGGCATTGGGAGTTGTATGCATATTGAACATATTGTTCAAGTATATAGAGAGGATGGCATTGGGATTCTTTATGTGCAAGCCTGTGGAATCTGGTATATTTCAAGAATCATTTGGTACCCCAGAACATGGGTACAGCTGGCAAGGTTAGTGTAGTGGTCAGCGCAAGCTGTTACAGTGCCAGTGACTCGGGATAGAATCTGGCTCTGTTTGTAAGGAATTTATATGTTCATATTGTGATCTGTGTAGGTCTCTGTGGGTGCTCCGGATTTTCTCCCATACTCCAAAATGAAAGAGGTTGCCAGGTTAATTGGGTGTGATTGGGTAGCACAGGCTTCATGGTCTGGAAGGACCTTCAACTGTGCAGAATTGTTTAAATTAAAAAAAAAATGGAAGACATGAAGATAATGCTGATTCACTCCTGGCTGGCTCACTTCTTCACAGGGGTCACCAATGAAGGAAGACTCAAAATTCGGATACTTGCCAAAAGTAAGTTTCCTCCTAAATGCATTATTGAGTCACTCTTAAGGCAAAGTTAAAAGGTTTTTGAGGGATATTGGGGATCTGGTTAAGAAGAAGAGAAAGGTGTATAGTAGATATAGGCAACAGGGAGAAAATTAGGTACTTGGGGAGTCAGAAAATACAGGAAAAAACAAAACGGAACTAAGGAGGGCTAAAAGTTGAAGACCAGGTGAAAACAAAATGGTAGTGCTGTGAGAGCTGTTCTGGACCCTAGAGAGTGGACCACCTGGTCCTAATGGCAGACTTTAAATGACCTGCTAAAGGAGTTGATGGTGTTTTTACTTAAAATTCTGCAATCGCAGTATCTGTGCCCAAGATAGGATGCCAGAAATAGGGAGAACCCCCCCAGCCCACCTCCATTGAGAAGGAAAAGCAGAGGAGAAGACCTTACAGGGTGGTGTTCTCAGCAGTGGACAAATGAGGGGCTTAGTGGCTGAAGGTCATGCACAGGCTGTGGGAAATTTGCAGTCAGGAGGGACCTACATGGGCTGTGTGCTGGAAAATGGCTAATGGGAATCAGATATCGGAGCCAGGATTTGAGAGGGTGGTGAGGGTAAGAAGGGCTCCTGAAGGCCACAGGCACTGAAGGCTTCCTGATCATGTTGAAGGTTTGGATCTGGAGCTCGAGTTGTTGATGGAACAAACAGGAGTGTGAGTGGCTACAGAAGCTGAGGGCACTGGAGCCAAATCCATGGACACTTATGACTCTAAAGAGACATGAAAATACAGGAAAAAACAAGATCATGAAAATGACAAAGACTAAAGAGGAGGAAGTGCTTGCTGGCCTAAAGCAAATAAAGATGGAAAAATATCACAAGGCCTGACAAAGTAATCCCCTGGATTTTGAGGAAGGCTAGTGTAAAGGTTTCAGGAGCCATGGCAGATATAATTAAAATATCCTTTGCCACAGATGAGGTGCTGGAGGATTGGAGGGTAGCTCATATTTTTCTGCTGTTTTAAAAAAAGCTCCAAAAATAACCCAGAAAATTATAGGCTGGTAAGCATGACATCAGTACTATGTAAATTTTTGGAAGACGTTTTAAGAGATCACAAATACAGTCTATGGATAGTCAGGATTGAATAGGGATAGTCAACATGGCTTTGTGCATGATAGATCATGTTTAACAAATCATAGTTTTTTGAGGAGATTTCCAGGCTAGTTGATGAAAGGAAGGCTGTATATGTTGTCGACAAGATGGTATGGCATGTACGGGCACTGAGGAGTTCTGCAGAACAGAGGGATCTAGGAATACAGATACATAACTCCCTAAAAGTGATGTCACAGATAGATAGAATCATAAAGGTAACTTCTGGCACATTGGCCTTCAGTAAATTAAAGTATTGAAGGGCGTAAATAAGTGGGAAATCGATCTTGTAAATTTTTTAGTTCAGTGTATTTTTTCGTATTTACAAAGTGGAGCAGAAATTGATTATTAAAATTTACATTAGATCTCTTCCACCTAAAGTGCAAAGCTAAAATCCATAATTTCTGTCAGGCATGTTCTTTCTTTGTTCCTGAATGATGTGACCTGAACAGGACAAAATGAAGTTAGCATTGTTTTTATTTATGATGTCAGACAGTTAAAATTGGCAGGAAATTTTATGAAGATTGGATATATCAAAATGTAATCCAGTTCAGTCTTCCATTCACCACCCTTTTCAAATCGCATGGCTGTGAACTATAACCTGGGTCAATGAGCTACAATGGATGAGATTGATGGATTCTGTATGGATCAACATTTAATATCATGTGATGTGCTATCAAGCAGAAAAGCAGACACAAAGACTGTTCAACAGGCATTATCCACATAAACTTCCACAGAGCTGGCTATGATGGTAGCTGTGCTGGCTCTGAGACTGACCTCGAGGGGCCGGATGTAGCTTATATCCCGGAGGGTGATTGGCAGCCGACCGGGTGAATCTTGGTCCATTCAGGTCGGCTGATTGACAGCCGGCCAGGCGTTGCCTTGTCCTCCAGTGCTCTTCTGGAGATACACAAGTTGCCCCCTGCAGTAGGCTAGTGGTGTATCACCACATATCAAAAACAAACATTTTACATTTTAAAGTTTGTATTTCCAAAATTCAGACAATAGAAACATAATGAAGGATTTTAAATTGAAAGACAACAGTTATTGGAGGGTAGGACAGAAGTGCAATCTATCAGGTTTTATGCATTTTTGCTTCTAACATGGGTCATGATGAATTTCTGGAATCACTGATCACTAACCAAACACCTGACTTGTAATCCAGGTGCATGAAATTCCATTTCAGGAGGGAAAGTTTGTAAAGCCCACATTTAATTTATTATTTTTGAAGGCTTTTCTTATATGAGGCTGTCAAAATGTGTTTATGAATGGGGAGGTCAGTTTGCCATGTGGCTACATTATCAGATCCATGTGTATGCAAACTTAAAAAAATAATGTTTTCTTCAATGAAATGGCTTCCCTGAGATGGCTTCAAGCTGAATAATTTTTTTGTTTTTACATTTACCCATATTAAAGAGGTTGTTTATTTATTAAAAAATGTGTGCAGATTGCAATAGCAGTAACACTTGACAGACCTGCTGTCAACTTTGCCATAATGTGATTTTATGACCCTTACCAGCGAAACAAGATGGATCGAGTTACACTAAGTTAGTGAATACTTTTCTGCTTCATAACTCATTTTATTATTATGGATTGTTTGACAGCACAACTTGTTGTTCTTTTAGTTTTATATATCTGGTCGTTGCACTTCTCATGAGTGGTATTAAGAGAATTATATATGAAATAATGTTTAAAAAAAAACTATCTTGAGCATCTAATGCTGAGGATTAAACCCAGCTGGATATTCTATCATTTTCATCTTCGGAACAGAACACTGTGTAACAGTGAAGTTTATCTTATCTGAGGCTAAGGGTTGAGAACCAAAGTTAAGGATACAAAATTGTGTGCTAATACATGTTCAGATGATTAAAAGAATAATTGAGCCTCCTCACAGGCATTATTTAGAGATCTCCTATTTATTGTTATATCGCATTCGTGATCAGTTTTTAAATTGTGAGACAGGTCAACTCAGGTTGATATGTTGGGTGATCAATGCTTTAATGCAAAAAGCTTCCTCAGACCAATATCCAATAATTGGTAGATGAAGCAGTTTTCTCACTTTCCAGCGAAGTAATGGAAAGCAGATGAAATTCCCACAAAGCCATGGTTACTGCCAAGAATGATCTGGGGGGGAAAAGAATGGCACCGCTGCTACTGGTACGAACTTGTGGTGAGTGGGGTCCCTTGGGGACCCTGCTCAGTCCGACTGCTGTTGGCCCTGTACAGGCTTTAAATGACCTTTTAAAGGAGATGATGGTGGTTTATTTTAAAATCCCGCAACTGCAGGGTCTGGCCCAAGATGGTGGTGCCTATGATTGGCAGTAGCCACAAAGGGCTGCAAACTCTGGGGAAGTGGAGGTTTATCACAGGGCACCAGAAAACAGGGAGACCATCCCCCATTTGAGAAGGAGAAACAGAGGAGATGATCAATGTGACAGTGACGATGGCAGTGGACCAGTGAGAGGCTCTGAGACTGAAGAACACACAATCGGTGGGCTGTTGGTGACTTGAGGTGAGGTACCCATGTAGGATGCAGGCTGCTGGCAACTGCGGTCAAAGGACTCCCACCAAGCTGTGGACTGCTGGAGACTGGCTGGAGACTGGCTGAAAGGGTAACAAGTATCAGAACCAGGATTCAAGAGGACACTGGAGGCTTTCTGATGGTGTCAGAGATGTGCTTCTGCAGTTCAGCTTGCTGATAATTCAGACAGAAGGCTGTGTGGTGGCAAAGGCAGCAGGAAGCAAAGCCATGGATAATCAATGATCCAGAGAGGGTGGAGGGGGGGGGGGGGTGGAGACACTCTCTTTTGGTTCTCATTCTCTGGCTGTAAGGGGCACTGGGCAACTTTTACTGATCGCAAATCTTTGTCTTAAGGCAGACTAAAGGAATTTTTGTGTAATATCATGTTTTCTGTTTTATTACATGACAATAAAATAGTTTTGACTTTTGAATGAAGCCATAGAGGGCAAAGAGGCCTTGGATTTGATTCCCAATTTGAGCTGAGTTCAGAAGTCTGGGTTGGAGGCAATAAAGTTTACTTCAGTGACCCCAGTGAAGAAAGCAACAAGTCAAATAGGGCTCTTATGATACAGATTACCATAATATTCAATGCCATTTGCTTCACCACTCAGACTGGAGGTACACTCCTCTGAGTCTTTTGACTAAGCTTAGGTAGCCTGCATTGAAAAGGCTTGCTGCACTCAGGCCAAAATGATTTAACCTGTTGTCAGGTGACTGGGGAAAAAGGTAGAGAGTTTAGCTATAAGGCAAATATGCTAACTCTCTTCAGATCAGACTACTCACTCCCACAATGAGAGCACAAGTAAGACCATAGATTTTTAATTCTGGGTGTCAGCAAGTTTCTTCTCTTTACCCAGTCTGCTCAATCCCATACCAACATTGGGTGACCTTAATGACAAGGTGATGAAGTAGGGAACTATACCAGATCAAACAAATACTAAAAGCTTATCTTCTCACCACATTTGAAGTGTCTAATATAATTTGACCTCATCAATAGTTTCTATACCTAGAAGAGTTATTGTTTTGGCCTGATGGCAAAGTCTAAAATTTGCACAACTGAAGCCTGTCGATCAGCAATTTATGGTGCAGGGATTTGAGGTGTGACTAAAAGTGGCTTATTCAGGCATATTGTAACATAAGGTTCTGAAAAGAGATGACTTGGTAGATGCTGTGGAAATGTTTGCTTCATGGTGAATCTTGAACCAGGGATCATATTTGCAGAATATCAGCTTGTCTATTCAAGATGGAATGGAGGAGCAATATTTTCCTCTCAGAAGTTTGTGAATCTTTGAAATTCCCTATCCCACTGAGCTGAGGAGGCTAATTAATTGATCTCCTCAATGTTGAAACAGAAAGATCTTTGGATTATCAAAATAGCAGAAAAGTGTTGAGGTCAATATCAGATTGAATATGATCTTGATGAATGCCAGAATAGGTGTATTCCTGAACCTATTTCTTTTGATCTCATGAAAGGGTGGCAGGGTTAGCTAACAGTTAGCACAATGCTATTCCAGCACCAGCGACATGGGGTTTGAACTAGGAACTGTCTGTAAGATGTTTGTACATTCTTCCTGAGCAGTGCCAGATTAAGGTATTGCAGGGTGGGTAGCATTTATTTTAAAGGGCCCCTAAATTGTGCCGGCTGTCGCATGCACGGTCCTAAATTGTGCAGGGTAGCACATGTGTGGTGAGGGGGAAGTGTGACTGCGCCCACCCTCCACCACCGACCGAGAAAGTTTATGATATGCTGTCCTTAAATGTCTGTTTTGGTAAGTTTGAAATAGTCTTCATTATTCTCAACAGAATGATACTGGCTTTCTCCGATCACTATATATTCAGTGATTACCAGTGGCGTATCTAGGGAACATAGCACTTATGACAAGCACTGAAATTGAGCCCCCTCCATTAAAACTTACACATTTTTCACACACTGAAATTACTCTCCTCTCCTCTCCCCTCCTCCTGTTAAAACTTACACATTTTGTTAAAACAAACTTTACTTATGGCGGTGACTGACTCAATGTGAGATAAACGGTTGTCTTCATTACCCATAATTCCCCACGCAGCTGGAACTGCTCTGCATTTCCCTTGCACTAGCTGAGTGGTTCCAGCTGCGTGGGGATTATGGGTAACGAAGACAGCAATTGCTCCTGCATTGAGCCATCGCCACGAGCTTCTGGCGCAGCCCCATAGTGGCCCAATCAGACGCCAGAGCGATGCTCCAGTGAACCCCAACAGCTCTGCACCCCTGCTGCCATAACGAAAGTTAGTCACACCCTTCCCCCACCCCATATCTATCAGTGTGGTGTATCTCATAGCCGATTAAAGGTAAGAACAGGGTAAAATCGCTAACCTTAAACTAGTTCTGGAGAGAGGGTTTTTGGATTGTTTTCTTTGGAGCATAGGATAGTGAGGGGAGACCTCATTACATTTTATAAAATCATCAAAGGGATTAATAGGGTGACCAGTCAGAATTTTTTCCTCAAGGATAAAAACATCACACACTAGAGGATACACATTTAAGGTGAGGGGGAGGAATTTTAAGGAAGATGTTGTGATACTACAGATTCTATCACCAATGTGTATATGTACAGATGGTAGTGTAGGATGACTGTGATTGGCTGAGAGTGTAGCCACACCTACTGGCAGGTCTTAAAGGATTGCTCCTAGCCAGACCAGGTCATTCTGGACTGGTCGACCTACTTGTGATATGCTCCAGTCTTTTAGTTAATAAAAGCATTGGTTTGGCTCAACAAGTCTTTGGTTCTTTTGATGCACTCTACAATTTTATTAACTAAAAAGTTTTGAAGGGATGGAGCGTATGCTATGGCTGGAATGCCTTGACATCGACCCACAGTCAGCTACAGCCTCGAATGACTTTAATCACTTAAAGATGCTTTGAAACATACTTACAGCTCTCCGATCCTGCCGTGATAGAGGACAACTGTCGATTATTAATATTGAAGACTATGGTGTCCCTGAGAGTCTACCAGAGTGTCCAGGATGCAACCACTTACACCGCAGCCATGAAAGTGCTGAAAGGGCTCTATGAGCGACCTGTGAACAGGGTCTATGCTCAGTACAAACTTGCTACAAGGAGGCAACAGCCCAGTGAGTCCTGTAGAGCTTATATTCAGGCACTAAGGGCAATGGGCAGGGACTGTGCCTGCACAGACAGAACTGCTGTGGAGACCATAGACAATCTGATTCGGGATGCCTATGTGGCCGGGGTTCGATTGAATGAGGTGAGGCAGCACCTGCTAGAGCACAGGGGAGAAATCCTAGAGGACGTGATCCGAATCGCAGAGATGATGGAGGCTGCGGTCTTAAATATGGACATGTACTCTCGGGGCTGGACCCCACACTCTGATGTGAGTAGGATGCCCTCCCTCCACCCTACTACTGCCGCTACACTGCCCGATGCAACCCTAAAATGTTATTTCTGCAGGAGGAACAAGCATAGCAGGTCCCAGTGCCCAGGGAGAAAAGCCAGGTGCCAGAAGTGTTTTAAAAATGGCCACTTTGCTTTAGTCTGTTGCTCCAAAATGGCCGCCGTCAAACACAGTGCCTTGTGTGAAGCCCAATCGCCACCCTCCCATTCAAACACTTTTTCCTCAGAGCTCTTGTCCAATGAGAGTGAGGACTCCACTGCGCAGCAGCGCCTGACATCACGAGGCAGACGCTGAGCGCGGAAGGTTCAACCCACCCTTGCCGCAATAATGTTCGCCCTATCTCATGAAGCAACGTCTGACCAGGCCCCAGCCCCGACCTCAATGGCCGCCGCCGACCAGGGACCTGCTGCCACCAACCAGGGACCCGCTGCCGCCGCCGACTGGGGACCTGCTGCTGCTGCCAACCGGGAACCCGCCGCCGCTGACCGGAAACCCGCCTCCACCAAGGCAGCTGACCAGGGACCCGCCACCGCTGCCGACCCTGTACCCACCAACGCTGCCGACCAGGGACCCCCACCGCTGACCGCCCCACCACTGACGGCAAGCAGCAACCCCAACACTTACTGTTGGCTGCAGGCAGCAACACCAACTCCTTGACACTGTCTTTTCAGGCCCAACTGTTTGCGTGACGTCATCATACACACATCGTGTGACGTTATCATGCAGGACTCCACTGTCTCCATTACAAGTCTCTGCACCAATAACCCTTGACCAGGACTTCCCCCATCCCCTCACAAAAGCAATGGAACTGATTAAAGTGCATGGACACTATACCAATTGCTTATTTGACTCTGGGTCAACTGAGAGATTTATCCGCCCACACCTGGCCCACCGTTGCGGACTGGCTATTTTTCCCACTGCACAGAGAATTTCATTGGCGACCAGATCGCACTCGACTGGGGTAAAGGGGTACTGCGTGGTAACTCTGAAAGTCCAGAGCATCACATTCACAGACTTCAAACTATTAGTCCTTCCCCAATTGTGTGCCGCCGCACTGCTGGGACTGGATTTTCAGTGCCAGTATCAAACCTTTTCCATGCACTTTGGGGGGCCTCACGCTCCACACTCTGTCTGTAACCACTCCACCCCGGAAACCTCCTGCCAGCGGCAGCCCGAGCCACCTGCCCCTGCGCCCCAGGGCCTCACCTGTAGACTCTCCACCCTCCGAGTTGCTCTACCAGTGCTTTTCGCAAATCTCACCCCTGGCTGGAAGCCTGTGGCCACCAGAAGCTGGCAATATAATTATGAACACAGGAAATTTATCACAAGCGAGGTGCGCAGACTGCATTATCGAACCTAGCTCGAGACAATGGAGGGCCCAGGTGGTTTTTGTTAAAAATGGGGAGAAGCCGTGGATGGTGGTTGACTACAGCCAGACAATCAACCGCTTCATGCTTCTGGATGCTTACCCCCTTCCACGGATCACGGATGTGGAGAATCAGATTGCCCAATACTGTGTATTTTCCATCACTGACTTATGATCGGCCTATCATCAGCTCCCAATCCACTGAGAAGACCGACCTTTCACGGCCTTCGAAGCAAATGGGCGGCTGTATCAATTCCTCAGGGTTCCCTTTGGGGTCACAAATGGCGTCGCAGTCTTCCAGCGGGAAATGGACCGGATGGTGGACCAGAATGGGCTGACTGCTACTTTCCCGTATCTGGACAATGTCACCATCTGCGGCCATGACGTGGAGGACCATGGTGCCAACCTTGAAAAATTATTTCAGAGTGCAATTTGGCTGAACTTGACCTACAATTTCAACAAGTGCATCTTCCGGACCTCTTGGCTTGCAATTTTAGATTGTGTGGTGGAGAAGTGGGTGGTCATGCTGGACCCTGACCGCATACGTCCCCTCATGGACTTGCCCCCCGCCCCCACACCCAGAAGGCACTCACACGCTGCCTGGGTTTTTTCTCTTACTATGCCCAATGGGTTCCACACTATGCCAACAAGGCACAGCCACTCATCAAGACCTCCTCCTTCCCCCTGTCAACCGAAGCCAGAACGGCCATGTAATGTCCTGGGATTCAAAGCCATTTGTGTTGTTTTCACTGGGCCACCTTTAACTGAGACACAGACTGCTTTTCCACTGAACACACTCATCCCTGCGGATTGTAGAGTCTAGCTCCGAATGGAATGGATGAAAGATTTTTTAAAATACTGGTTTAATCAGCATGCCAGCATCAGCTGAAGCTTGCGATATGAGTAGTGGTAGAGGCTGTCAATCCCCACCATGATTTGACGTCATTTGAAGCCAGCAGACTGATTGTTTTCCTTTTCCATTAGACCCGGCTCCAGTTAGTACCCTTGTTAATTCCTGGGACAAGGTGCCAGTGGAAAAGGGGCTAATGTCTTTGCGAATGGGTCATTGAATAACTGTAAACATTATGGATGCATAAATAACATTTAAAAAATTGTTAAAACTTTGACTTTTTTTACACTTAAAATGTAGAAAAGTACACCCACACACTAAAAATGATTGAAATTAACTTATTGTTAAAAAACAACAAATCTAACTAGGATCTAATGTCTCATTCATTCTAATTGAGACTTGTTGTTGCACTAGGTTTAGTGCGGTCCACACTCGGGGCAAGATTTCCTACACTGTGAGTCAGGATGCCCATGGGAGTTTGTGATCCTTTTATGGGACACAATGAGAAGTCCAATGGTGCAGCCACAGCTGGCGAATCTGGAAACCAGGTCTTCCGCAGGAATATCTATTCAAGTGCCAACATTGGTGCAGTGGAACCCTGATTTAACGTGAATCTGGGTATAATGCCATGAGCCATTGAACCTTTTTTGCTCTTTCCGGAATACTCATTTGCGTATATAAAAGCTAGAACTTAAAGCTCTTCCTCTGTTTGGCAACTATACCGCCCATCCATCAGCTGCCAGCCTAGTAAGCTGTGACGGAAAGATCCAAGTTTCTTAACTCCCAAAGAACACTACATCTAAGATCCAGCTGTTAGATCAGGGGATCATCTCCATGTTCAAACAGAATTACAGGTGTGAATTAATTTGTACAATTGTAGACAAATTAACAACACTGGAAGACTATCTGAAAAGCCTGAACATTAAGGAAGTTTGCCACTTAGGTGGGAAGGTCTGGGCAGCAGTCAGGTCCTTGAGTATGGACAAATGCTGGGAGAAGGGTCTAGATCCAGCCTTTTCATCTACCAAGGAAGATGGTGATGTAAGTATTCTACAGCTTCACAGATGGAGGTGCGTGAGACAGAGAGGCTGTTTGAAATGAGGAAAGAATGGTACTCTGCCGATGATGAGTGCTCGACATATGAGCACCTGATGGACTCCAAGATTGTCGGTGACATTACTATAGCACTGGTTCCTGAACCACAGGATGCTGACAATGAGGAGCCTCTACCCCCACCCCTGATGAAAGTATCTGAAGCCATTGAGTACCTCGAGGCCAGCCTATGTTGGGTGGAGACCCAGGATGTGGACCACAGAAAAATCTTCCAGCTCAGAGGCATTTTGGATTTCACTCGCAGCTGGCAACCTGCTGCATTCAAGCAACAAACATTGATCGCTTTTTTTTTTAAAGAGATAAAATGATGATTGTAAGAAATAAAAAGATGATTGGAAATACAGGTATTGTACGTGTGTTCTTAATTTTTTTGAAACTGCTTTTTTTTGTGAACCCTGATTTAGTGCAACCCCGCTTTATTCGCGATGCAATTTTTTATGGACCCCAACTATTGCATTATAGCAGGGTTCCACTGCACGAGCATTAAGTCAGAAGACCAACCCTATTAATTTTTATATTCAACAAACTTGCACTGCAAAAGCCACAGGAGATAAAAAAAAAATTATGCATTGTTTGAAAGATTTCCATGGCTTATATCAAGTTTTGTGAAATTATTAGGTGGCTTATTTCTTGGGTGAGGTATCAAACGTCATGGCTTCTCTTGTATTGTATCCATAAAATAAACTTCTTGGAGTTAGACAACTCAACTTGGTTTTTTGGTTCTTGCTTCAGAGTTGGAAGCTTTTGTACCCTTTCTAGGCTGACACCCAATGGGGTGATAAGGGAGTACTGTGGAAGTGCTGGCTTTCAAATTAATTCCGATGTAACATTTTGGTCTACTGGCTCATTTGGATACAAGATGTTCTGTGATATCACCTGAAGAGGTTGTAAGAGAATTTCTCTGGTCTCTTGGCCAACACATATCAAACATTAATAAGCATACTTATTTCAGTTTTGTCTGTGGGATTTTGTACCAGAAACATCTATTCTATACTTCATACATGTATAAATTAAAATTATTACAAAATACAATTCTTAATTAGTTGAAGCATTGCAAGTGGTGTGATGTGAATGCTGGATCTTCTGTTCATTTCAGAAAATTCTGTTCAAGAATTCAAATTATTTATCTTTTTCATTTTTCAACCAATGAATAAAATGCTCTCCATATGCAGCATTCAATTGCATGGTGGTTAAAATGTGCTGACATTGAAGAGGGTTCAAAGGAGCTTCAGTAGGATGATTCTCAGAATGAAAGGGTTATCATATAAGGGGCATTTGATAGCTCTTGGTCTGTATTCTTGGGAATTTAGAAAATGAAGTGGATCTCATTGAAATATTTCAAAAGTTGAAAGGCAAGGACAGTGTTGATGTAGAAAAGTTTCCCATGGTGGGAGAATTTAGGAAGAGAGGACACAGCTTTAGGATTGAAGGGCATCTGCTTAGAATAGAAATGCTTTAGAACTTCTTCAGCCAGAGGTGGTAAATCTGTGCAATTTGTTGCCACAGGTGATTGTGGAGGCCAGATCATTGGGTGTATTTAAGACAGATTGATAGGTTCTTGATTAGCCAGGGTATCATAGGATATACGGAGATGGCCGGGAAATAGGACTGATTGAGAAAATAGATCAGCTCATGATTAAATGGCAGGACAAACTCGATGAACGGAATAGCCTATTTCTGCTCCAATGTCTTATGGTCTCATGGTCTTATGGTAACAAGACTAGCGATCAGACGTTTGAACTATTAACCTGATTAAAATTCCACCACAGCAGTTTGGAATTTATATTTAACTAATTAAATAAATTGAGGTTTAAAATAAGAACAGCTATCTATCAGTGGCAGTAACTATGTGACTTCCAATTTTTTGTGGAAATCTCCCTACCTCTATAGCACACTACTGGGAAAGAAATTTTCCATCCTTACCAATTTTGGCAACTATGTGACTTCCAACCTTGTTTGTCTCATTGACTTTTCAGTGTCCACACATTTCAGGAGGAACCAGCAATAACTGACAGCATTATCAGTTGCTTCCACATCCAGCAAACACCTGTAAAAACAATTAAAAAGTTTTGAAACTTGGTGATTGTTAGTCTGGGAGTACCTCCTGATGCAACTACTACCTGCAAATATTAATAACTTAGATGGCTATTACAATGAGCAAAGAAAGCAATGCAAGGAGAAAACTTATCCATTTCTTGTTTCAGATTTATTTGTGGTACAGTAGCCGATTATCTCAGAATTGTGATTTAATTTGACAAATAATCCAATATTAATGACAGCAAACAAAATATTCCTGCTCCTCATCAGCTAGACATTGATCAGAAGCTTGTCGTGATGTGGTAAAAAGGAACCTGAGAAATTTTGGCTAACAGATTGAAAGAAAATTAGTCATTCATTGCACCAGAACAACAGTTAACACAGACTTTGAAGAAGGAAGCACAGTAGGAAAAAGATCTTCAGTAAAAAGCAGAAATCTTCCTGAATGACTTGCCATTTCCTATCCCATGATATTTATAGGCTATTGGTTCCATTAATCTCTTATGCGGTAGATTAACTACCACCTTCTTGCAAAGTAATGATCGTTGTGGGTTACATCAGTGTTAATATCTGTCAGTTTTCACAGCAGCATGATCATCTGCACTGAAAGAATAAAACAGTGAGTAGCAAATGAGGTAGAAATAACATTGGGAAAGCCAGGTTTGGATAATTTAAATCAGTGGTTTTCAAACATTTTCTTTCCACTCACACACCACCTTAAGTAATTCCTATGCCATAGGTGCTCTGTGATTAGTAAAGGATTACTTAAGGTGGTGTGTGAGTGGAAAAAAAAAGTTTGAAAACCCCTGCTTTAATCGTACCTAATTGACTTGTTATGTGCATAACTCCATAGGAAATGGGCCAATGACAATTTTTCTCAAGCAAAATATTTCAATGAAAATTGGGTATAGAGCAGTGATTCTCAACCTTCCCTTCCACTCACATTACCACCTTAAGCAATCCCTTGCTAATCACAGAGCACCGTTAGCATAGGGATTACTTAAGGTGGTATGTGAGTGGGGGAAAAAAAAGTTTGAAAACCACTGATTTAAATAAATTGACATAAATTTCATTTAATTATTTAAAAAAATAAATTTTAGGCCATTTCAGCCCATGAGCCTGTGCCACTCCATCACACCCACTTAATTTACAACTGTTGGTACATTTTGAACGCTGCGAGGAAGCTGGAGTCGCCAGAGGAAACCCACACAGACATGGGGAGAATGTACAAACTCCTTACGGACAGCACGGGATTCGTACCCTGGTCCCGATTGCTGTCACTGTAATGGTGTTGCACTAAGCACTACATCAATGAAGCCACCATTGGAGGTAAACAAGAAAACTTGCAGATGGAGATAAGATCAGGCTGGATAATAGCTTCTTCTGGCAGGCTGCGAGATTGATGAACCTGTATCGTAACCGTGTAAATCAATGGTTTTCAAACTGCCCCCTAAACTCACATTCCACCTTAAGCAATACCTATGCCATAAGTAATCTATGACTAGTAAGGGATTGCTTAAGGTGGTATGTAAGTGAGAAGGGAAGGTTGAGAACCACCGCTCTAGACCCAATTGTCACTGAAATATTTTGCTTGAGAAAAATTGTCATTGGCCCTTTCCTTTGGAGTTCTGAAACCGTGCACATAACAAGTCAATTAGGTACAATTAAAACAGTGGTTTTCAAACTTGTTCTTCCCACTCACATACCACCTTAAGTAATCCCTCTCTAATCATAGAGCACCTATGGCATAGGGATTACTTAAGGTGGAATGTGAGTTTAGGGGAGTAGTTTGAAAACCACTGGTGTAAATCATCTCAAATATTTATTATTTATTTTGATTACTTATGTAATGATTATGTGTATTGTGAATTTTGCTTGTGCACCATCGTCCAGAGAGACGCTGCTTTATAGGGTTGTATTTGTACAATTAGTACAATAAATTGTACAATCGTCAGGTTGCATTTATTATAATAAACCTGAACTTGAATCTGCAGATGCTAGGGTTTAGTGCAGGCACAAAAACGCTGGAGAAATTCAGCAGATCAAAGGAAGTAAAAGGCAGTCAATATTTTGGGCCTGAGCCATTCTTAAGGAGTGCCTAAATTTCATTCTCATGGTTGGTGGCACATTGAATGCCCTTTTCTTGTTCAGAGCAATGGTTTGGATTCAGTGAGTAATTTTGAATATTGGTGCATTTCATGGTGCTTAGTGTCATTCTCCTGAAGCCCACCCCTCCCCCCCACAATATTCCATTCATGTTCTACCTTCCAAAAATAGATGTTCAAGAGAAACAGAACATTTGAAAAGTAGATTTTTAAAATTATTCAGCAACAAAGCAATATGCTACAAAAGACAGAATAATGATATTAAGTGAATAATAATAAAATTTATAATAATGGAATTAAATTAATAATAATTAATAGTAATGTCTGCTTTCCCCAAGAGCTCCACTAAAATATTATCTGATATGTTCTCATAAGCTGAAGCTCTTGCCAGGAATAAAATGCACAGGAAGTGTTCAGACCTCAGACATCTTCCTTGCAATGCAGAGTGCAGACCTCACAGATACTTACCAAAAAATGTGCCCACAAAACTCCCTCAGCTTAATTAAGACCAGCCGCTGTGATATTTTAGAATTATTATTTTTATTTTTAAAATCATATTTATTTATTCATCTATCTATTTTTTAAAATTTTCAAAACCCCTAAATGTAAATGAGGTTGAAAGTTAATATTGATGAAACAAAGTACCTTGCACCTGAAGTGGGACAACACAGTGCCGAAGTATTAACACTGAACCTAGAGATTATGGTAATTATTTGAAAATATTTAGACACATTGAATAGGGTGAACCTCCCTTTTATTTCAACAGTTGCATTTTTGGCAGATCGATCACATATAATTGTGCAACCACGATAAAAGACCATGGAGTTGTATATTCAGTGCAAATTGAGTTTCTGCCAATTTTTATATTGTTTAGAAAATGACAGTCTCAGAACTGGCCTTAGACTTTAAAGGTTTCATTTCCTGGGGTTAAAGAATTACCCAACCAGATTTCAATAACTGGCCTTCTTTCTTAATAAGAAATTGACACTTCCCAATTCTGAAAATCAAAAGATTCTTTTATTATTTGCAGTTGCTCAGGAGTTTGCGGAGGAGCTAGTGGAGTTGTTCAAGTGAACCGGTATGAATGCTTAGCGGATTGGATACAGATTTTTAATGTAAAATTTCTGTGAAGCATCTATTTTCAGATTTATTAACAAAAATGATCTCATTTACTACTCTTTAGAATATCTAGAAATAGATTTGGAAACACATTTCATAATGAAAAAGGCACTGCCTCCTTGTTCAGATTCTTAACAGGTATGTTTGTTCCATACTTGATTTTGAAAATGGGAAGATAGGCCAAATGAAACATTCTCAACAGTTTTCCTGGACTTGTTGGTGGAATTTACACTCGTAATGTATGAATAGGCAGAACTATATGCAAGATTACAGCAAGCATAATGTTATGCATTAGGTCAGCCATTCTCAACCTTTTTTCAGCTCTGGCCACCATAAGACTCTGCTCAAAGTTTATGGACCCCTTTCACTCAGAAGCAGTTAAGTTTTGGTTTCTTCTGTGCTTCTTTCCTACTAACCACACATTTTAGAAAAAATGATGTTACCTCAGGTTAAATGAAAATGGCTTTTACTTAAATGTGATGTGGTCGCTAGAGGTGGGTGGGTGTGTAGGGGCCCCAGTGAGCATTAGATTAATGCCTGGATATATTGCAAGAAGAAGTGGTTATTAAAGGCCTGGGGTTTTCTTTAGAACCTTATGCATCATTGGAACCTAATTAATAACATTGTAAAGGTGATCAACAGTGGATTTCTCCTATCAATAGCAGTGATGTTGTAATCAGCTTTTATCTGTTTCCACTGTACTTACTTTGTGTCCACACTCACAGAAACATAATATTGCTTTGATGAAAAGCTTTGAACTTGGTTTGGTTGTCCATTATACGTACCCAGATAATCTTGTGCAATCTCTCCACTCTCTCCACAATGGAGCCATTAATCTGTAATTGGGAATGTTCAACCTTCACCCTCCTTAAGTCCACAACCATCTCCTTTTTCTTGTCCATTTTGAGACTCGGGTTGTTCTCACACCATTTGACCACCTCTCTGCAAGTTGACTTACCATTTTGCTGATGAGGCTATCTACTATTGTATCACCCACAAACAATGACTCTGTTTGAACTGAATTCATCTAATAACCAAAATAAAATTCCTTTTAGCTGGAGACAGATAATCTTGTAACTTTGCAGATTATTAAGTATAGTGAAAAACATCTTCCATTATCCTTATATTTCATTAATACATTTTTAGGTCTAACTGCCTTATAGCAAAGAATGATATCATAACATGTTCTGTTTATTGGTTTTAACAGTTGATTTTTAAAAATATATATCTTAACCTTTGTTATTATGTCCGGAGGTTGACTGTTCAAAACATGAAATCTCATCCGGAGCTGAGTATGTTTATAAGTTGTTTCAGGATGAGTCATCGGAATTTTGTGGTTTCTTGTGTCCCAACTGAAGAAAGAGCCTTGTATTCCAATTAGGGAATGGATTTTTAATAAGTCCTTGCCATCGGCATGCAGAAGGAAACATACAGAAAGAAGTAAAACATTAACTTCAACAGCTGCTATAAAGTTTCATTTGTTGAAGAATTTCCATCTTTCCTATCAAAGGAAGACATCACTAACATTCTTGATGTGAGACAGAGCATTTTTCATCATTCATGTATTCCTTTTTAATCTTCTGTCCTTTTCAAATGATTTCCTGTATTCTGTCTCATCGTTATTTGATACCTGGTCCACTGCTATGGTGTCATCAGCAAATTTGAAGATAAAGTTGGAACAGTCTTTAGCTGAACAGTCATGCACATAGAGTACAGTATGGGAGTGGGTAAGCATTGCTCTGGAGTCAAGTTCCAACTTACTGGTTGTTTTGCACCAATATTTTGTTGAAGATACATTTACTAAGTGCTCCTTCGCTGGAATGTACTCCATTGTCACCACTTACATTGCTTTGAACTAGTACTAGGAATAGAGCCATCTCTGCATGGCTCTATCCCAGCACCGATGATCTCTTCCACTAAATCCATCTCCCATATTCTCTTCAATGTACACTGTTTATAGAAATGATTTTCATCATGCTCGTGTTCACTTTTCCTGTAACTTGGGTGCTTGTCTTCTAAGTCACTCATTTTGGTGCCTACAGTATTTAGACTGAAAGACTATGGGCTAAATGCTGTGTGATGGGATCAATATGGAAGGGTGTGATTGGCATGAAAAATTTGGGCAAAATATTCTATTCACCTCAATTCCTCTTGTTGGTAGTAATCTTAGCATTGTCAACATTATGTAGGTAGAGAAGGTTATTATTCCTGAACTAGATTTACTTGTGGACATATCTGATTCAAGGCACATAAGAACTCATGGGGGATGCAAAAGAAATAGTTTTCCCATCAAAGCAATTTGTAAATTTAGTTTTTTTTCTGGAGTAAAGATCTCCAGTCAGTTCTGATTATTAAACCTGCCCAAATAAAATAGAGATGCAGGTCAGACTGCATATGTGGAAAAATAAATGGAAATAATCTTCCATCAGAAGTTATCTGTTATAACTTCCTAGCCTTGCTACCAGCCATCGGAATTTTTTTTTCACCTTGCATAGTGTATCTGTAGCCTTTATGAGACCTGTGGCTTAATGGAAAGGATATCATTATTTACCAGCATGACTGATCAATTAACTATCTGCAGCCTTGTGGTTTGCAAGCACAGTACTTCGTGGTTTGTATTTCAAATTATTTAAAAAAAAATCAGACAGACAGCATGGTAACAGGTCCTTCTAGCCCAATAGCCCATGTCCCCCCATATATACCAATTGACCTACAATCCCTGTATGTTTTTGAAGGGTGGAAGGAAACTAGAGCACCGAGAGGAAACCCATGCAGACACAGGGAGAAAGTACTACACCCTTCAGGGCACTATTTTTTGCTTGCTTTGAATTTTGGAAAAATGAGAACAACTGAAAGTTTCCTTTTAATAATATGAATATCTGAGACACTTCTTTGAATTAGAATATTGATTCCAATGTTTTGCAATGCTAAAATTTAAATGTTACAATGTACCTTACAAAATGAAATAAACCTTATTAAATTGAAATAAAGCATTGGAATGACCAACTGTTTTCACAGCATTAAGAATAATTATTTTATTGTATGCGAGTTTTGACTGTTCATTTCTTCAATCACATTTAGCTATTTTCGCTGTTTCCTTGGGAATGTAATGGCTTTGGAGCTAAACAATGAAACATACTGTGAATTTTAATTTGAATGATTCGAAGGGACGTGTAAAATAAAGGTGTCCAAGGAATGTTATTTAGATGTCCTGAACGTAATTGACCTTATTGTATATAATTATATTGATGACCTTTGTACTGTCAAATAAAAATTGATGAAATGTAATGTTTTAGCCATTCATTATTTTGAATATGATGTGTATGGCCCCTTCCACACACAAAGCTAATGAAGAAATATATTTTCAGAAAAATTAGTCTGTGTGCATGCATTAATTAAAAAAACCAGGTGCAATAAGTAAGAGAATCTAGTAAGATTAACTACAAAATTGCCAATAGATTCATTGGTATCTTTCAGGGGATGATATCTTAATTGCTTTGGCCTGTATGTGACTCCAGACCTATTGGAATATAATGGATTCTTACTGCCCTCTGAAGTGCAACAGTAAACCAGCTCCCTGAATCTGTTTATATTCAGCTACTTAGCATTCCCAAGTTTCACCACCATGTAGATTGAATATACTTCTTCCGAAGTTTACAGATATAATGGACCTGTTGGTTCAATTGGAATATAACTTCAGACGTTATACCTACAATATATCATTTTTAAAGATTAGAGCCATTAATGTGAGCTGTGTTAAAAAGCAGCATAACTCATTGAGATTATGGCTTTTTGCAGGAGCGAAGCTTCCAAACCTCAGCAACAATGAGCAAAGGATGTAATGTTCGGGCCATTTGATGATAATTCTGGTTCTTCTGCTTGGGGATCTATTCTGTGGCAAGGCAGCTTCATCATTGTTGAAGTTAAAAAGGTGGTTTGAGGCTGTCTCGCCATAATACCCAAAAATGCTTTGCTTTGTCTTGTTGGTGACTGATTATCTTTAAAGAATGAACAGCTTATTATTTTCCCACAGCTCAGATTGCATTATTGATGTGGTTGCTGGAAAAACTGACCATCACGTTCAGACATCCAACTGAAGTGGTAAAAGATGCCAAGCTGAGCAAAATCTTCAACTACCCCGCAGTTGGAATGCTGTGGCAATATGTCCAGTGGAGATCAGAGAGGTCAGTTTGCCCCCAAATAGACTTTCTATTTGTGACCTCATCTTTTCTAAATCAGGAAAGATGCATATAGAGAGGAATGATGAACCTGCTCATATCTATGAGGGTGATATTGCCATTTTCTGCTGAGATCCACATCAGTTTTCTGAATGAAGAGCATTTGCAACCAGATTGAATTTGTGTAGTCTGCACCTTCATGGAGATGTGTGATTAATTCCCCATTGACGAACATTGACCAATATCTATAACATATGGGGTAATGGGGTCTTTTGTTTTAAAGCAACATTTTAAAAAATAGGCTGCAGTTTGAAGAAGTTGCAAGGAAAAGTCCTTCCCATTTAGAAACAAGATAAATGCAAGGGCATAACTTGCGTTAATTGGTTGTTCCACAGTTTGAGTGTCTGTGGAATTTCAGTGGAGCAGGAACTTTTCAAGGTGCTGATAAACTCTGAGTTCTTCCCCTTCAAAAAAAATTTCTTGTGAAAACTGATGAAGAGGTAAAATTCAATTAGGATCCATGGATTTGTATGGAATAAATATGGATTCATTAGGAATTATAAAGATAATTTTAGTTTTTTTCTTTGAATACAGTTTAGATTCAAGATTTAATTTATTGTCATAGTAATAAAACAGTGTCCTATTATATGAAATTCCCTTTTGTCTGCTGCAAGACAGACAGATTCGCCATCAGCAGAAATTTCTTACAGTCAGAGAAAGAGAAACAAAAGGGAGCCCGTTACCATTAATTAGAAATTCTGCCTGGCCCACAGAAAAAGAATCTCAAAGTTGTATGTCATGTCATATATGTACTCTGACAATAAATTTTAACTTTGATCTTTAAACTGAATAAGAAGTAGACAAATAGCAGCAGGAGTTTTTTGGTAATCTATCTTCATGTTGCAGCTGTAGAAAACTTTGTTTTGGGCATTGATGTATTGTGTACAGTTCTGGTTGCCACATTACAGAGGGAGATGGTGGCTTTGGAGAGTGGAGAAGAGGTTCACTAGAATGGTGCCTGAATTAGACATTATCAGCTGTACATAGAGGTTTGACAATTAGATTGTTTTCTCTGGAGTATTAGAGGCAGCAAACTGATAGAAGTTTATAATGTTCTGAGAGGCAAAGATAGGGTAAATAGCCATACTTTTTCTGGAAATGACAAATTCTAGGGTGTGGAGCTTTAAGGTGAATGGGATATGTGATAGTATGGGATCCTATCACCTCAGTATATATTTGTATTTAGTGCAAATGACTGGCTGAGAGCTGTAGCCACACCTACTGGCCAGGTCATAAAGTTCTGCACCTAATCAGATCCAGGTCAGTCTGGACTGGTCGACCTTGAGGTCCTACGCTCCAGTCTTTTGGTAATAAAAGCCTTGCTTTGAGTCTACAAGTCTTTGAGTAATTCGACGCACTACAATTTTATTACCAAAGCTTCCAATGGATGGAACGAATGCTGCGACCAGAACGCCTCAGCATTGACCCCCATCAGCTACTGCTCAGAGTGATTTCAGGTACTGGGTGAGGTGTTTTGAGGCATATCTGCAGTGCTCAGACCCCGTTGTGGAGGAAAATGACAATAAACTGTTGGTTCTGATATCGATGGTGTCCACGAGGATCTATGAAAACACCCAGGACATGATCTCCTATACAGCAGCCATGAATGTGCTAAAAAGACTATGAATGATCTGTGAATAAGGTATACGCCAGACACATGCTGGCGACCAGGAAACAGCAGCTGGGTGAGTCCTACAAAGCATACCTACAGGCACTAAGGTTACTGGGCAGAGCATGCGCATGCACCGATAAAACTGCAGCTGGGATCACTGATGACCTCATATGGGATGCTTACATGGCTGGGATTCGGTCTCAAAGTGAGGCAATGACTGTTGGAGCATGGGGGAGACAGCTTTGTGGAGACTGTATAGATTGCAGAAACGATGGAGGCTGCAGCTCTAAACATGGATGCCTACACACAGGGCTGGGCTCACCATTACAATGTGAGTAGAATGCCTGCTTTTAATTCAGCCTCCCCATGGCCCGTTGATGGCCTCACCGCCGCCACGCTATCTAACGCGGCCCCGAAGTGTTACTTCTGCGGGATGGAGAAACACAGTCGATCCCTGTGCCCTGTGAGGAAGGCTTGGTGTTAGAAGTGCAAAAAGAATGATCATTTCGCGAAAGTCTGTCGGTCCAAGGTGATCACCACCAAGCACAGAGCCTCGTGCGAGGCCCATCCGCCTTTCCCAGATTCAAACTGCTCGACCTCTGAATTCTCATCCATTGAGAGCGAGGAACCAATCGCATGGCAATGCTCGACATCACGACACAAACACCGTGCATGGAAGGCACCGCCCTGCAGCGCTCGCCGCTATGACACTGCACCCCAACAGACCACCCACTCTACGCACACCACCGCCATTGGTTTCTATGCCGGCACCCCCAATGCGACCTCTGCACTGGCGTGCCCCGATTGACCACCTGCATCACGCGTGCTGTCGCCACCGCTGCTCACTGCTGACTTACTGGCTCCACAGCTCCCCACTTCGGCCCACTCGCTTGCCGTTGACTTACTAGCATCACGGGTCTCCATGTTGGACCCCTCCATCCAGATTTCTGAGTCGGCAGTCTCCGATGGACTGCCCACTCCGATGATGTCACAGCACAAGTGTAGCGTGCAACTGGCTGAGGCACCACGACATTCTGCCCCATTCTCCGGTGATGCAAAGCTCCAACGGACGTCATCACGCTAATGTCTGGAGACACCAACACGGGCAGCTCTGCTCCCTGCATCGTTCACTGCATCTGTGACACTGAATCAAAGCCAACCACATCCCTTAGCAAGACCCAAGGAAACCATCAAGGTGAACAACCAATATGCTAACTCTCTTTTTGATTCTGGTTCAACGGAGAGCTTCATTCACCCAGACCTGGTCCAACGATGTGCACTTGCTGTCTATCCGACTGACCAGAAAATTTTGCTGGCCACAGAGCCCATTTAACGGGCATCAAGGGGTATTGTGTGGTGACTTTGAAAGTTCAGGGCATCAGATTTATGGATTTTAAGTTACTAGTCCTGTCTCAACTGTGTGCTCCTTTATTGTTGGGGTTGGATTTTCAATGCCATTTTAAAATGGCATCACTGCATTATGGGGGTTCCTACTCCCCACTCTCTGTCTGCCACCACCACTCCACTCCGGATACCTCCTGCCAGCGACAGCCTACGCCAGTCCTCGCCCTCAAACCAGGCGCTCCACTTGTAGTCACTCCACTCTCTGAGTCAATCCTCCAGCACTCTTCACCAACCTCACTCCTGGCTGGAAACCGATTGCCACTGAGAGCTGGCAGTACAGCTTCAGCGACAGGAAATATATTGAAAGTGAGGTGCACATACTGCGGGACGAAGGCATCATTGAGCCCAATGCGGCTCCCTGGAGGGCACAGGTAGTAGTTGTGAAGAACGGGGAGAAGCTGTGGATGGTGGTTGATTACAGCCAAACTGTCAACCGCTTCACGCTCTTAGAAGCTTACCCTCTTCTGCGAATCATGGACGTGGTGAATCAGATCACTCAATACCTTTTGTTTTCCACCATCAACCTTCAATCAGCCTACCACCAGCTCCCAATCCATCTAGAAGACTGCCCCTTCATGGCCTATGAAGTGAACGGGTGCTTGTACCAATTCCTCAGAGTCCCCTTTGGTGTCACTAATGGTGTCGCGGTCTTCCAGCAGGAAATGAACCAGATGGTAGACCAGAACAGGCTAACAGCTACATTCCTGTATCTGGATAACGACACCATCTGTGGCCATGTCCTACAAGACCACGACACCAACCTTGAGAGATTCTTCCAAACCGCAAAATGGTTGAACCTAACCTATAATTTTGAGAAGTGGGTCTTCCGGACCACTCGCCTCACAATTCTAGGTTGCATGGTGGAAAACAGGGTGGTAAAGCTGGATCCCAACCACATGCACCCTCTCATGGACCTCCCACTGCCCTAAACCCAGAAGGCACTCAAATGCAGCCTGGGTTTTTTTCTTATTACACCCAATGGGTCCCCTAGTACGCTGACAAGGCATGGCCACTCATTAAGTCCACTTCCTTCCCCTTGTCAGCGGAAGTCAGAGCGGTCTTTAACTGCATCAAGTCAGACGTCACCGTGGCCACCCTCCATGCCGTAGACGAATCAATACTCTTCCAGGTAGAGAGCGATGCTTCCGACTTTACACTGGTAGCCACTTTAAACCAGGCCGCCAGGCTTGTTGCCTTCTTTTCCAGGACCATCCAGGGCCCAAAAAGCCGACATTCCTCTGTTGAGAAGGATGCCCAGGACATTGTGAAAGTCGTACGTCGTTGGAGACACCACCTTGTTGGCAAACATTTTACACTGTTGACAGACCAACGCACAGTCTCATTCATGTTTAGCAACAACCAGCGGGGCAAGATCAAAAATGACAAAATTGACAGGTGGAGAATCGAACTCTTTACCTTTAACTATGACATCCTGTATTGGCCTGGCAAACTCAATGACCCACCTGATGCCCTTTCCCAAGGGACATGTGCCAGCGTACAACTGGACAGGGTGCAGAGACTCCATGAGGAGCTCCGTCACCCAGGGGTCACCAAGTTCGCACATTTTGTAAAGGCCCGCAACTGGCCCTATACAGTCAAGGAGATCCTCTCCATGACCCAAGCCTGCCCTGTCTGTACTGAGTGCAAGCTCAGTTTCTTCTGGCCCAAGAAGACCCATGTCATAAAAGCCACCTGGCCCTTCAAATGTCTCTGCAGACTTCAAGGCGCCCCTACCTTCGACGAACCATAACACCTATATTCTCACGTTGGTCGATGAGTACTCCCGCTTCCCGTTTGCTATTCCCTGCCCAGACATGACAGCCTTCACAGTCATAAACGCACTGCACACCATCTTCACCTTTTTCGGGTACCCCAGTTATATCTACAGTGACTGGGGGTCCTAGTTTATGAGTGGTGAGCTGAAGCAGTATCTTCTGGAGCGCAGTATTGCTTCGAGCAGGACCACTAGCTAATGGGCAGGTTGAAAGGGAGAATACCACCGTCTGGAAAGTGATCACACTTTCTCTCCGGTCTAAAGGTCTCCCCGTCACTCACTGGCAGGACATCCTCCCAAATGCCCTCCCACTCCATCAAGTTCCTGTTATGCACTGCCACCAACGCTACCCCGCACGAACGCATGTTCTTATTCCCATGAAAGTCAGAATTGGGGACGACCACACCGGCTTGGCTGACAGTTCTTGAACCTGTTCTGCTGAGATGTCATGTCTGGTACTTAAAAAAACCGACCCTCTAGTGAACCAGCTACACACGAACCTGCACTATGCTTATATCGAGTACCAAGACGGATGGGAGGACACAGTCTCGGTGAGGGACCCAGCCCAAGCCGGATCTAGCATTGTAATATTTGTTCTCCAACCTTTCTTCAACTCTTCCCCAGGTAACGTGCCGGGACAATGGGGCCAGCAGCAGCAGCACACAGATTACGACGACTGCGGACTAGAGTATCCACACCGACCCTCAGAAACTCCAATGACGATCGTGCACCACCCCTACCAGCTACTCGGATTCTGGCACCATGGCAGTAATGTCAGACGATCAGGCCACCCGACTGTTACAGCCCGTAACCCTTGCATGCCATCTTCCCCGTGTTTTGGAGTCCAAAAAAAGTGTACCATTGCTGTTCCCCTCCATACAGACTATGGACTATTAAGAACTCAGAAAAAAACCAACACTCAGTAATGAATCCCCTTTTTTTTTTAGCCACCTATTAGAACCATCAGTTCTTAAAGAAAGGGTTAATGTGATAGTATGGGATCCTATCACCTCTATAGATATAGATTTGTATATAATACTAATGATTGGCTGAGAGCTGTAGCCACACCTAATGGCCAGGTCATAAAGTGCTGCACCTAACCAGACCCAGGTGTGTTTGGACTTGTCAACCTCGATGTACTACGCTCCAGTCTTTTAGAAATAATAGCCTTGCTTTGAGTCTACAAGTCTGAGTCATTCGACACGCTGCAGGATAAAATGTAAAGGAGTTTGCAGGCAAGTTCTTTACATATGTGTCTGAAACAGGATAGTTTCTGGAAGCAGGCCCGATGGTAATATTTAAGAGGCATTTAGACTGGCAGATGAACAGATAGGTTATGGACGATTATAGACCATGTGCAAGCAGATAGGATTAGTTTAAATTGTCATCATGGTTAACTCAGACATTGTGGGAGAGAGGTCTATTCCATACACTATTTTCTTCACTTTGTCTGGGTATTTGTATATTTTTTCTCTGCAGACACAATTCACAATTCTATAAGTAACTAATTTTGTTCCTATTTTCAAGAAAGGAAATTGCAGACCAGTGAGCCTCTCATCAGTGGTAGGGAAACTATTAGAGAGGATATTTATGGATAAGTTTTATGCATATATGGAAAGGCATGGGTAGATTGGGGCAATGTTGCTTTGTGCATGGCAGGTTATAGACTTGTTTGAGTTTTTGAGGAGGTGACAAAAATGGTTGTATATATAGACGAGTAAAACTTTTGATAAGTTCCATCATGGTAGTTTGATCCAAAAGGTAAAGATGAATGAAATCCATGATAGTTTGGATTTGGAATTTGCTGGCTCATAGAAGACAAAAGATAATGTTTGAAGGGTGTAATTGTGGCCAGAGGTCCATGACCAGTGGTGATTCAGAGGGATTAGTGTTAATGCCTCTATTGTTTGTGTTTAACTAAATGACTTGGATGAGAATGTAGGTGGATGAGTCCATAATTTTGCAGATAATACAAAGGTTGCTGTAGTTTTGGACAATATAAAGGGCTTTTGCAAGAATACAGAAGGATATAGATCAGTTACTGATACAGGCAGACAAATGGCATATGGAGTTTAATGAAAAAAAGTACAGTGTTGCCCTATGGAAGGTCAGCTGTAAGGGGAACGTGCAGAGTGATCTGGGGTCTAGGTGTATAGCTCCCCGAAAGTGCTCATAAGTAGATAGGATGGTAAAAAAGGCATATGGAAAGCTTATCTTCAATGGTTGCAGTATTGAGCATGAGTAAAGAAGTTGTGTTGCAGCTCTATAAAACTTTGTTGGGCTGCACTTGGAGTATTTTGCCTTATTAAAGAAAGGATATGAATACTTTGGATAGAGTTTACAGTGGTGGTTTCAACCCTTTTTCCACTCACATACCACTTTAATTATTCCCTATGCCATAGGTGCTCTATGATTAGTAGGGGATTGATTAAGGTGGTATGTGAGTGGAAAGAAAAAGTTTGAAAACGACTGTTTTAATTGTACCTAATTGACTCGTTATGTACCTGGTTTCACAACTTCAAAGGAAATGGGCCAATGACAATTTTCTCAAGCAAAATATTTCAGTAACAATTGGGCCTAGATCAGTGATTCTCAACCTTCCCTTCCTACTCACATACCACCTTAAGCAATCCCTTACTAATCACAGAGCACCAATGGCTGAGGGAATACATAAAGTGGTATGTGAGTGGAAAGAAAAAGGTTGAGAACCACTGCTGGAGGTATTGTGGTCTAATGATATGACACACATTTTAATTCTTAGTTGTTCTTTCAACTTCCATTCAAGTAGCTCTAACTGAATGGATACAATTCACCCTCAGAGTTTATCTATATTTAGGTTTTCTCTGAACTTGACATTTTCTAACACACAAGTATCTGTTCCTGATCATCTAATATCTTCCCCCAGTTGCAGTATCACCACATCTCCATATTGATCGTAATTAGGGAGTTGATGGACTGTAACTAGAGACCTCACTGGCTGAGTCCTGAAGGACATATCCATCAGCCTGGATCTGTGGTAGGCAGTGAGCAAAGTATCATGAGTATTTGACCTCCACCTCAACAATTCAACAATGTACGTTACATCACTGATGGATGTAATCACTGCAAAAATATTTGTACTGACAAGGTCTCATAATCACAAGAATGCACTAACATTTAGCTAAACAGAATGGATACAGAGCATAGTGACAGCATTTTCCATTCACTCATCTCTATCTCCAGAGATCTTCATGCACTACCACACTTCTGCCTCCTTTCTAAGAATTACAAACATGCCTCCAGTAATAGGTCTTTTACTATAGACTGTTCCAGTCTTGTGGAACTAATTTCTTCCTATCTTTCTCCTGTTGTTTAGTTTCTTCCCATGTACATTAGTAGTTATGTACCCCCGACAGGCTCATTTTCACCACTGATGAGTTCATACCCCTGACACATCCCTGCAAACTTGATGGCTTCTTCCTCAAATGGAACTTTTCAGGAATGCTTTCTTATTCGGTACGACAATACCATCTACAAGTTCACTGATGATACCACGGTAGTGGGTTGTATAACAAAGGGTGATGAGTCAGCCTACAGGACAGAGATCGAAAACTTGGCCGAATGATGCACCAACAATAATTCTCACTCAATGCCACCAGAACCAAGTTGCTGATTGTGGACTTCAGGAAGGGAAAACCAGAGGTATACAATCCAGTAAACATTGGGGGATCAGAGGTGGAGAGGGTGAGCAAATTTAAGTTCTTGGGAGTCACTATCTCATAGGATATTTCCTGGATCTAACACACTAAAAGTATTGTGAAGAAAGCACATCAATACCTCCGCATCCTCAGGAATTTGCAGAGGTTTGGTTATGACATCGAAAACCCTGGCAAATGTCTACAGATGTGTGGTGGAAAGAGTGCTGACTGGCTGCAACGCAGTCTAGTATGGGGACACAATACTCCTGAGCATAAAGCCCTGCAAAAGGTAAAGGACATAGCCCAGGTCATCATAGGCAATATCCTCTCTGGAGACCAGCAGTAATCATCAACGATTCACACCACCCAGCATGCTCTCTGTTCTCGTTGCTACCATCAGGAAAGAGGAATAAGTTCTACAAAACTCACACCACCAGGTTCAGGAATAGCCGCTAACCCTCCACCATCAGACTCCTCAACAATAAATCAATCAGATACTTATTTAAGGACTCTTACTTTTGCATTTTATTGATTTTTTTCTCTGTATTTCAGTTTGTTTACATTTATTTATTTGTTTACATGTTTATGTTGAGTAGAGTTCTTTTTTGCACATCAAATAAGTGGTTATTCTCCCTCACCATCAGGAAAAAAAAGCATCTCAGTATTGTATGTGATGTTATGTATGTACTCTGAACTTTGATCGAAGAGCCCAGGCCCAAAATATCAGTTGCCCTTTACTTCTTGTGGATGCTTCGTAAACTTCTGAGATTCTACAGCATACTTGTGTAGTGCATTGGACCCCAGCGTCTGCAGATTTTCTTCTTCAATCCTTTGCCCTGATGGGAGGAAGGAGAAGAGAGCGCACCCGGGGTGTGATGGGCCATTCAATATTTTTGTTTTTGTTAGGCAGCAGGAGATTACTGACCAGAATTTAATTAGAAACACTTACAAGCAGAAGGGTCATAACAGATCCACTGGGTCGTGCTTTCAATCAGCAGCAGGAACAAGCTAAAATAAAGCTTGAAACAATTGCAAACACATTCATGCAGAAGTGAGAGTGAACATGGTTATCTCCTGAGACCCCTACTTGTACAGAAATCAGTCAGTTCAATTCACTCCATGTGATATCACGAAATTTCTGAAAATATGAACACAACAAAGGCCGTTGGGCGGGATAACATTATGTACGCATGATAAAAAGGATCGACAATCCACAACGAACTGCATACATACAACACCAAACTGTTTCATTCCAAGGATAACATTAGTATCTTCATGACAGTGTGTAATATTGTTCTTGTAACTCCTGCTTACAAAAACAGCAGGGTGTATCCTATCTAATTAATTACTACCAAATAGATGATGTTGACGGTGCTGTCAAGCAACATCTTCCAATGGGATAATCGTCAATGCTCACTAGTAAAAATGCAAAAGCCTGCAGACACTGTAGTTGAAATAAAAACAATGTTGGAGAAACTCAGCAGGTCAAATAGCAAAGGACACTGTTTGACCTGCTAATTTCCTCCAGCATTGTGTTTTTAACTCAATGGTCACTCCTGGATTCACCTCTTGGCTCCAGACATCATCTTTGCCAATCGTGGACCAAATAGTTGAATTCCAGAAGTGAGGGGAGAGAAATTGCTTTTGACAGAAAGGTAGCTTGATCAAGAGTGGCATAGAGGTGTTCTGGTAAAATCAAAGCCACTGGTCATCTGGGGGAAAATGATATGAAGGTAGAAGTCGTATCTCACATAATGGAAGGCAATTTCAGATGCATGGTGGCACAGTGGTTAGTGTAATGCTTTTGCAGTGCCCGTGATTCAAGTTAGATTCCGGCGTTTTCTGTAAAGAGTTTGTATGTTCTCCCTGTCTCTGCGTGGGTTTCTTCTGGATGCTCTGGTTTCCTCCCACCTTTCAAAAATGTATTGGGGATTATAGGTTAATTAGGGTACTTGGGTGGCATGGGCTCATAGGCCAAGGGCCTGTTATTATGCTACATGTCTAAATCTTAAAAAAAAAATCACAAGATTAGATGTAGGGATGTTTACTTAGATTGCACAGGCTTTTATTATTTCACATTCCCTGAATATTGTTGGGGTCATGCCTGTAGACAGAAAATCCAGTCTACATTGCACCATGGGCAAATAGGTGGCAGGTAATATTCACATCAATGAAGGGACAGGCAATGAGCATCTCCAACGAGGTAGCCTAACCATCAATGTCAATACCAATGATTTATGTATGCTTGGTTGCTCACTGTTGAAGGAGAGGAAACATTTTCTCCTAGGGAGAGTGAATCCTGGACATCCAATAAACAGTGGTAGGGTGCAAAAGATGGCACATTTCTGAAGTAATCCCCAAGCTAAGTATTTGGGTGACAATAATCTTTACCTCTGCTGCAGATCACAGGTTTACGGCTGGACCTCATCTAGCAGAGGATAAAGAACTTCATCACCACTGGTCCTTCATCAAGAAGAATCAATTCCTCAGGACATTCAGATTATTGGCCCTGTGGCTAAACCTGCTCCTCCATTTTTAGCCTCTGTCAGAGAGATGTTGTCTTTGGCACCTCCTAGAGGAAAATTGCAGAAAATATTTTCAGCATGAATGGAAAATCATGATGGGTGGTAGAAGCAGAAACTTATCAAATGCCATAAGTACTTTGACATGTTGTTGAAGGGCAATTGTTCCCAGGGCTACAGGCATGGTGCTGGAAGGTAGGACTAAACAGGGCAGCTCTTTCCACAGGCAGATGCAATGAAGCATGAGCTTTTATGCTAGAAATGTTCTTTGATTCCATTATAACATTTTATTATACGAATAAAGACAGAAAAAATATTTAGTCTGTACAAAAAAATAACAAATTTGGAATAAGTCTAAATAGCAAAAAAATTGGATCATATGTTTGGAATGTTTCGGTAATATCAGCATTCCTATTTGGCAATTAAATATTTATGATATAGTTAACCTTTACATCACAGACTACTGAACTTAGTACAAAGGTTTACTTTATGTAATTAGTAACCATACAAAATAAAGTAAACAGGACAGAGAATATTGAAACAATCCAAAAAAATAGCATCTTTGTGGAGATCATGATCAAAATTAAAGAAACAATAATTAGAAGTCTTTAATTTTTCAGGATATTTAATGATGAATTGAACCTGATATGATCATCAGGCTTTTATTTGAAATCAACTGAATGTCTGAAAAAGTGTTTAATCAAAGACAGGAAATGAATGTCAGAAATGCTTTGCATAACTATAGACAATAGGTGCTGCAGTAGGCCAATTGGCCCTTCGAGCCAGCACTGCCATTTATCGGATCATGGCTGATCTTTCCCTTTCAATAACCAATCCCAGCCTTATCCCCATAACCCTCAACTCCCCTGCCCACAAGAGCCTTATCCAACTCTCTCAAATCTACCTTACGAATAAGCCCCCACTACCCTCTGTGGCAATGCATTCCACAGATCCACAACTCTCTGGGTAAAAAAAAAAAAAAATTCTCCTAATTTCTGTGTTAAATGGCCTTCCCTGTATTTTTAAGCTATGCCCTCTAGTCCTAGTCACACCCATCATTGGGAACATGTGCTCTGATTTCACCCTGTCAAGCCCTTTGATAATCATAATTACCTCAATCATGTCTCCCCTCATCCTTCTAAACTCAATCACATATAACCACTTACAGCACAGAACAGGCCAGTTTGGCCCTACTAGTCCATGCCGTAACAAATCCACACCCTCCTAGTCCCACTGACCAGCACCCGGTCCATATCCCTCCAGTCCTCTCCTCTCCATGTAACTATCCAGTCTATCCTTAAATGTAACCAATGATCCCGCCTTGACCACGTCTGTCGGAAGTTCATTCCACATCCCTACCATCCTTTGCGTAAAGAAATTTCCCCTCATGTTCCCCTTATAATTTTCCCCCTTCAATCTTAAACCATGCCCTCTAGTTTGAATCTCCCCCACTCTTAATTGAAAAAGCCTATCCACATTTACTCTGTCTGTCCCTTTTAAAATCTTAAACACCTCTATCAAGTCCCCTCTCAATCTTCTACGCTCCAGAGAAAAAAGCACTAGTCTCCACAACCTTTCCCTGTATCTCAAACCTTGAAATCCTGTCAACATTCTCGTGAACCTTCTCTGCACTCTCTCTATTTTGTTCATATCTTTCCTATAATTTGGTGACCAAAACTGTACACAGTACTCCAAATTTGGCCTCACCAATGCCTTGTACAATTTCATCATAACCTCCCTACTCTTGAATTCAATACTCCAACCTATGAAGGCCAACATTCCAAATGCCTTCTTCACCACACCATCTACCTGAGTATCAGCCTTGAGGGTACTATTTACCATCACTCCCAAATCCCTTTGTTGCTCTGCACATCTCAATAGCCTACCATTTAATGCATATGATCTATTTAGATTTGCCTTTCCAAAATGTAACACCTCACACTTATCTATATTAAATTCCATCAGCCATTTCTCAGCCCACACCTCTAGCCTTCCTAAATCACCTTTTAATCTACTGTAATCTTCCTCACGGTCCACAACTCCACCAATCTTTGTATCATCCGCAAACTTGCTTATCTAATTCTCCACCCCTACATCCAGATGGTTAATATATATATAACAAACAATAGTGGACCCAGGACCAATCCCTGAGGAACTCCACTAGTCACCAGCCTCCAATTGGACAAAAAACTTACTACCACTACTCTCTGACACCTCCCATCCAACCACTGATGAATCCATTTCACTACCTTCTTATTTATACCTAATGCCTCCACCTTTTTTCCTAACCTCCTGTGGGGAACTTTGTCAAAAGCTTTACTAAAGTCTAAATAGACAACATCCACAGCTTTCCCTTCATCAACCTTTTTTGTAACCCCCTCGAAAAACTCAATCAGGTTTGTCAAGCATGATCTACGCCTGACAAAACCTTGCTGATTACTCCCTAGCAATCCCTGTACCTCCAAATATTTGTAAATACCATCCCTCAGAACACTTTCCATCAACTTACCCACCACAGACGTTAGACTCACGGGCCTATAATTCCCAGGTTTACATTTGGACCCTTTCTTAAACACCGGAACCACTGCGCCACCCTCCAATCCTTTGGCATTACCCCCGTGGCCAGTAACATCCTAAATATCTCTGTTAATGGCCCCACTATCTGTCCACAAGCCTCCCTGAGTGTCCTTGGGAATATTTTGTCCGGTCCTGGAGATTTATCCACCTTTATCTTTTTCAACACAGCCATCACTACCTCCTCGGTTATCCTTATATGCTTCATGACCTCCCCACTATTTTTCTTTACTTCAACTGGTTCAATATTTTTTTCCTAGTAAATACCGAGGCAAAGAAATCATTCAAAATTTCCCCCATTTTCTCTGACTTCTCACTCAGCCTACCCTCGCTATCTACAAGGGGCCCAATTTTATCCCTCACTAATTTTTACTTTTAATGTACTTATAGAAACCCTTTGGATTTATTTTTACTCTGTCTGCCAAAGCCTCTTCGTGTCTTATTTTGGCCTTTCTAATTTCTTAAGGTTCCTTCTACACTCCTTGTAGTCCTCCTTCAAATTCTCAGCTCCCTGCTCTTTATACCTCTTGTACACCTCCCTTTTTCTTCTAACCAAATTTCCAATATTCCTCGAAAACCAAGCCTCCCTATGAGTTCCAGCCTTTTCTTTGATCCTCACTGGGACATATCTACTCTGTACTCTCAAAATTTCTTTTTTGAATTTCCTCCATTTTTCATTTACATCCTTATCTGAAATTATCCTGTCCCACTCAATATTCCCCAAATTCCTTCTTATTCCTTCAAAATTTGCTCTTCTCCAATCCAGAACCTCAACTTTAGGCCCCTCCTTGCTTTTCCCGAAAACCAACAGAGTTATGATCACTAGACCCAATTTGTTCTCCATCATTAATGTCCGATACCTGACCTAGCTCGTTCCCTAACAGGAGATCTAGTATTACACCATCCCTAGTCATTCCCTAATCCAAGTCATTCTAACCTATCCTTGTATGACAATCCTGCCATCTTGGGAACTAATCTTGTAAACCTGCGCTGCACCCCCTCTATAGCAAGTATGTCCTTTCTCAAATATGGGGACCAGAATTGGATGCAACACTCCAGATGAGGTCTCACCAGGGCCTTGTACAACTGCAGGAGGGCTTCTCTACTCCTATATTCCAATCTCCTCTTTATGAAAGCCAACATACTGTTTGCCTTCTTTACTGCTTGTTGAACCTGCATGCTAGTTTTCAATGACTGGTGAACAAATACACCCAGATCCCTTTGCATTACCCCACTCCCTAGCTTAACACCATTTAAATAATATTCTGCTCTCTTGTTTCTGCCTCCAAAATGGACAACCTCACATTTACTCACATTAAACTTCATCTGCCATCTTTCCGCCCACTCCCCTAAACTGTCCATGTCCCTTTGCAATTTCCTGACATCCTCGCTCTTTACACTACCACCCAATTTAATGTCATCTGTGAATTTGCAATGTAGTTATTTATCCCCTCATCTAAATCATTTACATAAATAATAAACAACTGAGGACCCAACACTGACCCCTGCGGGACCCACTCATCACATCCTGCCATCAGGAAAATGACCCATTTATCCCAACCCTTTGTTCCCTATTTCTCAACCAATTATCTATCCATGACAGCACCCTACCCCCAATACCATGCTCCTTGATTTTGTAAACTAGCCTCCTGTGTGGGACCTTATCGAAGGCTTTCTGAAAGTCCAAGTACACCACATCCACTGGCTCTCCCGAGTCCACACTCCTTGTTATGTCCTCAAAAAATTCCAGGGGATTAGTCAAACAACATTTTCCTTTAACAACTCTATGCTTACTAGCACTGATACTATTATTCCTTCCTAAGTGTCCTGCTATTTCTTCTTTAATGATGGATTCCAATATCTTCCCCACCACCGACGTCAAACTGACCAGTCTATAATTTCCCATATTCTCTCTCTCCCTCCCTTCTTAAAAAGTGGTACAATATCAGACACTCTCCAGTCTGCAGGCACTTTCCCGGAATCTAAAGAACTTTGGAAAATGTCAACTAGCACCTCCACAATTTCCAGAGCAACCTCTCTAAGCACCCTGGGATGTAGCCCATCAGGCCCAGGGGACTTATCAGGCCTTAGTTCTAACAATTTGCTCACAACCTCCTGCTTCTGGATCTGAATCTCCATCAAATTCTCTTTCCTTCGGTAATTTCACTAAGTCCCTAGATACTGCTTGACCACTACCCCTATTCTGATCATAACCCATATTATCCTTGGTGAAAATAGATGCAAAGTGATTGTTAAATTCCTCAGCAACCTCCATGTTCCCATTGATAATTTCACCTTTCTCAGTTTTCAAGGGCCCAATTTTGGCCCTAACTAATTTCTTCCTTTTAACATATCTGAAGCTTTTGCTATCCCATTTTATCATTTGCCAATTTGCCCTCGTACTTCATTTCCGCCCCCCCCCCCACCCCCGAATGACTTTCTTAGTTTCTCTCTGTTGGTTTTTAAAGGCCTCCCAATCCTCTAACCTCCCACTCTGCTTTGCCATCTTATACTTATTTCTTTTGGACCTAATATTGCTCTTGATCTCCTTTGTCAGCCACGGCTGCCATTTGCTCTTCGTAGAGCCTTTCCTCCTCTTTGGGATGAATCTATTCTGAATCCCGTTTATTTAAAAAAAAAGTCTAGAAATACCTGCCATTCTTCCCCAGTTGTCCTCCCAGCTAGAATGTCCTTCCATTTAATTTTGGCTAGCTCCTCCTTCATAGCTGTATAGCCACCCTTATTTAGCTGTAGCACTAATGTTTCTGACTTCCTTCTCTTCTCCCTCTCCATTTGCAGATTAAAAGTAATCACATTATGGTCACTATTACCCATTACCCTACCTCAAGGTCCATTATTAACTCCACATCATTGCACAGTATCAAGTCCAGAATTGACTTCTCCCTGGTAGGTTCCGTCACAAGCCACTCCAAGAATGTATCTTGGAGACATTCAATAAACTCATTCTCTAGCTTTCACACACCTACTTGATTTTCCCAGTCCACTTGCAAGTTGAAGTCACCCATAACTACTGTATCACTACCACTCTGACATGCCATTTTTAATTCTTTGAGCCACTGTTTGGAGGTCTGTATATAACCCCCATTATGGTTCTTTTACTTTGGCAATTTCTCAACTCTTTCCAATCAGACTCTACTCCACCTGATTCAAAGTCTTTCCTTTCTATCACCTGAATTTCATTCTTCACCAACAGAGCCACTCCACCTCCTCTACCTAATATTCTGTCTTTTCGATAGGTCGTATATCCTGGAACATTAATTTCTCAATCCTGTCCCTCCTGCAGCCATGTCTCCATTACTCCAATAACATCATAACCTCCAATGTCCATTTGCACCTCAAGCTCATCCATTTTATTCCTTATACTCCGTGCATTCATATACAATACCTTGAAACTGTACCACCCTGCTTTCTCCAATTTTCTACCTGACACCCTCTCTGAAACTCCTATCCCTCTTTGCTCCTTCTGCTTTAAGATTTCACAGACTACTGGAACTACCCCTATGTTCTCCTTCCTATACATTTCCCGATCAGTCTGGTTCCCCTCCCCCTGCCAATTCAGTTTAAAACATATCCAACAGCATTATTAAACCTTGTTGCAAGTATATTTTCCCCCTTTGAATTTAGGGGGAACTCATCCTTCCTGTAGAGGTCAAGTCTCCCCTAGAAAAGATCCCAATGATCCATGAACCCGAAATCTTGCACCTTGCACCAATCCTCCAGTCATACATTTAACTTTCTGATTTTTTTCATTTTTGCCCCTTCCCGCATGCAGCAAAGGTAGCAACTCTGAAATTATGATCCTGGAGGTCCTGATTTTTAATCTCCGTCCTAGCTCACGGTACTCTTCAGGATCTCCTCTCTTAATTTGTCAATGTCATTGGTACCCACATGTACCAGGACGTCCGGCTGCTCACACATTCCTCTCAGAATACCATGAACCCTGTCTGAGATATCCCGTACTCTGGCCCTTGGAAAGCAACATAGCATGCGGGAATACTTGTCAGGTGCGCAGAACCTTCTGTCTGTTCCCCTGACGATGGAGTCCCCAATGACCACCTTGTCCCTCTTCCTTCCATTCTCCACTGGTTCCCTTGATCCAATCTCAGACTGGCCATCTTCCCCAACATCATCCAAAACAATAGATTTGTTGCTAAGAGGAGTAGCCACTGAAGTGCTCTCCACTGACTGAGCAACCTTCCTCCCACCCTTGACAGTAGTCCACTTACCTGACCCCCCCCACAACCCAAAATCTGGGGGTAACCACCTGCTTGAAAGTCATGTCAATAACTTCCTCACTTTCCCTAATAAGCCTCAGATCATCACATTGCAGCTCCAGTTCCTTAATTTTATCCTTTAATTGTTGTGTCCCAGTGCACCCCTTGCACGCATGCACTCTGGGGAGGGGAAAGGTCCTCTCACTTGCCTCCTCACTTTCCCTGATAAGCAATTGGTCCTCAAGCTGGAGCTCCAGATCACTAACCTGGATTTTAAGGAACTTCACCTCGTTGCACTTGGCACAGGCATGGCCACTTGGGAGGGAGGAACTCTCCCATGGTTCCCACACCTGGAAACTTGAGCAGAGTATTAACCCCATAGGCATGTCTCACCTCTTTAATGGAAAACTGACCTATGAAGGGTAAATAAGAAAGCTCACCTTTCTCCTCGCCTGCTTTAGCCAAAGCTTGGAAGTCCCACTCCTTCACCAGGCCACTCCCTAATACCTACCCTCCTTTTATTGGCCCTTGACCAATTGACCTATTAACCAATTAATTAATTAAACCTGGCCCAGTAAAAGCCCTTAGAATAATGCCTCTTACCTGCTCACCTCTTCCTTCCTCTGCTCCCTCGAGTGTTCGATCAGGTTCCGGTCAGAGCCTTTTTATAGGCCCTCAAACTGTACCTGCCTGTGACCTTAGCTTCATTGCTTTGACCAGTTTATCCTTGAATGTGATAGAGGTGCCTCTTCCCTTCTATCAGCAGAAATACAGCTAACAGATGGTGAGCCATGAGTTCTTCATTCAGTTTCAGGTCAATGGATTGTAAAGTGAGCACCAAGGAAAATGGGAGAGAGCAAACAGACTAAGAGTTCTGTACCCTGCCTGAGGTGAACGGAACTGGAAAGAGAATACTAGGTAGGAGTAGAACCATTGGTTCTGCACCATGTCTACAGTTAAGGGGATTTCGAACAGGCACTCTGAAACAGATAACCAGTGTAATTCTGCTTGCAATTGAATCTGATAATTGATCCACTCATTTGATCAGGGCTTAGTTTGTAATTCAATTTACAGAAGAATAAGTAACTTCAACCAACTGAAGAAAATATGATCTGTGCATTAATGCAGACAACTTTCAAAATCAATGCAAATGAAAATTGGGAACATTTGGGGTTGAATTTTCTTTTGCTATATTTCAGAAGTTTAACCACTTTATACAAATCACTGCATGAGTTGAAGTGAGTGGAGTGATGATGTTCAACAGCAAGAAGTGATCAGGAAGACCACCAGCATTTATGTTTAAGGAGACATGGAGCCTGGATTCATTTACACATGGCCTTTTATTATAGCGGCAGTGTCATGACTGCTACTTGGGGCCGATTTCCTTCGAGCTCATTCGTTCATGGTGGATTTAAATGGGTGTCGGCTGGTGGATAGTATCACCTTTCAAACTATTCATCTGGCAGAATCGCATGTTCCAGTGCTATGCCTTCAAACCCTGCGTGAGACTGTTGATAGGTTCTCCAGACTTGTAGAAGAGTTTCCCGAAAATACAACTCTTCAGTTTTCGACCCCCCCCCCCCACTGCGAAACATAGAGTAACTCACCATATTTCGACCAAGGGTCCTCCCATTCATGCTAAGGCACATCGCTTACCTCCAGCGAAACTGCAATTCTCTAAACAAGAATTCCACAAAATGGAAGAGCTGGGATAATTTGCAGGGTTGACTGTCCATGGGCATCTCCATTACATTTAGTCCAAAAATGCACCGGAGAGTGGAGACCTTGTGGAGATTATGGACAGCTCAATGACGCCGCTCTACTGGATTGCTACCCTATTCCCCAAATTTTTAATGAATCTGCATGGGGTGAAAATCTTTTCAAAAGTGGACTTGGTGCACAGATACCACTAGGTGCCAGTCGAAACAGACAACATCCCAAAAATGGCAATAATTACCCTTTTTGAATTGTTAGAATTTTTACGTATGTTTTTTGAATTAAAGATCTGCTGCTCAGACCTTTCAGTGAGTTATGGATCCAGTAGGGCATATAGGCCGACAGCGCCAAGAAAAGTGCAGAGAACAAAACAAAGGACTCTACATTACCTTTGTTGACCTCACCAAAGCCTTCGACACCGTGAGCAGGAAAGGGCTTTGGCAAATACTAGAGCACATTGGATGCCCCCCAAAGTTCCTCAACATGGTTATCCAACTGCATGAAAACCAACAAGGTCGGGTCAGATTCAGCAATGAGCTCTCTGAACCCTTCTCCATTAACAATGGCGTGAAGCAAGGCTGTGTTCTCGCACCAACCCTCTTTTCAATCTTCTTCAGCATGATGCTGAACCAAGCCATGAAAGACCTCAACAATGAAGACGCTGTTTACATTCGGTACAGCACGGATGGCAGTCTCATCAATCTGAGACGCCTGCAAGCTCACACCAAGACACAAGAGAAACTTGTCCGTGAACTACTCTTTGCAGACGATGCCGCTTTAGTTGCCCATTCAGAGCCAGCTCTTCAGCGCTTGACGTCCTGTTTTGCGGAAACTGCCAAAATGTTTGGCCTGGAAGTCAGCCTGAAGAAAACTGAGGTCCTCCATCAGCCAGCTCCCCACCATGACTACCAGCCCCCCCACATCTCCATCGGGCACACTAAACTCAAAACGGTCAACCAGTTTACCTATCTCGGATGTACCATTTCATCAGATGCAAGGATCGACAACGAGATAGACAACAGACTCTCCAAGGCAAATAGCGCCTTTGGAAGACTACACAAAAGAGTCTGGAAAAACAACCAACTGAAAAACCTCACAAAGATTAGCGTATACAGAGCCGTTGTCATACCCACACTCCTGTTCAGCTCTGAATCATGGGTCCTCTACCAGCATCACCTACGGCTCCTAGAAAGCTTCCACCAGCGTTGTCTCCGCTCCATCCTCAAAATTCATTGGAGCGACTTCATCCCTAACATCGAAGTACTCGAGATGGCAGAGGCCGACAGCATCGAATCCACGCTGCTGAAGATCCAGCTGCGCTAGGTGGGTCATGTCTCCAGAATGGAGGACCATCGCCTTCCCAAGATCGTGTTATATGGCGAGCTCTCCACTGGCCACCGTGACAGAGGTGCACCAAAGAAGAGGTACAAGGACTGCCTAAAGAAATCTCTTGGTGCCTGCTACTTTGACCACCGCCAGTGGGCTGATATCGCCTCAAACCATACATCTTGGCGCCTCACATTTCGGCAGGCAGCAACCTCCTTTGAAGAAGACCGCAGAGCCCACCTCACTGACAAGAGACAAAGGAGGAAAAACTCAACACCCAACCCCAACCAACCAATTTTCCCCTGCAACCGCTGCAACCGTGTCTGCCTGTCCCACATTGGACTTGTCAGCCACATTCGAGCCTGCAGCTGACGTGGACTTTTACCCCCTCCATAAATCTTCGTCCGCGAAGCCAAGCCAAAGAAAAGAAAGGGCATATAGCATGGCCAACGTTTTCATTTATCTAGATGATATTAGTCACCAGCAAAACTAAAGAGCACATGGAACAACTGTGTACATTCTTTAGACATTTGAGAGAATTTGGACTGACCATCAATCTAGATAAATGTGTTTTCAGACAGTAGAATTCCTGGATGTGGTTCCGCTGCCTTCCAAGATTAATCCCAGTACTGAATATTCCGGACCAACTACTGTCAAAGGTCTGCAAGAGTTCTTGGGCATGGTTAATTTTTAACGTTGATTCCTTCCAGCAGCAGCTCTCGTTATGAAGCCTCTGTTCACTCTGGTGTCTGGTAAATTCAAATCTATTCAGTGGACCGATGAAAGTCAAAATGCTTTAATAAAGACAAAGGAACTATTAGTTCGAGCAACCATGCCCAGTAATCCAGTTCTAAGTGCAGCCACCGCTGTTTGAACAGACATGTCTGATATGACCATAGGGGGCGCTCTGCAGCAGTGTCGATGGACAATGGAAGCCATTGCCATTCTTTAGTCGCCACCTCTGTGAGGCCAATGAAAAAGTACAACATGTTTGATAAAGAGCTCCTTGCCTATATTTGTCCATCCGTCACTTCCATTACTTTTTGAAAGGCCCACACTTCACCATGTTCACAGACCACAAACCCTTGACCTTCCCATTTTTGAAGGGATTGGAGCCCTAGTTAGCTTGACAACAGAGGCAGTTATCTTTCATTTTGGAATTCTCTACCAGAATTATGCACTTTTCTGGAAAAGACAATGTAGCAGCTGAAGCACTTTTCCGCTCAGTTGCGCTCGAGGTATCAGCAATGGACCACGATATTGATTACACGGCTCTCACAAGATGGTGAGATGGAATTGTATCGCACCTCGATAACCAACCTGCAATGGAAGGATGTGCAATTCGACGCCAATGATAAGATGCTCTTTTGCGACACGTCAACAGGACATCCACGTCTAGTGGTTCCAGCTTCATGGAAACGTCGCTTTTTTGATTTTGTTCATGGTCTTTCTCATTCATCCATCAGATCAGCCGTTTATCAGATTTCAGACAGATTTGTTTGACACTGTCTAAAGAAAGACATCACGTGAATGGCCAAATCTTGTGTAGCTTGTCAAAAAGTTGAAATCCATTGTCATACAAAAGCACCGCTACAACCCTTCTCTCCGGTAACTCACTGCCTCGACCATATCCATGTGGACATAGTGGTAGTCTCGTGAAATTGGAATTGGTCCCACAATCTCTTCACGGTGATCAATAGGTTTACGAGATGGCCTGAGGTGGTCCCCATGGTGGATGCTTCTACTGACTCTTGTGCTTGAGCATTCCTCAATTCCTGGGTGGTTCGCTTCGGCTTACCGCTGCACATCACTTCTGACAGAGGACCTCAATTTACATCTTCGTTATGGACAGCCTTATCTCGGCTGCTCAACTCCAGGCTTCATCGTACAAGCGCCTATCACCCGCAGTCCAGAAGGATGGTTGAATGATTCCATTATCACCTTAAATCAGCCTTAATGGCCTGTTTGGACAGTCCCAACTGGGCAGACAAATTACCATGGGTATTGCTCGGCATTAGGACAACTCCAAAAGAGGATCTCCACACTTCGTCTGCGGAGCTTGTATACAAAATGCCTTTGGTGGTCCCAGGGGAATTTGTTCCATATGGATAAAGTAAAGATGAAGATCCCAAAGAGTTGTTGAGCAAACGAAGGGATACCATAGGCAAATTATCCCCTGACCCACATCATCACATGGCAAACAGGTTTATTTTGTACCACACAAACTGAAGGACTGTCAATATGTGTTCGTATGTAGAAGAACACATGGACACTCCTTCCAGACACCAATCAAGGGACCATACAGGGTGATAAGATGAAAGAGGTCAACCTGTATCTTGGACATTGGCAGGTCAAACCTGCCCATGTTGACAAAATTTCCCCCATTCAACAGCCAGCAGTCTGACGCAGGGGTCGACCTTCCAAAAAACTACTTGGTGATAGTGTCGGTTCTGGAGTGGGGGGTGGTGTGCCGTGTAGTGGTGCTATAGATAGACTTCAACTCCCAGAAGTCTAGCAAACAGGCATGGGATGGCATAACTTCATGACATGGCACGTGTAGTTCAGTGTATTAAAAGAATATGCACGTGACTTGAGTAAATGAGCTCTGATTTACCTGCAACTGTGTGTGTCATAATTTCACGTTCATCAGCCACCACTGATATAAATTTGAGTGAACTGCAAAAACAATATATATCTCATTGGGTGCATTCTGACTAATTGGATTCACTTCTTCAGAAGGAATTGTATCATTTGTCACTTTTATACTTCAGCTCATAAGTCAGAAATTCATTAGTCTACATGATTACATCTTTCACTTGTGCAACAGCTTTATTTGTGTTTTTTATGCTCATTTGTTGCAATCTGGATGGTACTCCAAAAGTCAAGATTTGCTTTCTCAAATCCATTTGGATGACTTCTCACACTGCATTCTTTCTGCTTAGTTTTGCCTATTAGTTGGGGAATTTAGATTATAATTTGAAACAAGCATTGTTAAATTTGGCATCTTTTACACAGGACTTCTGATTGTAATTTGAAAGTACAACTGTACTTTGAATGTCCTGGACCTAATGTTAGGCATCATCTAATACTGCATAGTTGTAGATGCTTGACCAGTTCATTGAGAAGGTTGGGAGGAGCATCCAGAGGAAACCCATGCAGACATGGGGAGAAAATACAAACTTTGTACTGACAGCACTGGATTCAAACCCTAGTCATTGGCGCTGTAACAGCATTGTGTTTACCTCTCCACCTACTGTGCCACCTGTTTTTTTTTCCCTTTTAGCCCTTTTTTCTTCGAGAATTAATCACCAGAATTTTTCTTGCTTGTCTGCACATTTATCTTGCACCTCCCTCTCTTTTTACTCCATCTCTTACCTTCAGGAATAAACCCATCCCTCTGAATCTATTGGCTACTTTTCTCATTTGTTCCAAACATCTCCCAGAGGTGTTTAATAAACATCTCTTGGCATCGCTCCTCATCCCTACAGGGTTCTCCTCCTGCCCAAATACCACTTGGACCTCCTCTCTTTATTGTCTGAAATGCTAGCAGGGTCTTCTACCACCCACTCCTAGTAAAGTCGGCATCTCCCCACAGGGTCTTCCCTACACTTGCCTCCTCATTCCCAGATGAGTCTTCTCATTTCCTTCTTTTACTAACCTCCCCACAAAATTTATCCACACACTTTTATTACAGGTGTCCAAATGGTGGTTGTGGTTTCATATGGCTTAGAAGGAGGTCAATCAACCCATCTAATCTACATCAATTCTCAGAGCATTCTCATTAATCACATTTTTATGGAAACTGTTCTCTCATAAAGAGCCACTAACATCATGCCCCAATTCTCCCAGCATGCATTTATCCAAAGAGTAACTTATAGTAGTCTATTCATCCACCCAACAATTAGTGTGTCTGGCATGTGTTAGAAAATCAGAGCATCTGATGATCACAGGGAAAATGTGGAAACTCTGCCCAAACAGCGAGGGCAGGATTGCACCTGGGTCGCTGGAGCTGTTAGATAGATGTACCAAGTGCCATGGCAATGGTGCTACAGAGTGTGTGATGACTGGTTTGGTAGTACAACTGGATTCCAAGCACCAAAATTAGAATCCACCCAGAACACAAGCCTTTACAGCTGATCACAGTTAACCTATTTCAATTTGATTCCTCCCACATGTGGACTTAAAATCCAACTTTGGTAAGCTGAATATGTTAATTTCATAATTATTAGTGCTTGTTGATACATGCTTCCTATTCCTTAATAGGATGAATTTATTTAGTTCCAGGAAAGTACCCTAGGGTCTAAACTGTGCCACACTTCCCTGCTGAAGAATACTCTCTTTTCTGCTACTGAACGGCTTTGACATACAATATGCCTTTTGCCTGCAGTTTTGATTTAACTTTCCTAGTACTATGATGCTTTTGGAGACTCGCTAAATTTTTGCCAAATAAGCCTTTTTGATTCTCAGCCATACTTCCAAAATACTTGCTTTAAGAAAGTTTTGTGAATTTAGTTTGAAAGCTCTTTGGTAATTGGTGTAAAATAGTTAATATTCCTGCTTTTCCTATTTCTGTACGACATGAAATTAATGAAACACGATATTTACTACTAATCTAAAAGTGAAAAATAACTTTTGGTTTTATTTACAGATATTAAAGAAGGAATCCACTGGATTTCAGTGTTCACCAGACCCATTGTAGCCAAAAAATTTGCTATCCAACAACAGCACATAACTCAGTCAATCACATTCAAGTGTGAACACTTTTACCAAATTATGATCTTATATTGATCTGAATCCTCACTTTGATTCATTATTTCTAAAGACTAAATTGGTCTCTGGTTCAATCTTGAAAAATTGATTGGTTGGTATCCAGTCAGTAAGACATGTTGTGGACTCCTGACTTTTTGAATGAAAACACTCAGTAAAATTTGCCCCATCCCATATTCATTTTAAACTCTTGATGATGTCATTAACCACTCCTTTTAAAAAATATTAGCTGTCCAGGGGATGACCAAAGACTTCCACTGGCAGAGCAAATGAACAAATTTTTTTGGGAACATTTTATAAGAAATAAAAATTCACATTCAATCATAATCAACAAATCTAAAATAAATACAAATGTGGTAAATATAGAAAAAAAATCATTTCCATCCTCCCTCCCTCCTCACCCCCCTCCTTACCCACTAACCCTCCCCTAAGGTATCAAAGAAATAAAAAAATAAAAGAAAAAAATAAAAATTTAGGAGAATGCCAAAAAAAATAAGACCCAATACTAATAATAATGGAAGTGAGGGTTAGCAACAGGACGGGCTTTCAGAGAGTCCTTCAAATTTTCAAGCCAACATTCTGTAAATATAGGCTTGATATTTTTAAGAAAAAAAATGATATTTATTATGTAAATTATAAGTTATTTTCTCAAGTGGAATACAAGAATGCAATTTAGCATGCCATCTCTTCAACTCTGATTTCCAAGAAATGACTCTGCACTTCCTAGAAACAGCTAAAGTTAATCATAAAAATTCAATTAGTTATGTGGTTAATCTTAATTTAGGACTAACCACTTTAATATTACCCAATAAGAATAGCATTGGATCCTATGGGAGTTTAACCCTTAATATTTTCTGCAATTTTTTTTTACCTCTAACCAAAAAAGTTTTTACGCTGGGACACTCCCAAGTAGAATGGAAAAATGAACCAACTACCTGATCACATTGAAAACATAAATCTGATAATGCTGGATTAAACTTGTTTTAATTTTTGAGGTGTTAAATATAATTGATGTAAATTCATACATAACATTAATAATTTTTGTCATATTTTCCTCACATAATTGTGTCCAATCATTTTCATCTATTTGTCTAAGTCAACCTCCCATCTTAATCTTGATTTATGAATTCCTAACTTAGGAGCTGCTTTTTGAAGAAATTTATACATCACCGAAATGAACTTGTTCAAGCCACCCTTACATATCAGTTATTCTAATTCATTCTGTCTAGGTAATATCAAATTATGACCTAATTTGGTAAAGAAAGCTTTAACCTGATAATAATTTAAAAAAGTATTATTTGGTACATTACATTTGTTGATAAATTATAAATTTACCATGTTAAAAACAATCTTCTACTTTCTTAATCCCTATTTGACTCCAAATCCTCCAAAATTGGTTATTCATGGAAAAAAAAGGACTATTTTGATATAAAGTCATTTTTCAAGAAATCAAGCCTTTTCCACATTTCATAATTATTTTATTCCATAACTCAGTCAAATGTCTCAAAATAGGCATATCTCCAGTTCCTATTAACAATTTTCAATTCCATTTATAAATAAAATCCTGTATAGAATCTTTTCCTATTTTACTCATTTCTGTTTTAACCCAAGCTGAGGATTTATCTAAATCAAACATGCCATTAATAAATTTCAATTGAGCTGCCTTATAACAATTCTTAAATTGGGGAAGTTGCAAACCTCCTAATTTAAATTTCCAGGTCAATTTTTTGGCTCTAGCCATCTTTCCTTTGTATAAAAACATCCTAATACTCAAATGTAAATCCTTAAATTTTTTTTTGAGGAATCCAACAAGGAATTGACTGAAAAAGATATTGAACCCTTGGAAAAATATTCATTTTGATACAATTTACCTACTAAATTTATAGGCAAATTATTCCACATATTTAAATCTTTCTTAATTTTATTAAGTACAGGTAAATATGTCAATTTATATAAATTATTTAACTCATTATCAACTTTAATCCCCAAATATTTAATTCCATCCTCTGATCACTTCTTTCAAGCAAATTCTCTACATTGAGTATAATCTCCAATTAATCTTATAACCAGATATTTCACTATATTCTTCCAATCTTTTATATATAATTGACACAAAGAATTTGTAGGATCTGTCATATAAGCCAAAGCATCATCAGCAAATAAATTAATCTTGTGTTCCTCTTGACTAACTTTTATACCCTTAATACTAGAATTTTGTCTTATTAACTCTGGTAAAGGTTCAATTGATAAAACAAATAAAGCTGGAGATTAAGAACATCCTTGTCTACTTGATCTAGTCAACGGAAAAGCAGAAGAAATTTGTCCATTTGTTTAGCAGATGGATTTTTATATAAAATTTTAACCAAATTAATAAATGTAAATCCAAAACAAAATTTTTATAACACCTTAAATAAATAATTCCATTCTAATCTCTCAAAGGGCTTCTCAGCAACTAAAGTTACCGAAAATGCTAAATCACCCTTCTTTTGAGATATGTGTAATAAACTGATCAATCAGCAGAAAGGCGTTTTTTTAATACAAAACCAGTTTGATCCATATGAATTAAATTTGGTAGATATCTAGCCACTCTACTTGCCGAAACTTTAGCTATAATTTTATAATGAGCATTTAATAAAGATATTGGCCTATAAGATTCAGTTTTTAACAAATCTCTCAGATATCATAGTTATGATTGCATTTGAAAAAGATTCCGGTAGAGAATGGGTTTCCGTTACTGGTTTCAACACCTCTATAAGAGAAGATATTAATAAATCTTTAAATTTCTTATAAAATTCAGGTTTAAAACCATCCTCCCCAGATGAATTATCACTTTGCAAAGAATTAAGAGGCTCAGTGATTTATTTTACTGTAAATGGAGCATCTAAATCTTTCTGGTCTTGACAATCCAAGACAGAAAGACTAATCTTAGACAAAAAAAATATCAATTTTAGCTTCATCACAATCAAGCTGAGATCTATAAAAAATCCTAAAATAATCATTTATTTCTTGAGGTTTATAAACTAATTTTCTTTGAGTTCTTTTTAATACCATTAATTGTTCTAGAAGTTTGTTCTGCCTTCATTTGCCAAGCCAAAACCTTAGACACTCTTTCCCCCAATTTAGTTTTCTCGATTAATTTTTCAGTTCTCTAAGCCTGCATTGAATTATAATAAAATTTCTTCTTTATTAAAATATTCTTTTTTCCCTCAGAAACATTTCTCTGCAGATCTTTTCCAAATTCTCTTTTTCTCCAAATAATCTAATTCTTTAACATAATCCTTCTTAATTTTCACTGAATAACTTATTATCTGACCTCTTAAATAAGATTTCAAAGAATCACATAAAATAAATTTATTATCCACTGAATTGAAATTAATTTCTAAAAATTCATGAATTTGTTTTCTTATATAATCACAAAAGTCTACCTTTTGAACAACGTAGAATTAAATCTTCATCTATAAAATTATATTTCCTTCTCAGAGACTATACATGACATCTAAAGTGGTGTATGATCAGAAAAAATTCTACCTTTATACTCTGCATGCATAACTCTTCCTTGTCTCAGTACTAACTAATGGAATATAGAATGCCTGTAATCTGTAGGACCCACAAAGGAAGAAGCATTCCAAGTTGCATCTTTTGAGCTGTGACTTTTTATATATAAAAATAGCTAAGCAAAGCTTTACTTATGAATTGTTATTATTTTAATTTGGTAGATGACATGAATTGTAAAGATGAATCTTTGCCACAGAGAAGGATACAGGTAATGGAGGAATGGAAATGTCAGAAGAAGGTCTGGAGAAGGAGACAGCATAGAGGTCAAGTAGGAGCAAGGGAGTTGCAGTTACCAAGAGATTCTGATGGAGGCACTGCCAGAGCCACTGTAACAGCAGCTCTGCTGGAACATCTGTGGGGAGTGAGGAGTCGAGAAACAGTGCCCCACTGGATTTGACCACCCAGAAAACAGGAGCCAATGGCAGTTTTATTTAAAATCCCATGATAGCCAGGTCTGCGCCAAAGATGGCAGCGCTTTTGATCGGCACCCACCACAAAGGGTTGCAGATTCCAGGCGAGCAGAGGACTGGAGCAGGGCACCAGAAAACAGGGAGACCATCCTCAGTGAGGGGACTGCTGGGAACTTGAGGCGAGGGTCCCACAGAGGCTGTGGGCTGCTGGAGACTGCTGTCAGGAGACTCACGCTGGGCTGCGGACTGCTGGAAACTAGATCAAAACTGGCTGAAAGGGTACCAGGTGTCGGAAACAGGATGCAAGAGGGTAGCAAAGGCGCTGAATGGTTCCTGACTATGTTGAAGGTTTGGATCTGGAGCTCGGGTAGCTAATGGTTTGGACTGGACTCTGGGTGGCTGCAGGGGCACATCTACGGATACTCGATGACTCTCTTTCTCTGACTTTAAGAGGGGCTTCAAGTAATTTCTGCCAATGGCAAATCTGTCTGCCTTACAGCAGGCAAAAGCAATTTCATGCATTATGACACTTTTAGTACAAAGACTATAAACTAAACCTTGAATCTTGAGCTGCATTTTGGTAAAAAAACATCAAAGCTGCTCATATTTATGAAGTGAAACAACTTCGCCTCCATCCCTACTGAGGTTAGCCATGAAGTATCTTAACACAGAATGTTCTTAGAAATTGTAAAGAGCCTTTTATTTTTATCTCTCAGGTAAAAAAGCAGTTTTCATCAATGCTGGAGAGCATTCTAGTTTTGATGAAAAAATGAAACCCACAGATATCCGCCCTAAACAGTTCTCTGAATTTAATGGTTATTTTTGTTATGTTCACACTTTGATTATGTCTTCCGTTTTTGTTTTTGGTGGTTCTACTCAGAATTAAGTGGTGGTGGAGAGTTGGGGAACATTTGAACCTTCCTCCCATGCCATCTATTTGAAAGAGGCATCCAGCTCCATTTTTTTCTCTACCCCCCAAATTTCTTGAAAAAAGAACAAATATTGAATTACCTCTTTGAAATGTTACGGATTCTGTTGCCATGACTCAGAGAGACCTGAATGTTTAAAAAACATAATGTTCACTTAATAATCATCTTCAATTTATGCTTTCTAATTACTGATCTACAGTGGTTGTAGTTTTAAATGATTTAACTGATCAAAATCTTCAATGTCTCTGTCAAACTCCTGACAATTTTTTTTTATCTTAGGGAAATTAGGGGGTACTATTCCATGCTGAATGATTCCATAACACCATTCTATTACTTGCTGTATGACTCTATAACACCATTCTATTACTTGCTGTATGACTCTATAACACCATTCTATTACATGCTGTATGACTCTATAACACCATTTTATTACTTGCTGTATGACTCTATAACACCATTCTATTACATGCTGTACGACTCTATAACACCATTCTATTACATACTATGTGACTCTATAACACCATTCTATTACATGCTGTATGACTCTGTGACACCATTCTATTACATGCTGTATGACTCTATAACACTTTTCTATTACATGCTGTGTGACTCTATAACACCATTCTATTACTTGCTGTATGACTCTATAACACCTTTCTATTACATGCTGTATGACTCTATAACACCATTCTATTACATGCTGTATGACTCTATAACACCATTCTATTACTTGCTGTATGACTCTATAACACCTTTCTATTACATGCTGTATGACTCTCTAACACCATTCTATTACTTGCTGTATGACTCTATAACACCTTTCTATTACATGCTGTATGACTCTATAACACCATTCTATTACATGCTGTATGACTCTATAACACCATTCTATTACTTGCTGTATGACTCTATAACACCATTCTATTACTTGCTGTATGACTCTATAACACTTTTCTATTACATGCTGTGTGACTCTATAACACCATTCTATTACTTGCTGTATGACTCTATAACACCTTTCTATTACATGCTGTATGACTCTATAACACCATTCTATTACATGCTGTATGACTCTATAACACCATTCTATTACTTGCTGTATGACTCTATAACACCTTTCTATTACATGCTGTATGACTCTCTAACACCATTCTATTACATGCTATATGACTCTATAACACTTTTCTATTACATGCTGTATGACTCCATAACACCTTTCTATTACATGCTGTATGACTCTCTAACACCATTCTATTACATGCTATATGACTCTATAACACTTTTCTATTACATGCTGTATGACTCCATAACACCTTTCTATTACTTGCTGTATGACTTTATAACACCATTCTATTACTTGCTGTATAACTCTATAACACCATTCTATTACTTGCTGTATGACTCTATAACACCTTTCTATTACATGCTGTATGACTCTCTAACACCATTCTATTACATGCTATATGACTCTATAACACTTTTCTATTACATGCTGTATGACTCCATAACACCTTTCTATTACATGCTGTATGACTCTATAACACCATTCTATTACTTGCTGTATGACTCTATAACACCTTTCTATTACTTGCTGTATGACTCTATAACTCCTTTCTATTACTTGCTGTATGACTCTATAACTCCTTTCTATTACATGCTGTATGACTCTCTAACACCATTCTATTACATGCTATATGACTCTATAACACTTTTCTATTACATGCTGTATGACTCCATAACACCTTTCTATTACATGCTGTATGACTCTATAACACCATTCTATTACATGCTATATGACTCTATAACACCTTTCTATTACTTGCTGTATGACTCTATAACTCCTTTCTATTACATGCTGTATGACTCTCTAACACCATTCTATTACATGCTATATGACTCTATAACACTTTTCTATTACATGCTGTATGACTCCATAACACCTTTCTATTACATGCTGTATGACTCTATAACACCATTCTATTACATGCTGTATGATTCTATAATGGTGCTCTATTACATGTTGTATGATTATAATGCGGTTCTATTTTATGCTGTATGACTCTATAACACTGCTCTATTGCATAACAGCCAAAGGGAAAATTTACCCAGTAGTGAAATCCTTTTCCTTTCTAGACTTAGACTGGAAGAAGTGGGTTAATTTGACCTTCGACCTAAGTTGCTGCTGCAGTCTCTCTTATCATTCCGAACAACCTGCAATTAAGCATCACTGCATCATGTTCTGAGGAAGCATCATGCCATTGTTCAAAAAAAGAATGTGGGCAAAAATGAGGTAACTGCTCAACATCTGTACTCAGCCTGAAGCTATCACGAAGAAAGAAATATAGAGACATCTGGATAGAAATTGTTCCATCAGACAGATACCCAGGTCATGTTTGATACATTTGCTGGAGTTCTTTGAGGACGCAGTGTATAGCAAGAGCAATGGACAGGCAGATGTTGTGCTCTTGGATTTCCAGAAGACATTTGATAAGATACCAGATAAAAACCATATCTATAAGAGATACACGAAGCTAGGAATAAGGTATTATCATAGATATAGGATTGGTTAACTCACAGAAAGCAGAGAGGGTGTTTTTCTGGTTGGTAATCAGTGGTGAGTGAGACTCTACAGGGGTTGGTGCTGCACTGTTCACAATATATTTCAATGAATACAGAACATAGAAAACTACAGCATAGGCCCTTTGGCATCTGGAACATAGGAACATAGGAAGTAGGAACAGGAGTAGGCCAAAAATGGCCCATCGAGCCTGCTCCGCCATTCAATACGATCATGGCTGATCTAATTTGTGACCTAACTCCACCTACCTGCCTTCTCCCCATATCCCCTAATTCCTCTATCATGTAAAAATGTATCTAACCGAATTTTAAAGATGTTTTATGAGGCAGCCTCAACCACTTCCCTGGTTAGAAAATTCCAAACATTCACTACTCTCTGGGAAAAACTATTTTTCCTCATCTCTATCCTAAATCTACTCCCCCGAATCTTGAGACTGTGTCCTCTCGTTTTAATTTCCCCGGCCAGCTCAAAAAACCTTCCTACATCTATCCTATCCATACACTTCAAAATCCTATATGTTTCTATAAGATCTCCTCTCATTCTTTTGAACTCGAGCGAATACAATCCTAGATGATTTAATCTTTCATCATAAGTCAACCCCTTCATCCCAGGGATCAACCTGGTAAACTTCCTCTGGACCATCTCCAAAGCCAGTATATCCTTCCTCAAATATGGAGACCAGACTGGACACAGTACTCCAGGTGCGATCTCACCAGTACCTTATACAGTTGCAACATTACCTCCCTACTCCTGAATTCAATTCCTCTAGCGATGAAGGCCAACATTCCATTTGCCTTCTTAATAACCTGCTGCACCTGCAACCTAACTTTTTGCGATTCATGCACAAGCACTCCCAAGTCCCTCTGCACAACAGCATGCTGTAGTTTTTCACCCTTTAAATAATATCCAGCTCTTTTATTTTACTTGCCAAAGTGGATAACCTCACACTTATTAACATTGTACTCCATCTGCCAGACCTTTGCCCACTCATCCAGCTTAACTATATCTCTCTGCAGACTCTCCACATCCTCATTACAATTTGCTCTTCCACTCAATTTGGTGTCATCTGCAAACTTGGCTACACCACATTTTGTCCTCTCCTCCAAGTCATCAATGTAAATGATGAACAGTTGTGGGCCTAACACTGACCCCTGCGGCACCCCACTTACCACTCTCTGCCAACCTGAAAAACTCCCATTTATCCCGACTCTCTGCCTCCTGTCAGACAACCAATTTTCAATCCAGGCCAATATACTTCCCCGGACTCCACTTTCCTGTAACTCACTGATACGTCTCTTGTGCGGCACCTTATCAAACGCTTTCTGGAAATCCAAATATACAACATCAACCTGTTCCCCTCTATCTACCGCACCCATTATATCCTCAAAGAATCCTAACAAATTTGTCAAACAAGATCTTCCCTTTCTAAAACCATGCTGCGTCTGCCTGATTGAACCCTTACGTTTCAAAAGTTTCACTATTTCATCTTTAATGACGGCTTCAAGCATTTTTCCAACCACAGACGTCAAGCTAATTGGCCGATAATTTCCAGTCTTCTGCCTACATCCCTTCTTAAAAAGTGGCGTGACATTTACTGTCTTCCAGTCTGCTGGGACCTGCCCAGAATCCAAGGAATTTTGGTATATGACCACCAATGCATCAACTATAACTTCTTCAATTTTCTTCAGAACCCTTGGATGCATATTATCAGGACCAGGTGATTTGTCTGGTGTTTTAATTTTTAATTAATTTAGACACAGCATGGTAACAGACCATTTCAGCCTATAAGCCCGTGCCACCCAATTACTCCCAATTGATCTACAATCTATGTTTAGAATGGTGGGAGGAAATTGGAGCTCCCAAGGAAAACCCACATAGGGAGAATATGCAAACTCCTTGCGGACAGCACAGAATTCAAACCCTGGTCCCGATCGCTGGTGCTGTAAAGACGTTGCACCAACTGGTATGCCAACCATGCCATCCCATATATTCTTTACAAAAAAAAACTAAATCTTTCCTGCCCTGTAACCCTCGATTTTCTTTCATCCGTGTCCCAAGATTCTCTTAAATGCCCCTAATGTTTCAGCCTCCACCACCATCCCTGGCTCTCTGTGTAAAAATGCTTACCCCTGATGTCTTCCCCAAATTTCCTTCCCTTCACATTGTACATTTGTCCTCCAGTGTTTTCTATTCCTGGCTAAGGAAAATGGTGCTAGCTGTTCACCCTGTCTATGTCTCTCAGAAACGTGTAGACCTCCATCAAATCTCCTCTCATCCATCTTCGCTTCAAAGGGAATAGTCCGAGCTTTGCTAACCTTGCCTCATAAGACATATTCTCCAATTCAGGCAACATCCTGGTAAATCTCCTCTGTTTCCTTTCCATAGCTTCCACATCCTTCCTATAATGAGGTGACGAAAACTAGACACAATACTGCTTGTGTGGTCTCACCAGAGATTTGTAGAGTTGTAACATGACCTCTTGACTCTTAAACTCAATCCCCTATTAATGAAGCCCAACATCCCATAGGCATTCTTAACTATCCTGTCAATCTACATGGTGACCTTAAGAGATGTATGGATTTGGACTGCAAAGTCCCTCTGTTTATCCATATTCTTAAGTAACTGACCATTAACCCTGTTCTCACCCTTCCAGTTTGACCTTCTAAAATGCATCACCTCACACTTAACTGGATTGAACTCCATCTGCCATTTTCCTGCTAACTCGCATCTATATCCTTTTATAACCTACAACAACCTTCATCTGCAAACTTACTGATCCATTCTTCTGCCTCTTCATCTAGGTCATTTATAAAAATTACAAAGATCATGGGTCCCAGAACAAATGCCTGAGGGATTCCACTGGTCACTGACTTTCAGTCAGAATACTTTCTGTCCACTATTACTCTCTGTTTTCTACATGCAATCCATTTTTAAAATCTACACAGCCAAGTTTCCATGGATCCCATCCTTCATGACTTTTTAAACGAGTCTCTCATGGGAGAGACTTAGTAAGTCCATATAGGTCACATCTACAGCCCTACCCATATCAGTTTCTTTTGTTACCTCCTCAAAAACTCAGTTAGACTCATGAGGCATGACTTTCCCTTTACACATCCATGCTTACACTCCTTGAGTAGACTGCACTTCTCCAAATGCTAATAGATCCCTATCCTTAAAAATCCTCTCCAATAGTTTTCACACAACTGATGCAAGACTCACTGGTCTATAATTTCCAAGATTCTCCCTAATGCCTTTCTTAAAGAAGGGAACCACATTTGCTATTCTCCAATCCTCCCACCCCCCCATCCACCTGTAGCCAAAATCAAGCCACTGCCCCAGCTATCTCTTCTATCTCTTCCCACAGCAAACTGGGATATATTGCTTCTGGCCTCGGGGACTTATCAATCTTAATGTTTTTAAGACGATCCAATACTTCCTCATCCTTATCTCACCATTGCCCAACACACAAGCCGTTCTGTTCCAACCTTACCCTGATCAAGATCCTTTTCTCTTGTGAATATTGAAGCAAAGTATTCATTCAATCTCCCAAGGTTTCTCTGACTCCAAGCGCATGTTGTCTCCTTTATCCTTTAGTGGCCCCACCTTCTTCCTCATCATCCTTCTGTTCTTCACATCGCATGGAACACCTTGGGAGTTCTCTTTAATCCTACATGCTAAGGGCTTCTCATGCCCCTTCACAGATTCCTCCAGCCTTTCTTAAGCTCCTTCCTGGCTATCATATTCTTCTCATGAGCCCTTCCTGTTTCCTGCTTCCTAAATCTAATGTAAGCTTCCTTCTTCCTCTTGACTTCTTTCCTCACCTGTTTTGTCAACCACGATTCCCTTTACCTACAATCTTTGACCCTGTCCCAGAGGGGCAAGTAAAAGGTATGACATACCACCTTAAGTAGGAATGCCACCTTAAGTAATCCCTTAATAACCACATGGCATAGGTGCTCTGTGGTTGGTAAGGGATTACTTAAGATGGACATGAGTGGAAAGAATAAAGTTGAGAACCACTGATTTAGGACAAAGATGAGAAGGAACTGCTTTTCTCAGAATCTGTGACATTCTCTGCCCAAGAAAACAATGGAGGCTGCCTCATTATATTTAAGACATAGATAGATTTTTGCATAGTGAAGGAATTGAGGGTACTTGGAACCATATCTATGGCCAGATCTTATTAAAAATACAATGCTGGCGAAGCTCAGCAGGTCGAACAATGTCCTTTATATATAAACTTATTAACTGGGAGAGCAGACTCAGTAGGCCAGATGGCTTACTCTTGCTCCTATTCTTATGTTCTTATACTCCTTGGTAACCATGCTTTCTATTTTGGTGATGTTTGCAAGGTTATATTATTTACCAATTGACCAATAACTGGATCCTTGCAATTGAGTAGTTTCGACTGCTCAAAGAGGAATGGAGCACAGCTTGAGTCACATCCCAGCTGACAAGAGCTCCATCTAGTGGAAATTCAAGATTCCTTAGTTGTACTGTTATAAAACTGGTGCAATATTACACAAAATTGCCTGTAGTCTGCCAGAAGGCAAACATTTGCCATTAGCAGAAATTGCCCGGCACCCCAGACAATCATAAAAAGAGATGTAAAAGAGAGCCCCTTCAGAGTCACTGAGTGTCCATGCTGTAGCTACATAGACTTCAGTCCAAACCTTCGAGAAGATCAGGAAGCCTTCCGGACCCTCTCGCATCCCATTTCAGCCAGTCTCCAGCAGTCTGCAGCTTGGTGCAAGCCCTTTGACCACAGTCGACAGCAGCTTGTGGCCCACATGGGTTCCTCATCTCGAGTCACCTACAGTCTGCCACCTGTGTATTCTTCAGCTGCAGAGTCCCAAACTGGTCCGCTGCCATCCCATAAGGTTGCCTCCTCTCCTTGTCCTCCTCAAATGGGGAGTGATTTTTCAGTTTTCTGGTGCCCTGCACCAGTCCTCTACTTCCTGGAGTCTGTAATCTTCAAGGTTGCTGTTGAACACAAGTGCTGCCATCTGCGGTAGCAGGATTTTAAAATAAACCACCGTCGACTCCTTTAACAGGCCATTTAAAGCCTGTATGGAACCATCAGTAGTTGGACTGGATGATAGAACCCTGTGGAAGAGTGCTGTGTCTCTGCTCCCTGCTCTCCCTGGGTCCACACCAGCACCAATGTTTATATTTTTTTGAGCTGGTTAATGGCGGGTGAAGGGGGTAAAAAACAATATGTTGAAGGAACTTCGCAGGTCAAGCAGCATTAATTGTAGAAAAGGGCTTGTCAACATTTAGGGTCATCTAGACTGAAAGTGAAGAGATGAGATAGCAAGAATAATGAGGGTAGGGTGGAAGGGTTGGACAGTGACCAGTAAAAGCAGGAAGGAGTGAAGGAAGGGAGGTGGAAGCAGTGATTAGCAGGTGCCAGACAAAGAGATAAAGAGGGGTAAGAGACAAAAAAGTTGAGGGGTGGAGGGGAGGGGAAAAGCATTGTGTGCTGGAGGAAGATTACTCTACAGGTATGGTTTGGGACAATTAGAGGGAGTGATAAATAGAGCAGGCTACCCGATGCTGAAAACACTGGAGAAGGTGATAATGGAGGCTGTCAGGGGAGATGTGAGGGATAGATTGAAAGCAAAGAGGGTGGATTCTGTAGGTGAAATTTCAGTGGAGGATGGAACCAGAAGTGGAGGTGGGGGGGGAAATGTGTGTGTGTGTGTGTGTGTGTGTGTGTGTGTGTGTGTGTGTGTGTGTGTGTGTGTGTGTGTGTGTGTGTGTGTGTGTGTGTGTGTGTGTGTGTGTGTGTGTGTGTGTGTGTGTGTAAGAGAGAGAGGGAAAAGGCCCAAAAATGGGGGGAGGGGGTGGGATGGGGAAGGGAAAGAATGGAAATAGCTCAAAAAAGAGAAAGAGGACTCGTTACCTGAAATTAAAACATATACTCTGTTCAGGCTGTTGGATGTTGATTTCCCAGGTGGAATGTTATGTGTTATTACTCACTCAGAAAAAGCCCAGGATAGAAGGGATGGAAATGTTCCAGTGGCATCAAGGTAGCTGGGAACTCTCTCCATCATACATGGCTTCACAGCTTTCTTTGACCCCAAAAAGCTTTAGCTGCAATAATCGAGATGCTTTGTGCAGCTTCTTTGCAAGTTTGCCTGCCCTCAATCATTTATCTCTAACTTACATCTGCTACACACAAGCCATATCAAACTTAGAGCCAATGTGGACTAACGTCAAGTAAAGTTGTGTCAATGCCCTAACCATTTTCTCAGTCTTTCTCAACACATTGTAGCTCTAATAGGGTTTCTGCTTGAATGATGTGCAGCTACTGGACAAATAGGAAATTTTCAACCACAATAAACCTTCAACTAAAGCATAGGGTCTGTTTCTCTCTCCACAGATAATGCTTTCCTGCTGAGTATTTCCAGCACGTTCTCTTTTTATTTGAGACTATGTAGCAAGGCAGGTCTTTTAAGGGAGCAAGAAAGAACATGCAACTTGGTATCTGAATCACAGTCATAGAACAATAGTCATGGAAATAAACCCTTCAGCCTAACTTGTCTATGCTGACTAAGATCACCTGAGCTGTATCATCGGCCTGTGTATGGCTCATTTCCTCTAAACCTTTTCTATTCATGTACCTATCAAAATGTATTTTGAATGTTACAATTGAGCCCATCATGACCACTTATCCATATCACCGCTCAGACAAGACCTGATATATGGGCAGCTTTATCCATACACCAAAAACCCTCTGTGTGGAAAAAGTAGCCCTTCATGTGAATGTTGCAGCTGAAATATTCTTTTCTTAACATAATGGAAGTAGGAAAATAAACACAGGCTTATTTTTGTGAAACAATGTCTGGAGATGCTGTGATATATAGTAAATGCACAAAATTGCTGGAGAAACTCAGTAGGTCTAATAATGTTCATTTGAGGCAAATCAATGTTTCGGGCCTGAGCCCTTCTTCAAGGTATGACCAAAAAGCAGACAGGCACCTGAATAAAAAGGTTGGGGGAGGAGGGAAGAAGGGGCAGGGGGAAGAGCACAGGCCAACACCCAAGAGGGTGCGGGAAAGGACCAACACAATATTTCACATTCTGTCTGGGCACCGCCAACCGGACAGCATCAACATCGACTTGTCAGCAAAGAACCACCCCTCTGCATCATCTCGTCTCCCTGATGATCCCTTCCTATCTGTATCTGAGGATGACATGCATGTTCCCTTCAGGAGAGTGAATCCGAGGAAACCATCTGGCCTGGATGGAGTACCTGGGTGAGTATTAAAAATCTGTGCTGATCAACTTACCAATATTTTCATGGATATCTTCAATATCTCACTCCAGCATGGTGTGGTACCCACCCACCTTATACATGCGTCAATGAACCTGCTTTAATGGCTAATGACAAGTAGCATTTACATCAACAATGATGAAGTGTTTTGAAAGGCTGGCGTTGAAACATATCAGCTCTTGTCTGAGCGGTGACATGGATAAGTTCCAGTTCGCCTACTGCAACCACAGGTCTACAGCGGATGCCCTCTCACTGGCTCTACACAAAGATCTAGAATAGCTGGACAGATGCATTCATTAGGATGCTCTTTTTCAATGACAGATCAGCATTTAACACCATTATCTCCTCAGAACTGATCAGCAAACTCTAAGACTTGGGACTCAACACCCAATGCGTAATTGGATCATGGATTTCCTCACCTCTAGACCACAATCAGTAAGGATTGATAAGAATGTCTCCTCCACAATCTCCATCAGTACATGAGCACCACAGGGCTGCATTCTTAGCCCCCAATCTACTCACTTTACACCTATGACTTGCATGGCTCCGTACAAGTTTGCTGCGATAAATACAGAAGTGGGTTGTATAAAGAAAGGGGAGGAGTCAGCATACAGGAGAGAGATTGAAAACTTGGTTGAATGGTGGCACCAACAACAACCTTGCACTCAATGTCACCAAAACTAAGGAGCTGATTGTTAACTTCAGGAAGGGAAAGCCAGAGGTATACAATCCAACGATCATTGGGGAATCAGACGTGGAAAGGGTGAGCAAATTTAAGTTTGTAGGAGTCACTAACTCAGAGGTTCTTTCCTGGAGCCAACACACTAATGTCATCTTGAAGTTAGCACATCAGCACCTTTAGTTCCTCAGAGGTTTTCAGAGGTTTGTTATGACACCAAAAACCCTGGCAAATTTCTACAGATGTGTGGTGGAAAGTGTGCTGACCATCTGCAGCACCAACACTCTTGAGAGTAAAGCCCTCCAAAAGGTAGTGAACACATCCCAGGACATCACAACAAAACCCTCCCCACTATCGAGAACATCTGCAGGGAACGCTGCCATCGGAGAGCAGTAGCAATCATCAAGGATCCACATCACCCAGCATATGCTCTATTCTCACTGTTGCCATCAGGAAAGAGGCATAGGTGTCACAAGACACAACCACCAGGTTCAAGAAGAGCTGCTACCCCTCTACCATTGGACACTCCATCAACAAACTCAATCAGGGACTAACTTAAGGACTCTTGTGCACTTTATTAATTTTTAAACATTCTCTGCATTCACAGTCAGTTTATTTATATTTGCTATCTGTTTACAGTTCTTTATTTGCTTACATGTATATGCTGTGTACAGTTTTCTTTGTACTACCAGTAAGTGGAAAGTCTGCTGCATCCACAGAAAAAAAGAATCTCAGGCTTGTATATGTTGATATGTATGTACTCTAACAATAAATCTGAAATCTGAATCTCTTCATTTTTCATTCCTGCCCTTCTATCCATGTCCACTATGACCTTTTGGCTGTTGGCCTGTGCTCTTCCTCCTGCCCTTCCTTTCCTCCAGCCCCCTGATGCCTTTATTCAAGTGCATGCCTGCTTTTTTGCTCATACATTGACAAAGGGCTCAGGCCCGAAACATTTGCCTCTGATGGATGCTGCAAAACCTGCTGAGTTTCTTCAGCAATTTTGTATATTTACAGGCTTATTTTTTTTACCAGTAGCTGAAGCAGCACATTTGAAGTATTAACCTCCCTGCCTTTACTGAAATATTTCTTCATTCAGATCAATGAAAATTATTGAACCATTATAAATTATGATATTCACCTTTTCCCTATTAGTTGCTGCACGCAAGAAAAATTCATTGATCCTCTGCATTTCAATCTGTTTTTTAATCTATTGCACCCAGTGCTATAAACGTGCAATAACATTTCTTTGAAATGTCACATAAATGTACATGGTTACAAGGCTTATTTAGTGGGTTAGTGGTTTTTGCACTAGAAGGTACAACACCCAGGTCTGACACACCAACCTGACCTGCAAGATCACCTCACTTGGTTCCTTTCCAAACAGTTTGGCAAAACGTAATTTTGTTTTCCTCCATGAACTGTTTGGTTTTTGGCACAGACTCTGCCCTGTTGAGGATTTCCAGCATCTTCTGCTTTATTTTTCATGTAGTCATTGTATTGAACAAAGGCAAAGCATCCTGCATCAATGGAGTCTGGGTTCTTGCATTTGCCTGACTGATCAAAATCTTCTTGACCTCTGACCAACTTTACTGCACTCCCTCAACTAAGGGAGATGACTAGCTTCTGGATCAAAATATTACAGCTCAGGCTCCAGGTCCAAATCCAAGTCTGAGCCAAATTTCTTCAGAGCAAGGGTCATGTATTCCATTTATGACCTGATGTAACTATCAAGCCTTGCTCTATGGCCTTGATTAGATCAGATATCAATTCATTTTTTGTTTTCAATTAATCTGTCCTGTTCAAATTACTTCATTTAGATCACAGTGGCTATATTTTCCAAACTCCTCCTTTGAGAAAATGTAAAAAAAATAATTCTTGTCCCCTTTTCATCTAGTTCTTGCCCTGTGAATATTCATTCATACAGTTCTTATTCCTTATTGAATAGTTATCCTTTTAAATAATTTGAAAGATTGTTGATACAAGGTGCAAAAGAAAGCTTTGATCAAGTTTTCTTTGGATTTTTTTTAAAAAAGCACTCTGACCATTTTTCAGAGAATAAGTACCTTCACACTGATCATAATAAACATCGGTTTGTTTCCTCGAACAGCACGCACGAGTTTCATTATTTCTCAGAAATTAATATAACTGTTTTGATGTGGCATGATCTTACTTTACTGCCTGGCTCTCTAATGAGTAGGGATCATGGTTGCAGTCAATATTTTTCATCATTCAATTAATTGGCTTATACAGAACCTACATTTAAATTGTGGCCTTCTGCTTATTCCAATGTTCCTAATAACAACAATTTTGCTTATATTCTTATTCCACCTTGCCTGATGATGTTTACACCATGTGTTTGCAAAGTAGATCAAAATGAAACTTTAAATTTGATGTTATCTCATCTTGCTATTTTCACTTTGACTTTTCACTTAATTGTTTCTCATGAGCAGTTGGTATTAAAAGTGTTGTTTGAATCTTCCCTTTTTTTTTAAATCAAATCTCCTCAGCACCATCACATCACCTTTTCCTCCTCCCTATTTTTTCCTTTAGAAGCCCTGTCTTTCTGCCATATACTGTGATGCATTCTTTCCAAGGACTTCAAAGTTAAGATTATATTTAAAGGGCAACTGAGGAAAACAAAATTCAGCAACAATGACGTTAGAAGTACAAGATTGCCAAATCAGCTCATGGTCTTTTCCAGTATTGCCCACATCCCAAGAATGAGTAAAAAAAAATACATTCCTAGTTGCTCGAAATGTCTTTGCCTTTTAACCAAAAGCAAAAAAAAAAATCATGAATGCTGAAGAATGAAACAAAAATGCTGGAAATGCTAGACATCAAGAAGGCTGGTAGAGGGGGGCGTGGCAAGATGGCATAAGGATCAGACGTGCCTTCCAGTCCTCTCCTGACTCTATCTTACTGTTTTGTCTAGAAATGCCCATTAAAATTCTTTAAAAGTTTAGATAATTTCAGTGCTGTTAATTTAACTTATGATGGTACAATTGGTGGAAAAGAGCAAAAAAAAAATGACAACAGATCATCAAAAAACTACATTTTCCAAAAGTTCAAGTTTTGGAGCCTACCTACAGGAAAGACACCGGGACTCAGCGTGAAATGGATCCCAGGAGAGAGGTACAGTGTTCGGATGTAGAGCTCTATGTTACATCGGTAGAGCCCCCTAAAGAGGGCGCCAAATAGCCTTTAGAACAAAGAGTTACTCAAAGGCATTTGTCAACTGTAGAGGTGGCGCTGCAAACTACATCTCTTGAGATACAAGAACCTATACAACTTGATGTACTGGGAGAATTTAATACATTATGGACTGGGGAAAACCCCGGCCAGCGTCCTCCAGTCATTGCTGGAGAGGCTGTGGCTGGGGTTTCCACACGCAGTCATACTACAAGGAAGGCAACCAGAATGAAGGAAGGAATAGAAGATCCTTTGGAGAAGAAGCAGGAATCTGTTGAGCCCAAAATCTCTTCCAATTGAAAAGATTTTTGTGAATCTTGAATCTAAATTATCTTATACAATGCAGGGATTATCCAAGATTATGACTGAACTTGGTACTAGGTTTAATACTCTGGTGAAAATACATTCTCAACAGATGGCTGAGTTTGGAGCTTTTAAGCTTGAAGTGAGAGATAAATTTAATTCGTGTGAAGAAGATATAGACGAAATATGGGATCAAGTTTTTGATGTGACCAAAATGGTCGAAGACTTACAAACTCAAAATAAAAATTTGGTAAAAAAGATTGATTATTTGGAAAACCAATCCAGACGGAACAATATAAAGATTATTGGTTTGCCGGAAGGTATGGAGGGACCAGACCCAAGAAAATTTTTTACTGAATGGATTCCGCAGGTGCTGGGTCAAGAACATTTCCCGGAAGGTATAATACTGGAACGTGCTCACAGAGCCTTGCGTAGAAGACCTATTTCAGGTCAAAGTCCAAGACCTGTTTTGGTTCGTTGCTTGAATTATTACGACAGAGAAATAATTTTACGAGTGGCTATTAGAAATGCACAACAGAGAAAATCACCCTTGATGATTCAAAATAATCGAGTTTTCTTCTATACAGATTTGAGTCAAGAAGTTATGTTCCAACGACGGGAATTCAACCCTGTTAAAGAGTTGTTGTGGAAGAAAGGTTACAAGGCAACCTTTAGATATCCAGCTGTTTTGAAGGTTTTTCAAGATGGTTGCCAACCAAAGTTCTTTGATTCTCCAAAGGAAGCTATAGCATTTGCTCAAGAGCTGCCAATTACTCAGTTTCAACAGAGACATAGTCCGCCGCGATCTCTAAGGAGACAAGAGATGGAAGAAAAGAGCCGTGCTCCAAGAAGGAATGGTTGTAATGGTGACTCAGCAGTTGGAGCTGATTAAAAGAAGAGTTGTCCTTTTTTTTTCTAATTTTTTTTTTTAAAAAAAGGGATATTAAATAATGATGATGTTATTTTAAGATGAAGTGAGAGTTGGGGGAGAGAACTGGATAGGCACTATTTCCTGAAAGTCATCTGCTACATGTGAGTTATCTCACACCCATTTTTTTTTGGGAGTTACCGCATTGCGCGGTTTAGACGGGAGGGGGTATTTTTAACCTCCTACCCGTTTTTTTCCTTTTTTTTTGTATTATTAGATTAAAGAGTGAAGGGGTTTTTTTTTTGTTTAAATATTAAAAAAAAAGCATAAGAAAGTATTTGATTGTTTTTGATTGTTTAAAAAACTAAAAATTGATGTGTTTTTTTTTGTAAAGTTTATTCAGTAGATAAGAAATATCTGAAATTTAAATGTGAATGGGATGGATAAGTTTTTTAAATATTTTTTCTTTAACTTTAAGGTGAAGGAGTGGTAATTCTGGTGTATATTATTTTGCTATTTTAGTTATAGAACGAAGGGAATAATGGTGAAAGTTATAAATTGAATTGTACAATTCTTATGAGGTTTGAATTTTGTTTGTGGTTTATGCTCCATTTGTTGAAGATATAGATTTCATTGTAGATGTGTTTTTATTATTTGGATATCTGAATTTTAACGTAATGATTGGGGATATTTAAATGTGGTATTAGAGCTTTTATTGGATAACTATTCAAGAGTAAAAGGGAAAAATGGTGGAAGAGTACTAAAATTGAACTGTACAATGCTTAATGAGGTTTGAATTTTGTTTTAAGATGGTGGTTTATGTGACTAATATGATGATAGATGTGAAGTTAGTTGATATTTGGTGAAGGTTTATCTCTATAGAGAAAGTTTTTTTCATCTTTTTTTCATGCTACAATTTTTTTTAAAGAATTGATTATTGTAAGAATTTTTGATAGATAATGTTACTAACTTTACTAATTTTTTTATATTAAGTTTGAGTTAAATATATGTTTCATCTTAACTCTGTTAAATATATGCATTTAAGTTTGATTTAAATATGTTTTTTAAGTCTGATATCTTAGTATTAATTACTTTTCTTTTTGTTAGTATTTTAATCGGTTATATTTTTATTTTTTTTGTAAGTGGGTTTTTTTCTCACATATATTATTAACTTTATTAATTCTTCACTCTTTAATTTGGGGGGAAAGGGGGGGTTGGACTAATTTGAGTTGGGTTATTAATGTGTAATAATTATTGGGGAGGGTATAGTTTATTTAGATTACTGATATTGTATTGTAATTTTATTATTTTATTCTTAATTTTTTTAATGTAATCCTATATGTTATTCATGTTATAAAATCTTAAATAAATTAAAAAAAAAGAAGGCTGGTAGAAAGTGGGGATATGTGGCAGACAAACTTATTGCAGAAAATGCATGTTACATTTTGGTAGAGATCCTGAGGAAGGCCATTATAAACCAGAGGGACTATTCCTAAAAAGGGGTAGAGGAACATAGAGATCTGGGGGATTGTGTGCATAAATCTTTAAAAGTGACAGGAAATGTGATTAAAAAAAAAACATGGCGAATCTTGGGTTGATGAAACACAAAAGTATTGATGAACATGTATAAAACAGCAGTTCAACCATAATTGAAGTGCAGTGCCCAGGGCCAGCCACTACCCTTTGGGAAAGATGGAAAGAATGCATCTTTGCATTAGGATGCATTAGGATTATTCCAGGGATGAGGGGCTTCAATTTCCAGGAAAGACTGGAGAAGCTAAGGTTGTCTTTCAGACCAAGGTATTTCAAATCACAAATGGCTTTGACATAACTGATGGTGGGAAAGTTATCTCAGTAGTTGAGGGGTCAAAAATCGGTGGATGTGGAATGGAAGTGGCTGGCAAAGGAAACTGAAGTGATATAACGGGAAAACCTTTCACACAAGTGGTTAGGTTCTGGATTAAAACCACACCTAAATGCTGGAGGAACTCCATAGGAGTTCATAGGAGGCAAACGTTTATTTCCGACATTTAGGGCCTGAGCCCTTCTTCAAGGAATAAGCAAAGAATAAGCAGAATAAGCAAAACACAGGGAACTCTCAGAATAGAGACAGTGATGGCTGGGGGGGAGGAGTCCAGACCCACAAATTGGATATGATAAGGGAAGAGGTGAGAATTGATTATGTCTGTGTGAAAGGTGAAGGGGAAAAGGGAGAGAGACAGAGCCGGGCAATGAGTGAAGAAGTTGGGGGGGGTGGGGGGGGGTTGGCATTTGGTTGAAGGGTGTCCAGATAGATAATGAGGTGTTGTTCAACCAATTTGTGGCTGGTCTCAGTCTAGCAGTGCTTGACATCATGACCAGACATGTCAGCAAGGGAATGGAATAGGGAATTGATATGAGTGGCTACTGGGAGATCCATGCTATTGTGGCAGACAGAGGTGCTCAACAAAGTGATCTCCCACAGTTTGTGCACAGTTTCTCTGATGTAGAGGAGATAACAATGGGACACCAGATGTAGTAGATTACTCCTGTTGATTCACAGGTGAAATGTCTATTTGGGGCCCTGAATGGTGGGAGGGAGGAGGTGTTGGCACATGGAGCATATTCTGTGGTCACAGGGGTAGGTACCAAGGTGACTGGTGGAGAAAGGGGAGTGGACAAGGGAGTAATAGAGGGAGCAATCTCTGCAGATGGTGGAGAGGAGAGAAGAGGGGGATATGTGTCTAGTGGTGGGATCATGTAGTAGGTGGCAGAAATGGCAGAGGCAGATGTGTTGGATGTGAAGGCTGGTGGGATGGTAGATGAGGACTAGAAGAATCATGCCCTTGTTCATCCTCTACATTGGAGAGACTGGGTGCAGGCAGGGACATCATTTTGTTGAGCACCTCGGCTCTGTCCCCAGAATAGTATGGATCCTCGCAGTGGCCACCCATTCCCTTGCTGACATGTCTGTCCATGGTCTCATGCACTGCTAGCCTGAGACCACAGCAAATTGGAGGAACAATACCTTATCTTCCAACTGGACATCCTCCAAATGGATGGTATTAATATTGACCTCTCTGGCATTCATTAAATCCCCACCCCCACTTCTTCCCATCTTATCAGTCTGTCTCTTCCTTGTTCCTGTCTCCTTTCACACAGACATCTCTCCCCTTATCATATCCAATTAACATCTTTTGTGGGTCTGGATTTCTTCCCCAGCCAGCATTGTCTCTAATCTGAGATTTTCTGTCTTTTGCTTATTCCTTGAAGAAGGGCTCAGGCCCAAAACATCACCAATATATCTTTGTCTCCTATGGATGCTGAAAGATTGGCTGAGTTCCTTCAGCATTTTGGTGTGATTTTACTACATCACAGCGTCTGCAGACTTTCCTGTTTCACTTTCATTCTGGATTGGACAGTCAGAGGTTCCAGGAGCAGATTCAATTCTGACATTAAAAAGGGATCAAAATAAATATTTAAAAGTAAAGGGCTTGCAGAGACTTGTATAGAAGGCAAAGAATTTGGACTAGTTGGATTGTAAAAGATTTAATTGGCAAGTGTCTTACTTCCATACTGTAACCTTTCTCTTTTCTGTAGCACACAACCATTTTACCAGTACTTTTGAAAACCATATAACCATAATTACAGCACAGAAATAGGCCAATTTGTCCCTTCTAGTCCGCACTGATCTAAGTACCCTCCTCTAATCCCACTTACCAGCACTCTGCCCATATCCCTCCATCCTCCTCCCAGAATTCCATTTTCCCACACTCCAGTGCTGGTAATCGAGTGAAGAATTGTACTAAATCTCTCTTGGATCCTTTGACTCTGAGGAAAATATTCAATGGGTTTGCACCAATTAAATGGAGGAACAGTGCAAAGTTAAGTCAAATCACCTTTATTTGTTGTTCATACTATACATTGCATGGTAAAGACAAGATAGAGTTTCTCTAGGACCATGGAGCAGATTTACATAAATACAAGTTAAAATACAAGTTAAAATAGTAAGACATATACAATAAATGTTCACGGAAGACTATCCACAGATGTTCTGGGAATTCAGGAGCCTGATGGCTTGGGTGAAAAACTGTTGCCCAATCTGGATGCAAGGGCCCGAGTGCTATGGTACCTCCTACCAGATGGCAGAAGGGAGAAAAGTTTACATGAGGAGTGTGTGAAATCCTTTATTGCTTTCCGCATGCTTTGTGTGTTGCAGATGTCCGTTATGATAGGAAGAGAGCCCCTAGTGATCTTTTCCGTAGACTTCACTATCCTCTGCAGGGTCTTACACTCTGAGGTGGTACAGCTTCCAAACTATGTGGCGATACAGTTGCACAGGATGCTCTCAATACATCCTCTGTGGAATGTAGTGAGGATGGAGGGTGGGAGATGAACTTACCTCAGCCTTCGCAGGAAGTAAAGGCAGTGCTGGGCTTTCTTGGCTATGGAGCTGGTGTTAAGGGACCAGGTGAGATTCTCCCCCAAGTTCACACAAAGGAACTTGATATTTTTGATGTCCTCAATGGTTAAATCATCAATGGTCAGTGGATTGTGGACCCTAGGCCCTCCCGAAGTTGACAACCATCTCTTTTGTTTTATTAATGTTCAGATACAGGTGTTGACTCTGCACATTAGTGACAGTAACTGTCAGAATCAGAATTTATTGTCATGAACAAGTCACAAAATTCATTGTTTTGTGGCAGTATCATAATGAAAACATTTATATAAACCACCTTACAAAAATAAATAGAAACAACACATGAAAAGTCAGAGTAAGGCAGTGATTTTGCTTCATTGATCATTCAGGAATCTGATGCCAGCCAGTAAGAAGCTGTCCTTGTGCCGCTGAGTGTTTGCCTTCAGGTTCCTGTACCTTTTACCTGATGGTAGCTGAGTGAAGAGGGTACGATTTGGGTGGTGGGGGTCCATGAGGATAGAGGCTTATTTCTCAAGACATTGCCTCTTGTAGATGTCCTCGATGGAGTGAAGTCTGGTGCCCATGGTGTCACAGTCCAAGTTAACAACCCTCTGGAGTTTTTTCTTGTCCTGAGCATTGGCACCTCCATGCCAGACAGTGATGCAACCAGCCAGGATCCTCTCCATGGTACACTGTAGACGTTTTTGAGAGTCTTCGGTAACACACCTAATCTCCTCAAACACCTCACAAAGTATATCCACTGTCAAGCCACTGGAAGGGGAATCCAGTCGGATAAGCCCCAAGATTTGTTTAACTCCAACCCAGCCTGAGTCAAGAGTAAGTATGGTACAGGTATCAGTATACCTCCTTCTGCTCTGCTCTATCTTCCACGTAACTTTATATATCTTTCTCTTAGACCTAAAATTAACTTGGTAATTGTGCAGGAAATGAATCACATCACCTGGCACTACCTCATGGTAATCAAATAATTCATTGTAAGTATCAAGGAATTTTGAATCAGATAGTGTTGCCAAAATAACCTTATTGTATATAATTCAAATATATCTCATAGAAGCTGCAAAATCTAACAAAGGTACAAGCTGCTACTGAGAGCATAAAAATGTTACTGACTGGGAACCAGTTAATTTGTCTGGTTATATGAAGAGCAGGTTAGATGAGTACATGGATATGAGGGGGTTGGAGGGTTATGGGCAGGGAGTGGGTAGGTGGAACTAGTGGAGTTTCATATAAATTGGTGTGGAATAGAAGGGCCGGTATGGCCTGTTTTTGCACTGTAAATTGTTGTTATATGGTTAATTTGGTAGTACAGTTAATGCAGTAGTTAGCACACAGCTGTTATAGCACCAGCAACTGGGGTTTGAATCTGGTGTTATATGAATGGAATTTGAACATTCTCCCCGTAGCTTGGTTTCCTCCGGGTGCTCCGGTTTCCACCCACTGTTCAAAAATGTACCACGATGAAGGTCAATTGGGTGTAATTGGGCAGCGCATGCTTGTGCACTAAAAAGGCCTGTTACTTTGCTATATGTCTAAATTTTTCAAAATTAAACTTAAAAACTTAATTAAAAGAAGGAAAATATTCGAAAGCTGATGTTAAATTCAGGCTCCTCTTTTTTTTTACTTGCCAGACACCAGAGGGCGCCCTTGCTTGATCCACCACTCAACATGTATTGTCACTATAAGACTGCTGTGCAATAATTAATATTTCCTCTTACTTTTGGTTCATTTCCATGAGTAATCAAATAGTAGAAAACCAAAGCAAAAGTTTCATTCAGCGATATTTGTCCAATAAACTACAAACTCCATCAGCAAACTTCAAGACCTGGGACTCAGCACCCCACTGTTTAATGGATCCTGGATTTCCTCACCTCCAGACCACAATCAGTGAGGATTGGTAAGAACATCTCCACAATCTCCATCAGTACCTGCGCTCTTAGCCCCCTGCTCTACTTCCTTTACACCTACAACTGTGTGGCTCGGTACAACAATAACACCATCTACAAATTTGCCGTCAATAATATGGTAGTGGGTTGTGTAAAAAAAGGTAATGAATCAGCATACAGGAGGGAGATTGAAAACTTGGCTGAGGAGCCTTCAGCCACAAGAGTTGCTGGTTATCAATGAGTAGTCATTGGTATTTGTTGATATTTATTTAATTCTAAGGTCTGATTTATTTATTACGATTTATTTGTTTAATTTTCCGGGTTGATTTTGAAGGTCAGGTGGGGGCCTTGTGTGCAGGTGCATGATGTTGGTTGGGCGGGAAAATTTAGAAAGGGAAGGACAGCTTACCTTACTGTTCACTTGGTGAGGAGCCTTCAGCCAGGTGAGTCTGGTGACTGCTGTATTCTGTAGGGGGGGGGTGAGGGGGGGAGAGGGGGAGGGGGGAGAGGAGGAGGGGGGAGGGGGAGGGTGGGAGGGAGGAGGGGGAGGGGGGAGGGGGGAGAGGGGGAGAGGGAAAGGGGGAGAGGGGGAGGGGGAGAGGGGGAGGGGGAGGGGGGAGGGGATGGGGAGGGGGGAGGGGGAGGGGGATGGGGAGGGGAGGGGGTTGAGGGGGGATGGGGATGAGGGGGAGGGGGAGAGGGGAGAGGGTGTGTGGAGAAAATAGGGGTAAAATGGGGGAAAGGAGGGAGAAAAGAGGGGGAAGGGGGAAGGAGAAAAGAGGGGGAGAGGGGGAAGGAGAAAATGGGTGGGAAATGAGAAAGGGGAAAGGGGGAAGGGGGAAGGAGAAAAGGGTGAAAGGGTGAAGGAGAAAAGAAGGGGGAGAGGGAGGAAGGAGAAAAGAGAGGGCGAGGGGGAAAGGAGAGGAGGGGAAAGTGGGGAAGGAGAGGAGGGGGAAAGGGGGAAGGAGAGGCGGGGAAAGGGGGAAGGAGAAAAGAGGGTGGAAAGGGGGAAGGAGAAAAGGGGGGAAGGAGAGGAGGGGGAAAGGGGGAAGGAGAAAAGAGGGGGAAAGGGGAAAGGAGAGGAGGGGGAAGGGGGAAGGAGAAAGAGGGGGAAGGGGGAAGAAGAAAAAAGGGGGGAAGTAGAAAAGGGGGAAGGAGAAAAAGGGATGGGAAGGGGGGAAGGAGAAAAGGGGGTGGGAAGGGGCAAGGAGAAAAGGGGGAAGGAGGAAAGGGGGAAAGAGGGGGAGACAGGCAGTGCAGAGTACCCCCTGTGGCAGTTCCCCCTGTGGCAGTACCCCCTGTGGCAGTTCCCCCTCAGTAACAAGTATATTGCTTTGGATACTGTTGGGGGGGATGATCTACAGGGGGAAAATCATGGAAGTCTCTGGCACAGGAGCTGGACCCTAGGCTCAGAAGAGAAGTGGGGGGGGGGGGAGAATAGGGCTATTGTAGTTGGGGACTTGCTGGTTAGGGGAGCAGATAGGTTTGCTGGATGAAATTGAAAATCCTGTATGGAATGCTACCTCTTAGGTGCCAGGGTCAGGGATGTCTCTGATTGAGTTCACAGCATTCTGGAGGGGGAGGGTGAGCAGCCAGAAGTCCTGGTCCATGTTAGGACCAATGACATAGTTAGAAGTGGGGATGAGGTCCTGAAAAGGGATACATAGAGTTAAGGAAGAAGTTTAAAAGCAGGACTTCAAAGGTGGTAATCTCACGATTGCTGCCTGTGCTATATGCTAGTGAGGGTAGAAATAGGAAGTTGTGGAGGATGAATACATAGTTCAGGAGCTGGGGCAAGGGGTAGGGGTTTAGATTTCTCGATCATTGGGCTCCCTTCTGGAGCAATTCAGACAAAAGGCACAGCTGCACTTGAACTGGAGGGGGACCAATATCCTGGCGGGCAGGTTTTCTAGAGCTGTTGGGGAGGGTTTAAACTTGTTTGGTAGGGGGGTGGGAATCAGAATGAGAGTACAGAGAGTAGGGAGGAAGAACACCTAGACTGGAAGGAATGGAGCAAACAGAACAAAAATATAAATGAAGGATGAAGGAAGGTAAAGGTAGTTGGTAACAAAAGGTGTATATGTGGGGGACAGTCTCTCAAGTGCATATATTTTAATGCAAAGAGCATAGTAAATAAAAAGGATGAGCTTAAAGCATGGATGGCCACATGGAAATATGGTATGGTAGCCATCAGTGAAATTTGGTGCAGGAGGGGCATATTTGGCAGTTAAATATTCCAGGATTCTGTTATTTTAGGCATGATAGAACAGGGGGGATAGACGGTGGAGGAGTTGCATTGCTTATTAGAGAGAACATTACAGCAGTGCTGTGGCAGATGGTTTGGTGGGATTGTCCATTGAGGCTATTTGGGTGGTATTGAGGAATGACGGAGGCATGAATACATTAATGGGAGTGTATTATAGACCACCAAATGGGCTGAGGGAATTAGAGGAGCAAATTTGTAAGGAGATTGCCTATATGAGTTATAAATATAAGGTGGTAGTTGTGGGAGATTTAAACTTTCTGAACATTAACTGGGACACCCATATAGTAAGAGGGCTGGATGGGGTAGAGTTTAAGTGTGGTCAGGAAAGTTTTCTGAATCAATACATAGAAGAACCAACTTGAAAAGGGGCAGTATTGGATCTCCTATAAGGGAATGAGATAGGTCAGGTGACAAAGATTTGTGTTGGGGAACACTTGGGGTCTAGTGATCACAATACTATTAGTTTTAGGCTAGTAATGGAAAAGGATAGAGGTGTGCCAAGGTTGAGATTTTTGATTGAAGGAAAGCAAATTTCAAGGGATAAGAAAAGATTTGGAAGGTGTGGATTGGTATAGGTTATTTTCAGGGAAGAATATAGCTGATAAATGGAGGATATTCAAAAGAGAAGTTCTGAGAGTGCAAAGTTCTTATGTCCACATGAGGATTAAAGAAAAGGTTAGAAACTGTAGGGAGCTTTGGTTTTCAAAAGATATTGGGAATTTGGTTTGGAAGTAGAGAGATGTGTACAACAGGTATAAACATCAAGGAAGGGATGAACTGCTTGAGAAATATAAGGAGTGTATTTAAAACAAAACTTAAGGAAATTAGAATGGCTAAAAAGAGATATGAAGCTGCTTTGGCAGGAAAGGCAAAAATAAATCCAAAGGGTTTCTATAGGTACATTAAAACTAAAAGAATAGTGAGGGATAAAATTCAACTCCTTGAAGATGAGGGGGATAGGCTCCATTAGGAGCCAGAGGATATGGGTAAAATTTTAAACTTTTTCTTCAGTATTCACTAAGGAAAAGAATATTGAGCCTGATGAAGTGAAGAAATATGGTAGGGAACTCATGGATAATATAAGGATTAATGAGGTCGTCGTGTTGGCTATATTGAAAAAGATCAAGGTGGATAAATCTCCAGGTCCTGACAAAATATTCCCTGGGGCACTGAGGGAGGTTAGTGAACAAATAGTGGGGTGTTGACAGAAATATTTAAAATGTCACTGGTCATCGGGGAGGTGCTGGAGGACCGGAGGGTGGCTCATGTTGTTTCACTTTTCAAAAAAGGATCCAAAAGTAGACCTGGTAATTATAGGCCTGTAAGTCTGACATTAGTGGTGGGTAAATTAATGGAAAGTGTTCTTAGAGATGGTATATTACTTGCTTAATGTAAGAGCTACAAACGATAAAGCTCAGATGTTTGAGAGCCGCAGAACGTGAACAAAATTCACACATACGTTTTCATTGTTACATACACATTTTGTTACAAAATATTTATATAAATTTTATGAAATGCATATTAAATGCAATAATATTTATCATGCCTGCAGTTTTTAAACTGTTAATTTGTATTAGTTTCAGTAATCACAAATACACAAATATGTAAAACTAGTAAACCAAACAAATGAGATATTTTAATCAGATTTCCACCTTACAAAATTAGTCGGGTGGGTGAGAGTCCGGCAGCGCAAGTTGGGCGGGCGAGAGTCCGGCAGCGCGAGTCGGGCGGGTGAGGGTCCGGCAGCACGAGTCGAGCGGGCGAGGGTCCAGCAGCGCGAGTCGGGCGGGTGAGAGTCTGGCAGCGCGAGTTGGGCAGGTGAGGGGGGAGACTGGCAGCGTGAGTTGGGTGGGCAAGGGGTGGGGAAAGACCGGCAGACCAAGTTGGGTGGGTGAGGGGGTATAAATTTGTAAAATATTTGAATTTTCCATGAGCCGCATATTAAAGGTCAAAGAGCCGCAGTTTGGCCAACCCTGGTATATGCAACTATTTGGAAAGACAGGGATTGACTCGGAGTAGTCAACATGGTTTTGTATGTGGTAGATCATGTATAACAAATCTTATAGAGTTTTTTGAGGAGGTTACTAAAAAGGTTGATGTGGTGAAGGTGGTGGATGTTGTCTATTTGGACTTTAGCAAGGCTTTTGATAAGGTTCCCCATAAGAGGTTAGAAAGGAAGGTGGAGGTATGAGGTATTAATGATGAAGTAGTGAAATGGATTCAGCAATGGTTGGATGGGAATGCCAGAGAATAGTGGTGGAAAATTGTTTGTCAAATTGGAGGACAGTATCGAGTGGAGTGCCTCGGATCAGTACTGGGTCCACTGCTGTTTGTTGTATATATTAATGATCTAGATCAGGGGTTCCCAACCTTTTTGTTCCTCTGTACCCCTTGAGCATTTTTATAGGATTAAAAAAAACACGACATTGTGCAATCTGACATGCAGATTACAACACCATGTATTGTACAGTAGTGGTTATTCGCTCAGACCCAATGTACCCCTTGAAAAGTGCAACTGTACCACTGGGGGTACATGTACCTCAGGTTGGGAACCCCTGATCTAGATAATAGGGTAGCAAATTGTGTTAGTAAATTTGCAGATGATACAAAGGTTGATGGAGTTGTGAACAGTGAGGAAGATGATCAAAACTTATAGGACAGTTAGAAGAGTGGGCTAAAAGATGGTAAATTGAGTTTAATACTGATAAATGTGAGGTGCTACAGTTTGGCAGGAATAATCAAAATTGGACACACACGTTAAATGGTAGACAATTGAGGAGTGCAGTGAACCAAAGGGTTTTTGGAGTCGTGGTACATAATTCCCTGAAAGTTGAAGCACATGTGGATAGGGTGGTGAAGAAAACATTTGGTATGTTAAATCAGAGTATAGAACACAGGAATTGGGATGTTATGTTGAAATTGTGTCAGGCATTGGTGAGGCCAAATTTGGAATATGTGTGTTGTTTTGGTTGCCGAATTATAGGAAGGATATAAACAGCATAGAGAGAGGGCAGAGGAGGTTTACGAGAATGTTGCCAGCATTTCAGGTTTGAGTTACAGGGAAAGGTTGAACAGGCTGGGACTTTATTCTCTGGAATGCAGAATGCAGAAGATTGAGGGATGATTTGATAGAGGTATTCCAAATTTTAAGGGGGCTGGAGAAAATCAATATGGATAGGCTTTTTCCACTGAGAGTAGGGGAGATTCAAACAAGAGGACATGGATTGAGAGTAAAAGGGGAAAAGTTTAAGGGAAACATAAGTGGAAATTTCTTCACACAGAGGATGGTGGGGGTATGGAATGAACTTCCAGCAGTGGTGGTAGAAGTGAGATCAATGTTAATATTCCAGGATAGGTATATGGATGGGAGAGGTATGGAGGGTTATGGGCCAAATGTGGGTCGGTGTGAGATGATGTTCGGCACTGACTAGTGGGGCCAAGCTGGCCTGTTGCTGTGCTGTAAATGGTTATATGGTTAATAGTCTTGCACACAACGTCACAAAAACTAAGTTGATTGTTGACTTCAGGAAAGGAGAGCCAGAGGTATACAATCCAGTGATCAATGGGGATCAGAGGTGGAGAGGGTGAGCAAATTTAAGTTCTTGGGAGTCACTATCTCAGAGGATCTTTCCTGGTCTAAACACACTCATGGCATTGTGAAGAAAGCATGCCTGCACTTCTACTTCCTCAGGAGTTTGCAGAGGTTTGTTATGACACCAGAAACCCTGGCAAATTTCTACAAATGTGTGGTGGAAAGTGTGCTGACCAGCTGCATCATGGTCTGGTATGGCACACCATTACCCCTGAGCGTAGAGCTCTCCAAAAGGTAGTGAACACAGCCCAGCACATCAAAGGCAAAACCCTCCCCACTATTGAGAAAGTTTACAGAGCATGCTGCCCTTGGAGAACAACAGAAATCATTAAAGATCCACGCCACCCAGCGTATGCTCTGTTCTTGCTGCTGCCATCAGGAAAAGAGTATAGATGCCACAAGACTCACACAGATTCAGGAACACCTGCTACCCCTCCACCATCATACTCCTCAATAACAAACTCAATCAGTCTCATTTAAGGACTTGTGCAATTTATTTATTTTTTATTCTCTCTGTATTGCACAGTCAGTTTGATTACATTTGTTATCCGTTTACAGTTCTTTATTTGTTTTCATGTATAAGTTGTGTGTGGTTGTTTTGCATGAGTAATAAGTGGCAATTCTGCCTCGTCTGCAGGAAAAAAGAAGCTCAGAGCTGTAAGTGATTTCATGAATGTATGCTGATAATAAATCTAAAATCTAATTATAATTACTGGTCATTTAATTTCAAAGATAGTTGGGAAGAGGAGAAAGAGAGTTGTCTGACCATTTAGAAAATTCTGGGCTAGATTACAACACTTAATGATCTCATTCCCTTACTGAATTGACTGCCAAATGGATCAGATAACCATCTCAAAATTAGGCATACAATGAAATCAAGGATTAGATATTGGAATAATAGTCAATTGGAAAAGTGGAACAAAATATTTTTCCATAGTTTGACAGCTTCTAAATGGAGTCTGGAGTGTGGCACAGTTGGTGTAGTGGTTAATGCAGTGCCCTTACAGTGCCAGTGATCAGGATGGGAGTTTGAATCCCGTGCTGTCTGTAAGGAGTTTGTACGTTATCCCTGTGTCTGTGTGGGTTTTCCCCAGGGGCTCCAGCTTCCTCCCACCATTTGAAATGTACTGGGGATGTAGGTTAATTGGGTGGCACAGACTCATGAGCTGAAATGTCCTTACTGTGCTATACGACTAAATTTTAAATTTAAAGCAAACATGGTTTCTACATAGTTTCGACTGAAATCCATCATTTACATAGTTTTAAAATAAACCAAGTGCATGGAAACCAGCATAAGAGGAATAGATGTGAATACTTTGTTCAAGTTTATTGTTAAATTATTCCTGGTAGAGTGAGAAGGCTTCTTCTGCTAGTTAACTCTCACATGTATACAGCTGTACAAAGGAGGAAACCATGAGCATATTGTTGACGTTACATAGAGGGGCAAGTAGATCTACCTCCATTTACAGCCTCAGTACTCTCTCTTCATATCTAATATTTAGTAAGGTGTTATCAAGTGGGTGTGAATTGATCAGGTCAACCCAATATTTTTAAGTCTGGTGACAAAAGTCCAATTGTGATTTAAAGTATCGTCATCCAAATATCTTAAAATCAAATTAAATTTATTTATTTCAGAAGTCTGTTGGAGCAATCTTTAAAATTGATGAGCCAAAATCCATAATTTAAAAAGTGTAAAGATCATCAAATGCAGATATGCTGGAGGAAAAGGCCATGGAGGGATCGAAACAGACGGCTGATTATTTTGAAATCAATGGACTGGGAACCAATGTAAATGAATGGAACACCAGTTTGTAGGTGCAATGATTGTAGTAAAAACACAACAATGCTGGAGGAACTCAGCAGGTCACACATCATCCATAGGAGCCAAAGAACCTGAGCCCTTCCTTGAGGTGAGCTAAGTTTGCTTCTATTCTGTGCTCTCTTGGACTCTAACTTTGCTGAGAGTGGGGATCTGAAAAATTACTCGTCTTTTTTGAATTTTGAAATATACTAGCTGGCATTTTAAAATAAACATGAATTCCAGAAGGATTCAATTAATACAGTGCTAACATGTTTTCCATGGAGACCAATGATGCTGTTCACACAATAGCCCTTTAATTAAAGTCAACAGAAGCCACAGTGTGTACAATGGTGTTACCACTGTTTTCCCCCTATTTGTAATTTAACTACTCCAGTTTTCCAAGTTTCACTAATTAATCCCACAAACAAACCAGAATCAGAGACTTGTCTGTTTCATTAGCACATGAGCCTTTTTGATGGGTTCACTAGGAGCCCTTTGCTGACAACACATCGCATTGTTTACATTTGAAGCAGTTACTTATAATATCGCTTATTTCATTGAGAGACAGTTCTGAGCAGTCTGAGATTCATTTTAAAATGTGTCACTTTTCTTTCATCATCGAGGCTGGCTTCCACCTTTTACCATCTGTTAGTGTAAATAATTGATATAATGATTGTAAACCAAGGTAAAAATCAAGATTTCCATTTCAGTAACATCTTTCAAGTCCCAAAGCATGAAGTACCCTTGAAGTGTTGCCACAATTGTAAAGAAAACACAACAGACAAATTGTACACAGAAGCTCAACAAATGTGATATTAAATATAGTACCTGGATAATGAGTTTCAGTAAGGTGAGGGGCAAATATTGGTCAGGAATTCTTCTTTTCTTTTTTTAAAAAATTCTTTTTTAATTCTTTTCTCTCTCTCTTTGGCTTGGCTTCGCGGACGAAGATTTATAGAGGGGGTAAATGTCCACGTCAGCTGCAGGCTTGTTTGTGGCTGACAAGTCCGATGCGGGACAGGCAGACACGGTTGCAGCGGTTGCAGGGGAAAATTGGTTGGTTGGGGTTGGGTGTTGGGTTTTTCCTCCTTTGTCTTTTGTCAGTGAGGTGGGCTCTGCGGTCTTCTTCAAAGGAGATTGCTGCCCACCGAACTGTGAGGTGCCAAGATGCATGGTTTGAGGCGATATCAGCCCACTGGTGGTGGTCAATGTGGCAGGCACCAAGAGATTTCTTTAGGCAGTCCTTGTACCTCTTCTTTGGTGCACCTGTGTCACGGTGGCCAGTGGAGAGCTCGCCATATAACACGATCTTGGGAAGGCGATGGTCCTCCATTCTGGAGACGTGACCCACCCAACGCAGCTGGATCTTCAGCAGCATGGACTCGATGCTGTCGTCCTCTGCCATCTCGAGTACTTCGATGTTAGGGATGAAGGCGCTCCAATGAATGTTGAGGATGGAGCGGAGACAATGCTGGTGGAAGCGTTCTAGGAGCCGTAGGTGATGCCGGTAGAGGACCCATGATTCGGAGCTGAACAGGAGTGTGGGTATGACAACGGCTCTGTATACGCTTATCTTTGTGAGGTTTTTCAGTTGGTTGTTTTTCCAGACTCTGTGTAGTCTTACAAAGGCGCTATTTGCCTTAGCGAGTCTGTTGTCTATCTCGTTGTCGATCCTTGGATCTGATGAAATGGTGCAGCCGAGATAGGTAAACTGGTTGACCGTTTTGAGTTTTGTGCGCCCGATGGAGATGTGGGGGGGCTGGTAGTCATGGTGGGGAGCTGGCTGATGGAGGACCTCCGTTTTCTTCAGGCTGACTTCCAGGCCAAACATTTTGGCAGTTTCCGCAAAACAGGACGTCAAGCGCTGAAGAGCTGGCAACTAAAGCAGCATCATCTGCAAAGAGTAGTTCACGGACAAGTTTCTCTTGTGTCTTGGTGTGAGCTTGCAGGCGCCTCAGATTGAAGAGACTGCCATCCGTGCGGTACCGGATGTAAACAGCGTCTTCATTGTTGAGGTCTTTCATGGCTTGGTTCAGCATCATGCTGAAGAAGATTGAAAAGAGGGTTGGTGCGAGAACACAGCCTTGCTTCACGCCATTGTTAATGGAGAAGGGTTCAGAGAGCTCATTGCTGTGCTTTTAAATAGTATCTGTCTAAGAGGGCAAACAATTCATAATATTAATCCCATTCTACAATTTTCTTTGTATTTATATCTGCAAGTCCAAATCCAGGCTCATCTTGACAAAAATGTTGGCTGACACTATACAGGGTAGTGCTGTTATAACCTTTGAACATTACAACACAGAGGAAAAGCCCTTTGGCCTTTCTAGTCTGTCCATATACCTGTCCAAATTCATTTTAAATGTTAAAATTGAGCCCACAATCACCATTTCAGATGGAAGCTCGCTCAAGACACCCACCCCTCTTTGTATGAAGAAGTTCCCCCGAAACAGTTTCCCTTTTACTCTTAACCCATGTCCTCTGGTTTGTTACTCACCTACCCTCAGTGGAAAAAGCCTACCTACATTTACTCTGTCTATACTTTTCCTAATTTGAAATTCCTCAATCAAATCTCTCCTAATTTTTCTATGCTCCAGGGAACAAAGACCTAACCTGTTTAACATTTTCCTATAATTCAGTTCCTGAAGTCTGGGCAACATCCTAATAAATTTTCTCAAAGTTATTAATATTTCCTGTAGTTAGGTGACCACATTTGGCCTCACCATAACATCCCAACTCCAATCCACAATTTTTTTTTTATGATGGCCAATGTGTCAGAAGTTTTCTTTACAACCTTACCTATCTGTGCCACAACTTTCAGGAATTATTTATCTGCATTCCCAGATCCCTCTGTTTTACCACATTCCTTAGTGTCCTACCATTCATCTTGTATGTCCTTTCTTAGTTTGTTCTTCCAAAATGCAACACCTCACACTTGTCTGCATTAGATTCCATCTGCTATTTTTCATCCCATTTTTCCAGCTGGTCCAGATCCCTCTGCAAGCTTTGAAAGCCTTCCTTGCTGTCCACAACATCTCCAATCTTTGTCTTCAATTCTGGTAAAAATATTGGCACACATTTTCCTATAGTAGGCCAGTTGATAGACTTTGTCATGACGAGATCTGCCCTTTCACATTTAGATCTTTAAATGCTCAGTGTAGCAGACTGCTAAAATGCAAGAAAGCTGTTAATAGCAAAGGGCAGGACAGGTAAGCAAATATCTTTTCCCTTAACCAACAAGTCCAAGGACTAGGAAATGAATGATGCTCCCTTATTTTTTTATTTCAGCAAAAATTGGAAACTTGGTGGCAGGATTAGCATAGTGGTTTGTGAAAGGCTATTGCAGCACCAATGCCCTGAGTCAAAGGAGTTTGTGCATTCTCCCCATGACCACATAGGCTTCCTCTTGGTGCTCTGGTTTTCTTTCACCCTCCAAAAAAATTACAGAGTTTGGAGGTTAATCGGTGTATTTTGGTGGCACAGACTCATGGGCCAGAAGGGCCATGTCTAAAAAAAAATCTTAAATTAAAATTCCACTCCACCATACAAATCAGAGGAACAATTTTTGAAAACGACACACAGCAGAAATACAACTTCAGTACTAGCAGAAATACTTAATGACAAATCCTAACAGTGAACTCTGCCATACTGCATCATACAACATAGCCAAAAGAAGAGATGAACCAAAAGTTTTCAAAAAATGCCTTGAATTTATGTTGCTTTTTATGATAGAAAATTTTAACCAAAGGACTTTTGAAGTGTAATTTTATGCATGGCAAACTCCCATAATGAACAGGGAGATACTTCTATGTCATCCATCTGAAATGTGGAGCCATCAGTGATGCTGCCTGATCTGGTTGGTAATTTTTTTTCTTTATTTCAAATTTATAGTTCCTGCAGAATTTTTTTTTTGTTACCTACTTTTGTGATGCAGGTTGAGGAATACATTTTTTCCAGGGCATTTAGACAGCTCCCAATATCTTCTTTAAATAACACAATGGGTTCTGAAGCATGCACCTGAGAGAAAAGACAAATGTTACAGGCCCAGAGGACCCCAAAACACAGCAGCAATAGAAATTCACCAAGACAAATTGTTATTTAAACAAAACTTACTTTTAATTTTCTTTAAACATAAAAACAGGATAAAACTTTAACTTATTACTATTAACAACCCTCTGCTAATTCTAAGCGCATGCGTATGTAATCTGTGTATAAGCTCAGAGAATTTATTTGATTCACAGTCCAATCTCACTTCTCACAACTCCAAGTTCAACAGTATCAGGCAATTCTTGTACTGTGCACAGAATTTAACATTTATGAATCTTCACCAGGGTTTGGTGCTTGAAAGGTGAATGGTTACCACTCAGTAAAGTCCTTGTCGGTTTTCAGAGAGAGATTTGTTGCTCATTGGACACAAACTGATTCCTTCCGATCAGCCACTTCAGCATCTTGCCAAAGAAACTTGCCCCATCATGATTTTCCAGATGATAACCTCTTTCTTTCAGGACATCACAGAGTTCCTTTTCTGTTTCTCTTATCTCAGGCAAAACATTATACAGCCAGCCATCTCCTCTTGTATGGACCACAAGGGCTTTGAACAGGTGGGACTAAGAACTGTCAACCCCTCTTCAAAATGGGGTTTTCAAACGAGCTTCCAAAAGCCATTGCAGAAAACCGGTAGTCTCTCTCTGTCACTCTCTGTCACACTCAAAGAAAAACCTGTTTGACTGTCTCTGTCTGCAAAACCACACAACCTTCCTAGAGCAGCAAACTGTCTTCAGACAGTCCCAATCTTCTGCGTCTATTCATATGTTGCTTTCTCCAGAATGGAGGACCATCGCCTTCCCAAGATCGTGTTATATGGCGAGCTCTCCACTGGCCACCGAGACAGAGGTGCACCAAAGAAAAGGTACAAGGACTGCCTAAAGAAAGCTCTTGGTTCCTGCCACATTGACCATCGCCAGTGGGCTGATATCGCCTCACACCGTGCATCTTGGCGCCTCACAGTTCGGCGGGCAGCAACCTCCTTTGAAGAAGACCGCAGAGCCCACCTCACTGACAAAAGACAAAGGAGGAAAAACCCAACACCCAACCCCAACCAACCAATTTTCCCTTGCAACCGCTGCAACCATGTCTGCCTGTCCCACATCGGACTTGTCAGCCACAAACGAGCCTGCAGCTGATGTGGACATTACCCCCCCATAAATCCTCGACCCCGAAGCCAAGCCAAAGAAGAATCCATTACTCCACAGCATGTCCAATTAACAACAACTTGTGAAGTCCTTCAACAAAGCAGTTTCTATTGTCTTTACAAAAGCACTGGGAGCCTGGACCGTCTGGCTTGAGCCAAGCACTTGCATTTTAAATGAGATCTGTTTTGAAGTGTTTGAGACCTTAAAAAATCCCCACAGTTTATCTCCTTTAAAACGTATTTGTGTACAATACAAAATATAACATAATCCATCACACAATACTTTGGTTCAACATCTTCAACAAACTACACCACCTATGAGAGATCACTATTTCTTTCTTGCTGCACTGATAGGCTTAAATTCTGCAGTTTAACTCGATCAGATATGAGGCTGATACCACTGAACCAAGCATAACCCCAGGTAGACTATACATCAGTGACTCCATTCCTGCAATATTGGAACAGCAAATGGTATTGTTTATGTTACTTTCATTAAGCCGACTTTGCAGTTGCAGCTGGTCACCTGATCATCTACTGCACAATATATGGTTAAGCAGTAATTATTAGAGATGATCTACAGGGAAATCATTGTCTCCTCCACTGACACTCTTTTAAACTCTTCAAGTATTGTGTATTTAAATGTCTTGGGGAACCCAGACCTCCTTGTGCCACTTCATGCCCTTTTTTGACTTTTTAGGAACCAAGTAGCAATTTGAACTTTGATGAATAACTTGCCAAATTCTTGGCTTTGAAAGCAGTACAATGACAATGTAACATTATCTGTATATCAGAGCTGTTACAAAACCTATGCTTTTATTTTTATTCTGTACACAGGCTGTGTTTTTCTTGGACCTTGTATTGTGAATGCAGTTGCTCCTGGAACCCTGGAATAAATATGAGTGAATATCACAGGGGGTCTTGTACTGTCCGGGCATGTTTATTGAAGCTGTGAGGGCCATAGCTCTGAGGATCAGTGTACAAGTCATGGCTTGCACTTGTATCCCAGGAGCTCACACATGCCCAGCTCTGAGTCCATTTACTTGACGGTTTGTTTACCAGCAAATAAGAATAAAAAGAAAAATAAATTATATCTAATTAGATCTGCACCTTTTCTTAACAGATTAAAACATTTAAAACTGAAACTTAATACAAGGGCTACACCATGTATTCCATGCTCAGTTATAATTGGTATTTGAAATGCAAGAGAAATATTTTGTCCAATTCATTTAAACTCATTATATGAAGCTGCTGCCAATTGTATACAACATGTAAAATTGAGTTACATTGTCCTTAATGGAACTAAATTTTTGAAACTGACTGGTATCCCAGCCACTACCACACATTTAGAGCAGCTGGCAAGGGATGAATTTTGAGGAAACAATCTATTTAATGTTATAAAGTGAAAGAAAATACTTTAGGAATCTAATCATATAATTATGCCATTTTCAGAATGAAGCGGCCTTTAAAACAATTAGTTGCTCAAATTGGTTTCCTCTAATTATCACTTTCCACCATGACTCTAGATAAGTGGCTTTCAAACTGCTCTCTAAATTCACATAGCATGTTAAGTAATGCCTATGCCATCGGTGCTCTGTGATTAGTAAGGGATTGCTTAACGTGATAATGTGAGTGGGGAAAAAAGGTTGAGAATCATTGCTCCAGACCCAATTGTTACTGAAATATTTTGCTTGAGAAAAATTTCCTTTGGAGTTATGAAACAGTGCACATAACAAGTCAATTACGTACAATTAAAACAGTGGTTTTCAAACCTTTTACTTTCCACTCATATACCACCTTAAGCAATCCCTTACAAATCATAGAACACTTGTGGCGTAGGGATTGCTTAAGGTGGAATGTGAGTTTAGGGGGAGTTTGAAAATCATTGCTCTACATCTTACCATTTTGTAGACTTTGATTAAAATGTTAAACACCTCCTTAAATCCATCAACTCTGTGTTTAAAGTGACAGTAAGTTCTCACCATCCTCTTTCCATCAATGCATTTCACCAGATTTTTTCAATTCCATTTGTTTTGGAGTGGTCATCTATACATGGAACCAAAAGAGATGGGGTAGATCTTTTGCACCCCCATTTCATTAGGAGATAGACACTGAGTCTATAGAAGTAAATAAGTAAAACAGCAGTGAGGTTATGGACCCTATACAGGTTACAGAGGAGGAGGTGTTTGGTATCTTGAGGCAAATAGGAGTGGATAGCTCCCTCAGGCCTAACATGATATTCCCTTGGATTTTAATGGAGGTTAGTGCAGAAATTGCTGGTGCCCTAGCAGAAGTATTTAATGTGTTCTTATCCACAGCTGAGGATCAGAGAATCACAAATGTTGTTTCATTGTTTAAAAAACACTTAATCTGGGAAATTGTACTCTGGTAAGCCTGGCAAGAGTGGTCAGTAAGTTGCTGGAAGTAATTCTAACAGAAGGGTCATGTATGTATTTAAATGGGCAGGAATTGAATATGGATAGTTCATGGTAGATCATAGCTAACCAAACTTAACGAGTTTTTCAGAGAGGTTACGAGGAAAGCTGATAAAGAAAAGGCAGTGGATGTTGTCTACATGGATATTAGTAGTGCCTTTGACAAGGTCCTGCATGAGAGGTTGGTCAAGAAATTTTGGTCGCTCATTGTAGTAAACCACTGTGATTGGCTACTGTCAGTTGGACGTGCCTCCTGAGACCAATCCTACCCATTACCTCTATGTATGCTTCTCCACTCTTCCTGCCATGATCAGTTGATGAGGTTTGTTGCTGCTCCAGTCTATAGTCAATAAAAGCCTATCAGTTTCACAACCTCAGTCTTTGGTGGTAATTGATGGTGCATCAATTTTATTGGCTATATTTTTCAAAGAAAATAGAGCAATACCTGAAACCAGAGAGACTCAACATAGACCCTTGATCCTCTGATGCCCTGAACACGACCAAACTCTGGCTACTCTGTTTTGAGGACTTCCTGATGGTTACAGTGAATGTTATTAACATGGCTGAGGACAGACGGAAGCTCCTCTTCTCATGGTCTTCCCAATGATCAATGACAGTATTTAAGATGAGTTCAAGTTCAAAGTCAAAGTTCAATTTTAATATCAGAGTACATACATGACATCACATACAACCCTGAGAATTTTTGTTCCTGAAGGCCAGGCAGAATTTCTAACTGGAAATTGGACTTGAAAAGAAAGATTAAAAAGAGAGAAATATAAACAATGAAAGAAATGTGAACATAATTACTGCAATACTGAAAAAAAAGATATTCAGTAATCAAGAATATGCAAGGTAAGAATCCTTAAATGAGATTTTGATTGAGCCCGTTGTTTAAGAGTCTGATGGTGGAAAGGTAGCAACTGTTGCTGAACCTGGTGGTGTGAATCCTGTGTCATCTCTTTCTCTTTCTTGATGGAAGAAGCAAGAACTGAGCTTGTCCTGCGTGGTGTGGATCATTGATAATTGCTGCTCTCCGACAGCAATATTCCATATACAGTAGATATTGTCAGTGGTGGGGAGAGATTTACAGTGATGTACTGGGTTGTGTTCATTACCTCTTTCAGGGCTTTCTGCTCAGAGGTATTGGTGTCCCCAAAATGATGCAGCCGGTTAGCACATATACCACTACATTTCTGTAGAGGTTTGACAAGGTTTCTGATGACATGCAAAACCTCCTCAAACTCCTGAAGAACTTCAGGATAATGGGTCAACCCACAGAGGGAGATTGAAAATCTGGCTGAATGGTGTACCTACAACTATCTCTCACTCAACGTCACCAAGATCGAAAAGAGTTGATTGTAGACTTTAGGAAAGGAAGACCAGAAGTTCACAATCCAATTATCTTTGTGGGGTGGAGTAGGGGGGGGGGAGAGGGAGGAGAGAAATCAGAAGTGGAGAGTGTGAACAAAATTAAATTCCTTGGAAATCATTATCTTGGAGGACCTTTCTTGGACCTAACGTACTAATGCCATCATGAAGAAAGTACGTTGGGTCCAAGAAAGGTCCTTCAAGATAATGATTTCCAAGGAATTTAATTTTGTTCACACTCTCCACTTCTGATTTCTCTCCTCCCCCTCCCCCCTCACAAAGATCACTGGATTGTGAACTTCTTGTCTTCCTTTCCTAAAGTCTACAATCATCTCTTTTCGATCTTGGTGACGTTGAGTGAGAGATAGTTGTAGTACACCATTCAGCCAGGTTTTCAATCTCCCTCTGTGTGTTGACCCATTATCTTTTTTTTTATGCAGCCCACTACTGTGGTATTATCAGCAAATATGAAAATGGTGCAGTTGCCGCACTGAGGCATGCAGTCATAGACATAAATTGAGTAGAGCAAGAGGCTAAGTATGCAACCTTGTGGTTCTCCAGTGCTGATGGAGAATGTGGAAGAAATGTTCTTGGTAGTGGGTTGTGGGAAAATTGGAAATGAGTCAGCATACAGGAGGGAGGTTGAAAATATGGCTGAATGGTGCACCAAAAGCAACTTAGTAGTCAACATCACCAAAAATAAGAAGCTGATTGTTGAAATCAGGAAGCGTAAACCAGAGATATACGATCCAGAAAATATTAGGGTTCAGAGTTCGAGAGGGTGAGCAATTAAGTTCTTGGGAGTTACTATCTCAGAGGATCTTTCCTGGACCCAACACACAAATGGAATCATGAAGAAAGAATGTAAGCACCTCTACTTCCTCAGATGTTTGCGAGGGTTTGGCATGACTTTAGAAACCCTAGCAAATTTCTACAGATGCATGGTGGAAAGAGTTCTGGCTGGCTGCTTTACGATCTAGTATGGCAACACCAATATCCCTGAGCTTAAACCTCTACTAAAGGTAATGGGCACAGCTGAGGACATCACAGTTAAAACCCTCCTACCATTGATAACATCTAAGGGAACGCAGTCATCAGAGAGCAGCAGCTCTATCCATACCTCCCAGCACATGCTCTGTTCTCCCTGCTACCATCAGGAAAGAGCTATAGGTACCATAAGACTTGTTTGATCACCTACCTGCAGGAAAGATGTCAGTATGATTGAAAAAAATCCAGAGAAAATGTAATTGAGGACCTGAGTTGTAGGGGAAATGTTCAATGTTAGGAATTTATTCCCTGGCATGTAAGAGAATGAGGGGAGATTTAATTGAAGTATTCAAAATTATGAGGGGGATAGATAGGGTAAGCAGGATTTTCCTACTGAGTTTGGGTGAGACAAGAACTGGAGGACATGGGTTTGAGTGAAAGGTAAAACGTAAGAGAAATATTGGGGGGATCTACCGGGACCAATGCCTGAAGAGGGCGCACAAAATCAGTGAACCGGTGCGGACTCGAAAGGCCAACGTGGCCTGTTTCCGCTCCGTAAATGGTTATATGGTTATGGTAACTTCTTCACTCTGAGGGTGGTGAGAGTATGGAACAAGCTACCAGTGGAGGTGGTCAATGTGGGTTCAATTTGCACATTTAAGAGCAGTTTGGAAAGACACATGGGTGGGAAGATATGGTGGGGTGTGGTCCAGGTGAAGGTCAAAGGGACTAGGTAGATTAATAGTCCAGCAGGGACTGGATGGGCTGAAATGGCCTGTTTCTTTGTTGTAGTGTTCTCTGGTCCCATGGTTCCTTCAGTATTTTATATTTTTTTTAAATTGTGGGAACAAGATTCTGATTGTCTACCCTCCAATGTCTCTCATAACTTGTTTCGTGTGTGAGCCTGGCCATCTCTTGCAGTGTGCTTGGTGAAAGGTATCTGTTTTGACATTCTGGTGTTGGGCATATGAAAAATGGCTTGCCTGTTGGAGCTGACTTAATATAACTAGGGTTTCATTACTTCAGGATGTTTTCATGGGAAACTAAATGGTGATTTGTTTATCCCACCAATGATTTTAAAGAACTTTTCAGCAATAGTGTTAATGGTATCTCTCCAGCACTTTAAAGTTCCTGCTGTAGTTAATCCATTTCTAAGAAGTATTACAAAGGTCTGCAATCACTGCTGCCTAATTTAACATGAGCTTTGACCTGAGTTTGAAACCCTATTCCCCATTGAAGCCAATGGTGAATTCTATCCTTCAGATTTGCTTTAGCTGCGATGTGGCTCCTAAGTTCTTAGAAGTTATCCATGTGTTCCAGAGTCTCATCATAGACCTCTATTGTCAGGGAAGAGTTTCTTGCAGGGTGGGGTTGGGGAAGGATTTGGTAGAGGATTTCTATTTTAAGAGTAAGTCTCATTCTCTTGTACAATTTTGCAAATAAGACTCAGCCTTTCATGAATCATACTGAAGTTCAATGGGCAATATGGTTCTACAGATGTGAATGGAGCAATTTCAGCCTTTGAACAGGTTGCCTTCCCTCTGGAATTGCTCTACCTCAGAACAAAGCTTTCTGGAGGTGATGTGCAGTATATTTTGGTGAAAAGGGCTGAGAAAAGCATTGGGGTGACAATACCACTGAGGTGGGATCTACTGGTTCATATCTAGAGATTGGATGGCATTATGTAGCAGGTAAAAGATGGCAGCAAATTTCTGCAGACGGGCAAATTTGAGAATGCTCCATAGTCCCTCTTGAAGGGTAGAGTCAAGGCCACATTCAAAATATATAACAGAAAAGTTGCTAGAGTGCATCAATGCACTGTCACTGCAGGCTCTTAAATAATGAAAATAAAAATACATGCTCTCTTCCCCCAAAGAAATTTCATATGCATTCCCATTTATTTCCCTGGGTCTCCAATTTGGTACAAACTTATAATGTGGCACTTTATAAAACACCTTTGAAAACTTTAAAACAACACCTACAGTATTATCCTTTTAAAATTTAATTCTGTTGATTGCTTCTGCAAAGTGCATATTTTGGCCATGCAAACACAATTGGCCTTTAGTAAACCTGTGCTGACATCTCTTATCAAACCACATCCTTTCAATGTTCAATATCTGGTCACACAATAGAGTAATCTGAGGGTTTTATATTAGGTCATAGCTAACAGAGTTAGATTGAATTGCTTAGCACTGTTACTTTCTGGCAGAGTGTGCACTTCTGGATTGATGAAATCCACAATTTGTTTTGGGGAGCAGACCACAGGGAGAAGGCAGTGAGGAAGACTCTAATCATGATTTCCTCTGTGGCAGTAGGCAGGGACACCTCTTTGATGTTACCATAGTTGAACCTTTGCCTTTCTGGAAGAAAGTCACAAGCACAGCATCTCTGAAATCTCCTGGAATATCCCCTATCTTCCTCTTCCTAGCAGGTATTGCATACATCTGTGTCATTGGGAAGGATCAGCCTGGGTTTCCTGCATGTGTAATCAACCCACACATGATCCTATTTTACCTTCGCCTGAGTGAAAGTCAGGATCTGCAGGGTGCTATGAGTTGGTCTGTGCATGTTTGGCTTGCATCGACATTGGGCATTCATTCAAGATCATGTGTTTGCAGTGTCCAAGTGTCTGGATGGTATCCTCACTGAACTCAGCAGTGAAGAGCTTCAGCGGCAAATCCATAGCCTTATGCTTCACATCTGGGAAGAGGTGGATATTTCTAGGATTTGTATATCCCATTAATTTTATTGCCCTGCACATTTTGTCTTAAAGGACTGATAAACCAAACAGAGCATTTACAAGAATTTCATTCGTTAAAATGTTTTTTTTCTCTCTGTGATGTATTCTGTAATAAACTAAAGCTGCTTATGTTTAGAGAGGTTGAGGATTAAAAGGCATCATTATTCTGACAACCTTCCCTATTCATTACCTCACATCCCTGGATACCTTCTGATATCACAGGGCCAATAAAATTATTAATGCCTATTAATCAGCAGAACACATACAATTAGCTCACAGGTTTGCTCACACACTCAAAGAAAATGAGCATTACTGTAATTGTGTAAATTAACAACAAGACCACATCTCTCAAAAGTGGGTAGTTATTAACAAGTTGCTGCATAATTTTCCACTCTTTCCCTGTTGAGCAGTGGCAATCTAGTTTTCATACACTGCCATGTGAGAAAAGTAAAAGGATTACAGCTGGTTTTATTAATGCCTTCAAAAAGATTAAAAGTCTAAAATGTGATGAATTTATTTCCCTTTGTAAACTTTTTAAATATGTAACTAAAATGTAAACCCTTAAGCAGGTCAGCATTTTCAAAGCACAACTCTAATCTTATTGGCTGGAACAAAAGTTAGTGAGTGGATGTCAGTCTTAGAAGCCAAAAAATAAAAATTAGAGATACCACGCGTTCAATGGGTCTGTGTATTCCTTCTTCTGGGCTATGTGGTATAACACTATTTATAGAAAATTGATGGATCACTTTCAAAAGGCATTTTACTCATCTGAGAGCATAAGCAGAAGATGTATGAACAGGATAATCTGATTCATGAGCAGTTTCTTACCCACTGTTATCAGACTCCTGAATGAACTTCATGCAAGTAAAATAATGTTGCCTTTACTCTGTTGTAATTGATCTATCTCTACACTTGATTCGGTGTTTTTAATTGCTGTGCTATGTATGGGTTGACTGGCTGGATTGAACACCAAACAAACCTTCACGCTTTAGATGAAAATTAACTTGAACGTGAAATTGACTTGATTTTTTTTGAAGGTAAAATTGATGTCATTTTCAATGTTATATTCTTCGACTATCCAGGAATAATTGGTGCCAATTGCTGGGAATTTCAAATCATCCAAGAATCTGAATTTGAAAGTAGTATAAGTGATTGTTGTGAAAAGGTAGAACTATGATAGCTTGAAGCTGATGTTCTACTGTCAATCCTTCCAAGAACTCCACATGAGACTTAACTTCACCACAAAAAAGCGCTTTTTTTCTGATAAAATGCGAGTACAGCAGAAGATGAGAATTGATGTAGTAACAGTCACCATGAAACTTGGTTATGAAGGTTTTAAAAATTATTGTAGTATGTTTATAAAGATTTTGTCAACCTCAAGAATCATATAGCAGGGGAAAAGCCTACCTCCTCAGCACTGATCATTTTTTTTAATTCTCACCACATTATATCAAAATGAAAAGCTGATATCAAGTAAAATAATATTTTATGGAGAATCACTTGGAATCAAGTATTAAAAGTACATTTAATCTCTATCTGCTGAACGAAATTAGATGGTAGTAACTAGACCATTGCTTTGGTTCACTTCCTTTTCTACTGTCAATCTGGCACAGCTCTCTAAACATCTGGGTGCTTAGAAGAGAGATCAGAGCAATTGCCCAATTCAGAGAGGTTACCCACAATGCATGATAGAACTCTATATTCTCTCATTTATGAACATTCAATTTATTCAATAGAATTTTGGGGTACACAAATAATTTTTCAATAACAAATAGCAGATTATCCTGCTCCCATAAAAGTACACAATTCCAATTGATTAAAAAAATGGAATAAATAATGTAAATAAATTAAAACATCAAACCATTTTTAAAATCACATCAGCACTTACATTTAAAATATTACTGGAAAACAAATAATTAAAATATGTGATTTACCTAATTCTTACCTTTCTTCCTCAAATCTATGATTTTACCACAATGTCTCCTTTGAAGTGAATGGAGTTCAGAATCCTTTGCCAAATCTGACTTGATCTAATATATGCTTAACTTCTCTAGCAAAGTGGCTCACCAATAAGATAATGGTTTTAGAATTTACTAACAAGTTCAAGGCTTCTCAGTTTGGAGTGAATGTGATTGATATCTTTAGGGGATATGAGCCAAATGCTTATATTTTAAAGCATTATTGATGGTAGGACATTTGGTTAGCATTAATGAATTGTGCTGAAGAGCCTGTTTTCCTGCTGCATAACTTGATGACTCTATAAAGCTAGCAATGGCCTGTGTTTCAGTCTAATATAAACAGCAGGTGGACCAAAGTTGACTTGAAAAATGTACGGCCAATGGAGGTTTGCAAGTTATTATAACTTATCTTTCTGGTAAGTCAATTTCTTTAATTTCAAGCAAACATGTTCACAATGTGGGCATATTCTCCACAAGGTGTAATGTATTTGTTTATCACATTTTAATAATTTGGATGAGAATGTGAGTGGCATGTTTGGCAAGTTTGCAGGCAACACAAAAAATATAGTGGTGAGCTGGACAGTAAAGAAGGTTGTCTGAGGTTACAACAGGATCTTGATCAAATGGTAAAGTGGAAAAGGAATTGCTGATGGAATTTAACTCAGAGAAGTGTGAAGTTAAGTTGGGACTTGCACTGTTAATGGTATAGCCTATAGTCTTAGATGAGCAGGGAGTCAAATCTAGAGGGCGTAGGTGTATGGGATAGAATTACAGGGAAGGTTTTGAAGGAGACTTGCAGGCCATGCTCATATGGAGAGTGGTGGGTCTGTGGAATGAGCTGCCAGGGGGTATGGTAGAGTTTGGTACAATAATAGTTTTTAAGAGACATTTGGACATGTATGTATTATAGGAAAGTTTTAGATGGATAAAGACTAAATGCAAAATAAATGGGACAATTTCATGTTGACAACTTGGTCAGAATGGACAAGTTGGCTGAAATGCCTGTTTCTGTGCTGTATAGCTCTATGACATGAAGAATCTATGAGTTATATACTCATGTGCCTGATAACCTATCCCTTAATCTTCATGTACTTTCTTTTTTGAGTGCATTTAGGTACTTCCAAGAAATCCTAAAAAAAAACTGGTTTGTCAGCAACATATTCAAATCAGCATGTATCTTTCTACAACAGAATACTTTGGCTTTTTTCAAATAACGTTTTAAGAACAAGACTGATAGCTTACAGTGAAATGCTAAAAATAGTTCAAAATGATTGGGGGAAAAATAGAATCCTGCAAATCATACAGGCAAATCACAAAAACTAGCTTTTAACTAATTGACTAAGTTCATAGCTCTCATTAGTACCTATGTTACTTGTCTAGATTCATTCAAAAGAGATTAGAAAACTCTTAAATGTTAAGTGAACTGATGACTGTTCCCCATGTTGGCAAAATTTAACATCAACAATATGTAAATCCATTAGATCTTTTAAGATTTAATTGAACAACCTATAACCTGATATTAAGAGCCATATAAATAGGGTATGTGTAAATACATTTACATCAACTGGTTATTTGAAGTATGGGAAAATACCATTTTAATGATTAGGAGATGATATAAGAATGGTGTCTTTAATGAACAAGTAAAGGGATCAGATTAATATGTTATTGTTGTAGATCCAGACCAAAAGTTTCACCCAATTTACTAGCCTTTGATTAGATACATATTTACAGACTTCATTTTTTAAAATGTCTATTACAGAGAGCTGCTGGATCACAGTTGCAAGAGACTATTCAGATGTAAAATTGACCCTTGGCTTTTTCCATCCGTTTCATTCATTTATGTCGACAATATTAGCTAATTTAAGAGAGAAAGTGAACTATATAAAGTGTATTCATAATCAATAAATAGGAAAGTTGTTTTGATGGTCCTGATAAAGACTTTTTTTGAAAAACCTTCTAATTATAACAGCTTTAGTGAAGGACATGCCAGGAGCAACAGTTTAACTTGTGCTATTCTTCCTTCTAAGTTGAAAGTTGGAGGGTTCAGTGAGCTCAGCTTGGTTTTGCATCCTTCCTCATGTGTATTTCTGTCAGGTGTTGCAGTTTGATAGTTTCAATCAGGGCAGGGCTTACATGGTGAGTGGGAGGTCCCTGAGGAGTGTTGTAAAAGAAAGAAACTTGGGGATACAGGTACATAGTTCTATTAAGGTGGTGATATAACAGAAATGGTGGTGAAGAAGGCATTTTCACACTTGGCTTCATTGATCAAGGCATTGAGTACAGGAGCAAGGAGGCCATGGTACAAGTGTATTTTTAATGAAAAAAATAGTCTGTAACTGCAAGTAATCACTCAGTGAAACAGTCTCTGGAACCTCCATGACACATGGATAGAACTACTGCTGCATGTCTAACACTATTGAACACAGAAGATGCAGGATCTTTGGTAAAAATGAGGAATTGTATCAAGTAATTTTTGTTAAAAATGATTTTAAACAGGTTATGCATTTTCTATCAGAGCTAATATTGCCAACCTAATTAATAATTTGTTAGTTACACCATCAATATCATCAGCACATTTTTCTCTTACTTAAGACATTTTCTCTCTTTCACTAATTTGAGCTTTCTCCTGGCCACTTTCATTTCTCGAAGAGGCAGAATTTGTGCTCCAAGATGTAACTTAATATTTGCCTCATACCATCAGAGAATGTTTTGGGGTGCCTGAATGCTTTTGGGCTGACACTTTAGTGTTGGACTGAGGCAATCCTGCAGTGTCAGGGAAGAGGAAGGGGCTTGCATTCATACATATGGTTTGAGAACATCCACATACCTCTCAATTATTATTCAAATTTAGGAAATGGCAGCTGCCAATCTGCACATAGTAAGCTATGTGGAGTGAGAAATAAATAACAGTGGCCATCTGTGATTAACTCATCAGTTTTTGTTTGAAATATTCACATCAATGTGAGATAATGCCTCCTAAGACACTTTTTTGGAAAGCATAAGGATTATCCTAAAAGTTGTGAGCAATATTTCTTCATTAACATTGGGGGAAAAAAAACACACAATTGAGTTATTGGTGACACAGGGCTTGTTACTTCAACCTGAGTGGGACATTTCTGGTCACCTTTACAAAACTCCCTTCACCCTTGAGTACAGTCTTCCCTACATCTCCCACAAGCTACTGGCCACATTGTTGGTATAGAGTCAACAGTGCTGAAACAGATTAAACTAGAAATTGAGCATACATGTGCTGTATTGTTAGTGCATTGATGGTGCAAAAACCTGCTTTGAACATGTAAGATGGGTTGAGCAATCATCTCAAGATCAAGTAAGGAGCATCAGAAAGTGGTCTTGGGCAATTCTGGATACAATTCACTTTAGTTTTGCTGATGTCTGCCTGGAAATCATATGTATGTCAATCAAACATCTTCAGGATTAAGAATGACTTGCTTCCTTTCTGGTATTGTGTGTTCTGAGATAATGGAAGAGGCCAATGTGGGAACCACATACTCTTCTATTGATGGGACAGGAAATGCCTGAGATGATGAGTGGTTTGCGCTCCTCCCGCTGCTTATACTGGGATTGTGCATGCTCCCAATGCATGGCTCAACATTCCCAACGACATCCTGAAAATTCCTTCCCCACTTTGAACTGTTATGTGTTTCCCAAGAGTATTTTTTTAAGGAAAATATCCTTGGAGTTATTTCTCAAGTGCTCTTTTCAGTGACAAGGCTATGTCTGTTTTGGGAGGCTGGCATCAGGTATGTAAACTCTGTGAACTATGGAATGTAATTACGTATCAGAGCTGGGACTGTTGGCCTGGGAGAGGACACTGACTTTGATTTACTTATCCTTCAAGTGAAGTTGGAGGATTTTAGAGACAAAGTTGGTAATATTTTTCCAGTGACTTGAAGTGCTTGTTGCAGTTGCCCAGGTCCTAAAAACATTTATGAAGGCAGTTATCTGCTCCCTGGTAGAGTTTTGTGCCAGATGAAATGTCTTAATCTTCAAATTTTTTTTTCCTTAATTGACTAAAAGTCAAGTCAATTATCATCTGATTGTACCAGTATAACCCGATGAAACAGTGTTCTCCAGTCCCCTGTGAAAAACATGCAGACACACAACTAGACATAACACATACAGACAAACAATACATACAGGACATGTATTTAATCTAAATAAATAAATATTGTTTTGTACATATGAGAGTCTGAAGATGGTGGTAAATGCCATTATCCCTGCCTGCCTATACTGAGAGGTGGCTTCCAGAATATGGGATGCGATGAACATTCTCCAGGGTCTTGCTGTGAACCATTATTATTGGAGCATGGCATCATGCAGTGGAGATAATTAGTGTAGGGCCTTGTGGATGATGAATGTAAGGCCAATCCTCTCATCTACTTTGGTGAAAGATGCTGGTATCTCGGCTTTCAAACACAGTAACATGCAAACATCTCCTACATATTGCAACTCAGTTACTGAGATCTGGGTGACGTTGGTTCTGCAAAGTTTTGCCCCATTTTGAACAGATTCCCATTAATTCTTGTAGAAGAGTTGAGATGGAGAAGATGCGTGACATTGGGGTGAGGAAGATTGAGCCTAGTTTGACCCTGGTTTTCCAGCAGGTTCATTGGTGAGGATTATGCCTTGCATGCTATCATAAAGCAGTGATATATATCTATGTAAGTAGCTATTTTGAGCTAGGTGTTCACCAGTCCCCCATAATTGATGTTATTAAGATGGATATGATTAGATATACTTTTTCATAGATTGATGAAATGTAAATTAGAGGGTCACGAGGATGTCCTGAATATCATGTATCCAGACCTCACTTTTCAATGAACACCATAACCTTAAATAATTCACTGGAGCTCCCTACATTGATCACATCCTTTCACTACAATCCCTGTGGCCTGTATTTTTCCAATGATCAGAATGCAACTCACAGTGGCTAAGGGTTACTGGCAGCACAATCAAGCCAGTTAATTCCATATGGAGTGGAGATCCAGCCACACATGCCTCCCCTCCCTTGTGTTTTCTTTCACCTTTAAAGGACCCTTTTTTTTGACTCAGTTCCCAGCATCTAATGAGTGCCCTACTTAGTTTCTGCTGTATTTTTTTGTATTACACTAAGACCCTAGTCTCTGGTGTCTATCCTTTTAACTCAATACTGATATGATTTATGCAACGTATGGACAGCGGTTCCAACAGGTACTGATGAGGTCCTGCTACAGAATACAAATCTTTGTAGTTCAAGTTCATTATTATCATTTGATTGTATAAGTACAACTGGACGGAAGAGCGTTCTTTGGTCCTCAGTTCAAAAAACATGCAAACACATAGCAAATCACTCATATGCATACATATATAAAAATGAATAAATATTGTTAAATAAATAGTCTCAGAGGGATTGTATGAGTAGTTCATCAGTCATTCAGCAGTCTCACTACCCATGGGAAGAAGCCTGGTGGTTCTGGTTCAGAAACTTCTGTATCTCTTTCCCAACAGGAGTAGCTCGAAGATGGTGTGAGCAAGCATTATGCGCCTAAGTGAAATGATGCCTGTACCTTCAACACAGCTTCACACAATAATCCTGTATAATTTTGGGAGTTGCAGAAGAAGTGCAAGCTTAGTTCCAGGATCATGGCAGTTTTGAAGCAGTGGTTCTCATCCTGTGTGCAAGAAGTGGGATAGATATTGGGTGATATGTGGGTGAAGGGCAGATGGAGCCAAGGGGTGGAGGAAGAGGAATTTGGATAACAGGGGGCTGTGATAGAACTGAAGGGTAAGAGGACCTGGATGGATTAGAATGAGAGAGAAAGGAACAGAGGGGGACACACACAGGAGATGGCAAATGTTGCAATCTGAAGCTAAACACAATCTCAGTGGGCAAAAAAAGAATGGCTCAGATTTTTGAACCTAAGCCCTTTATTGAGATGGCATCAGACATTAACTCTCAAAAGAAGATTGGGAAAGATTGTGTGCAGGTAAAGGGAAGTCTAACATGTGGGGGGCTTTCAAGCATGAGATCAGAAGAGTTTATCTAAAGCATATTCTTGCTAGAGTAAAGGGCAAGGCTGGCAGTGTTAGGAATACCTAGTTGATGAGGCTTACTGAGGTTCTGGTTAGGAAAAATGAGGAGGTGTATACCAGGTACAGGCAACTGGGTTCAAGCAAATCCCTTAAGGAGTATAAGGGATGCAGGACTTCAAAGGGAAATTAGGAGGGAAAAAACGAGGACATGAGATAGCTTTGACAAGAATATTAATAGGTAACTAGGAGTGAATGGGTCCCTCTAAGGGTTAATGTAATCAATGGCAGCAGCACAGGAAATAGGTGATGTCTTGAATGAATAATCTACATCCATATTTTCCTTTGAGAAGGTCATGAAAGATAAGATGTTGAGAAATGAATAGAACCATGGAACCATAAAACATTACAGTACAGAAAACAGGCCCTTAGGTCTTCTCATCTGTCTGAACTATTATTCTGCCTTGTCCAACTGACCTGCACCCATTCACTAAATTTCCATGCTCCTCCCATCCATGTACCTGTCCAAATTTTTCTTAAATATTAAAATTGAGCTCTCATGAAGCTGTGGTCTTTAGGAAGGGGAACACAAGTAGAACGCCAACCTGTCCTCATCAAAGGGTCAGCAGTGAAGGGGGTAAGAAACTTCAAATTCCTGAGTGTCAGTACCTCTGAAGACCTATCTGGGACTATCATGCAATCCTGAAGAATGCATACCAGTGGCTATATTTCATTAGGAGTTTGAGGAGATGGGGCATGTCATCAAACACTCTTTAAAAACTTCTACAGGTGGACCATGTAGAGCATTCTGACAGGCTGCATCACTGTCTGGTATGGAGGTGCCAATGCAGAGGATAAAAAAAGGCTACAGTACAGAGGGCTATAATTCAGCCAGCGCCATTAGAGGCATTAGACTTCACTCCATTAAGGACATCTTGAAGAGGAGCTGTCTCAAGAAAGCAGCTTCTAACATGAAGGACCTTCATGCACCCAGGCCAAGGAAGAAGGTAAAGGAGCATGAAGATGAATGCCCAATGGTACAAAAACAACTTCTTCCCCTCCATCATCAGATTTATAAACGGACATAAAAACCTCTGAAAGCTACCCCCCTTTTTCCTCTTTTAGCACAAATTATATTTTTTTACCTCCTGTATTTACAGAATTACAATTTATAGCAATTTTGTACCTGTAACACACAATATGCTTCCACAAAACAACAAATTTTGTGACACATGTTCAGGACAATAAACCTGATTCTGATTCTGCTTTCACCACTTCAGCTCGCAGCTTATTCCATATGTCTACCACTCTGTGTTAGGAAATTCCCTTAATGTTCTCCCTAAACTTCATCCCTTTTACTCTTAACCCATGTCCTCTGGTGTGTATCTAACGTAAGCTTGTATGAAAAAGCCAACTTGCATTTTCTCTATCTATGCCTATCATAATATGTATATCTCTTTCAAATCTCCATTTGTTCATCTACTCAATAGGGGATAAAGTCCTGAACTATTTAACCTTTTCCTGTAACTCACATCCCCAAGTCGCAGAAACATTCTAGTAAATCTTCTCTGCGCTCTTTCAAATTTACTGATAGCTTTCCTGTGGTTAGGTGATCAAAACTGCACACAATATTCCAAATTTGGCCTCACCAATATCTTGTACAACTTTAAATTAACAACCCAACTTGTATACTCAAAAAATTGATTTATGAAGGGCAATGTGCCAAAACATTTCTTTACGACCTGTGATCCCACTTTCAGGGAATTATGTGCCTGTGTTCCCAGATCCCTCTGTTCTACCTCATTTCTCAGGGCTGTACCATTTACAATGTATGTCCTACCTTGGTTTGTCCTTCCAAAATGCAACACTTTACTTGATCGTTAAATTCCGTCTCGTTTTTATTCTGATATTGATCAATTATGTGATAAATGTAACATTTTTGAGCCTTCATATGTGTTGAACTTGCCCTAGTTTAGAAAAAATTTGGAAAAATTATTTTCAAACTTCATCAGGCATTTTTAAGGTCAAATTCAAACCATACCCCTTAATTGCTCTATTTCTTTTTTCTCAAGAAGAGGAAATATTATTGACTTCATCTCAGAAGCAAATCTAAACTTTTACCTCATTGGTCGCTGGACAGGCAATCTTGATGAAATGGAAAGATAACACTCCACCTACTTGTATTCAATGGTTACAGGAGGTCATGTCTTTCCTAAGTTTAGAAAAAAAAAATCAGATACAATATTATAGATGTAAAGGTGAATTTTTACAAGATGTTGAGCCCATTCATGGATTATTATTATAATTTAAAGAATTAGGGTGTTTGGATGCTCCTGAACAGTGTTGACTGGTTTCCAAATGTTGTCTTTAATTTCTTATGTATATTAGATATGCAAGTTAACCTGTTTAGACGGAGGGGTTTGATTAATTGGGGGGGTCTTTTTTTTCTTTCTTTTCAGATATTTTGATAAAGTGGGTTTAAGTGGTGACCAAGTGAACTGACAAGGGCAAGGCAGTAGACATTATCTACATGGACTTTAGCAAGGCCATTGACAAAGTTCCCCATGGTAGACTTGTCTGGAAGGTTAGATCACATGGGATCTAAGGTGAGTGGGTTAATCAGGTATAGAATTGGCTTGATGGTTGGAGTCAGTGTGGCAGTGAAGAATTATTTTACTGATTGGAAGAATGTGACTGGTGGTGTACTGTAGAGATTGGTGCTAGGTCCACTGCTCTTTGTCATCAATTTTAATAACTTAGATAATAATTCAATCAGCATGGTTAGCATGTTTGTGGATAACACCAAAATTGGTGGCATTATGGTCAATAAATAAGGTTACAACAGGCACTAGAACAATTGGGAGAGTGAGCAAGGGATGACTGATGCTCTGGAGAATGCTGTAGAACAGAAAGAGTGAGGTGTATAGGTGCAGAATTCCTGATAAGTAACAGCACAGGAAGACTGGTTGATGAAGAAGGCATTTAGCATACTTGTCTTCAATAGTCAGGGCACTGACTACAAGATCTGGGACATTGCAGTAAAATTGCACAAAATGTTGGTGAGCCCACACCAGACATTTTGTGTGCAGTTCTGGTCATCAAGATTATATGCCATTAACCTGAAAATAGTACAGAAAAGATTCACAAGGATGTTACCGGGACTGGCAAGGTTGATTGCAATGAGAGGTTGGATAGTCTGGGTCATTTCTTGCTGGAGCACAGGAGGCTGAGTGGTGACCATAAAAAGATGTATAAAATCATGAGGGCATAGATATGGTTAGATAATCTTTTTCTCAGGATATAGGAATCTAAAGCTAGAAGATATAAGTTCAAAGTAAGAGAGAAAGTTTTAACAGAGATGAGTGGGGCAATGTTTTCACACAGCAGATGGTCGGTTTGCAGAAGGAACTGCCAGAGGAAGTGGTAGAGGTGGGTACAATTATAATGTTTAAAATACATTTAGAGGGATGTATATGTTTAGAAGGTTATGGGTTAAATTGCATGCAAATAGGACCAGCTTTGGTAGACATTTTAGTTGGCATGGTCAGGTTCAGCTGAAGGGCCTGTTTCTGTGCAGTAAACCTCTATGATTAAGAAAACTGCAATGGTCTCTTGCATTCACCAGTTTCCTGAATTGATTGTTAAATAATTACACAGGACAATTTTTTTCAAAAGGTTTGCTTCCTGAAAAAATTGGGGATTATGAGACAACTTCAAGTTGAACGCAAAGATTATTTCAGATATGCTGTATCATGTAGGAAGTTGGAGAAACATTAAGTTGACCTTTAGTGAATTTTGCATGTTTAATCGCATAATGACGCTGACACATTGTGTTAGTTCAACTGACCCAAAAATATTTTGCCACTGATTTTCATTTGTACTCAGCATCTGATGCCTCTTGTGTCAGTGTCTAACAATAGTAGGCCAACATTGATGGATTCTAGTTGCCCTGATGTGCTTTTCCATGGCTGCAATGTCCTGGTGAAACGTTTCACCACACTTTTCACTGATAGCACCAAGATCAGCAGGGAAGAAGTTGAAGTGCGAATGCAGAAAATTAATTTTCAAATACAAGTTGCATTTCATAGTTTTGTATACTTGTGATTTCCATGAGCGGTGAATATCGACGTGAACAAATATCAGACCAAATATGTATGCCATAAAGAGATTTGTTTTTAACCTTATCAGTATTTAATCTTTCATCAGTGAACCGGTGCAGACTTGAAAGGCCAACATGGCCTGTTTCCGCTCCGTAAATGGTTCTATGGTTATATGGTTAAGTAGACTTAAAATATGACAGAAAATTACAAAAATAGGTTACATCTTTTAAAAGAAAAGGTACATGATAGGAAAATTTTAAGGTGATTTTTGTGATCAGTAGCCCAAAATCCATAAAATACACGCAAAAGTGCTCAAGAAGAAAAATCTTCATTCTCCAGTGTTAATGGAGGGAAGTCCTCAACAACACTGAATTTAGATATGCAGATGAGGTTGTGAGGCTGCCTTTGGTTCCATTTGGAGTTCTGCTTCATTTGAGTAGAAACATTTAAATCCTTTAATCCAGTATGTTGAATACCTCAGATAAGAATCATCCAAACTCTCGTTATTAATTGTGGAAAAGATAAATTTGGTTACTTTGTTGCTGAAGAATTTGATCTTTTCATAAACATTATGATCAAATTGACATGCACCTGGATTGTGAAAGCAGAGCACAGAAACATGCTTGTACTGATGCAGTCAACTGAAATGTGTTCCCACAACTACATTGTCTTTGTTATTTTAAAAGGTTCCAAGAGGTTTGCCAGATGAGATGGCCAAGCCTTCCATTACTGTTCCACTTTCCTTCAGATCAGCCATATTAACCCTTTGCTTATGAATGCAGCATTGATTCTTTAATCTTTATAACTACTACCACAGTTCCAACCTCCCTTTATTCTCCAAAGTTCACCACTTAAATCCATCACCAACATTCATGGATTTCCTTGACTGATATCCCCTAATCATGTTTCTACCCCACCATGGCATTAAACTGGATCCCATTAAAGCCACTACTTAGGTCAAGAGTGACTGTGACAAAGATAGCTTATCTTTCCTTGCCTTCCTCAACTTGACTTCAGCTTTGGCAGAATTAGCCTATTATCTGCAGTCCATCTCTATGGTGATGGAACTTTGCTGGTACCATCCTTATCGATCTGGAGAATCACTGACAATAGCTTCTCTTTCCACCTCATCACAATTATCCTCAGAATCTAGACTTTCCTTCCTCTACGATCTACCTTTAGCAGGCAATATTATCCAAAATCTGTTCCTCTGCTCCATCAATACATTTTGTGAGAACATTCTAAAAATAATCCAAACTAATTAGAACTCTTGTGTCATATTTCTGATTGTCCCTTTTCAGGAAGGATGTGGAAGTTTTGGAACAGACGCAGAAGATATTTACCAAGATATTGCTTGGATGAGATGAGGGGTTATGGTACAATGTACAGATGTACCAAAGTACAAATGTATCAAAATTCTTGCTTGCTGCAACTAAACAGATATGAAAGATATTCCAACAATCGGATTTTTTAAAAAATACCATAATAAGGTAGGAAAAAGAGATAATAAATTCAAACAATAGATTAAAAATATTCAAGAAAAAATATGACATTTCTGTAGTTCAATGGATCTTTCAGATTATGATTTGGATTAGGGATGTACACAAAGGTTCAAGACACCAATAACTGTTGACAAAACTGTTCTTAAACCTAGAGCTTCAGGCTTTTATACCTTTTGCCTGAAGGTAACAGTGAGAAGAGATGGTGACTACGGTGATAGGAGTCCTTAATGAGGTTGGCTGCCTTCTTGAGGCAGTTTCTGACATAGATGTTTTCAATGTGTTACAAGGCTAGAGGACCCCAAAACCCAGCAGCAATAGATATTCACCAAGAAAAATGGTTACTTAAACTAAAGTTGCTTTTAATTATCTTTAAACATGAAAACGGGATCAAACTTTAACTACTTAACTAACTTAACTAACTTAACCTCCTTCTTATTCTAAGCACACATGTATGTAATGTGTGTGTAGGTTCAGAAAAGTTATTTGATTCACAGTCCAATCTCACTTCTCATTCCTCCAACTTCATTGGTTGCAGGCAATTCTTATACTGTGCACAAAATTTAATGTTTATAAAGTTCACCAGACTTTTATGTTAGAAAGGTAAATGGTTACTGCTCAGGAAGGTTCTTGTTGGTTTTCAGAGAGATTTGTTGTTCACTGGACACCCACAACTGATTCCTTTTAATCAGCCACTTCAGTGTCTTGCCAAAGAAACTTGCCACCTCCGGGTTCTCAATACGATAACGTCTTTCTTTCAGGTCACCACAGAGTTCCTTTTTGTTTCTCTTATTTCAAGTGAAACGTTAGGCAGCCAGTCCTCTCCTCTTGCAGGAACCACAAGGGCTTTGATCAGGCTGAATTAAGCAGTCACCATCTGTCTTCCAAATGGGATTTTCCACAAGCTTTCCAACTTGTCCTGTTCTAGTCCCAGCTGCAGTTGCTAACTGTAAACTGAATTCTCTCTCTGCTTGAAAAACCACATGACCCTCTGAGATCAGCAAGATCCACTCCAGACAGCCTGTGGCTCCAATGAGTTCTTTCATCTGTTGCCTTTTTGTTAACAACAATCCATTAGTGAAGTCTCTTGGATACTCTCCAAAGCTTTTGCAAAGGCTCTTGATGCCGGCCTGTCTAGCATGAGCAGAGCTCCAATATTTTAAATAAGAGCACTTTTAAAGTGTTTGTATGTGAGGTACACTAAAAAGCCTACCCCAATTTATCTCCCAAAAACAAATCTATATACAATACAAACACAATATAATCTGTCACAAATGGCAAAGCTTAGGAACTGATTGTGAACTTCAGGAGGTGGAAATTAGGAGAACAAACCAGTTCTCATCAAGGGACCAGCAGAGGAAAAGATTAAGAACTTCAAATGATGTAAAAGTCTCTGAAGATCTATACTGGGGCCTTCATGTCGATGCAGTCATGAAGAAGGCGCACATGGCTATATTTTGTGAGAAGTTTGAGGAGATTTGGTATGTCCCAAAAGATGCAAATTTCTACAGGGTACTGTTGAAAGCATTTTGACTGGCTGCATCACTGTTTGGTATGGAGGTGCAGGACAGAAAATGACTACAGAGAGTTGTGAACTTGACCAGTGCCATCATGAGTACCAGCCTTCACTTCATTGAGGATATCTACAAGAGGTGAAATCTCAAGAAAGAAGCATCTAACCTCAAGTCCCTCACTACCCAGGCCCCGCCCTCCTCTCACTGCAACCAAGAGGTACAGGAACCTGAAGACAAACAACAGTAGAGAAATAGCTTCTTCCTCTCTGCCATCAGATATCTGAATAGACAAAGAACCACAGACACCACCTCACTTTCTCCTCTTTTGCACTATTTTTAAAAAATGTAATTTATAAGAATGTTTGCACTGTGATGTGGCTGCAAAACAACAAATTTTGTGACATGTTCATGACAATAAATCTGATTTTGGATGAGAAGTCAGTGCCAGTGATGGCTATGTTTGACATTTTTGGGTATTTGAGTTTCCAAACCAGGCTATGATGCAACCAGTTAGTATACATTCCACACCCTCATAGTGAAAATACGGTAAGGAGAGGTTAGACACTATTGTTAATCTAGCCATCAGATTGGGTAATCAATAGTCATGCCTAGATGTTCACGATGTCAATAAGGAGCTATACACAAACTCCTTTAAAAGCTGACAAATTTGAATTCACGCACTCGCCCTGGAAGCAGATGATACCTCAGAGTGGAAATCAGTGCTCTTAGTGGTCACTTGGTCTCAATCTCTTCACAGGATCAAAAGTAGATCCTAGAACTGTGAAGCACAGGAACAAATCCTTCAGCCTATGGATGCCTGCCCTAAACATGATGTGAGATTCAATTAAATATCTTCTGCCTATATGTAATCCATATTCTCCCAACCTCTAGTGCAACCACAATTACCTAATTGTATCTTCCGCACCATCATATTTTCTATAGCTTTGCAGAGCAGTGTTTTCCAGGTACCAGCATAACCTCTCATCAAAATCAAATTGAACCATAAACTGGCACCAGGCAAATTTCTGTTTTTAATGCACTTCCCCTGCCATTTATTGAGAGGCAGATAGGGAAGTGTCACTCTCTGACAACTAAAAGGCACATATATTACTTTCACTTATCAGCTCACATGTCAATGTTAGATATTAGTACATATATGTACAGGCTGCTTTATTATCTGAGGTGATTTGGACCAGGGTTTGAATCCCATGCTGTCTGTAAGGAGTTTGTACATTCTCCCTGTGTCTGCATGGTTTTTTTTCCCCTGGAGGCTCTGGTTTCCTCCCATCATTCAAAACATACTTGAGGTGTAGGTTAATTGGGTGTAAATTGGGTGGCATGGACTCGTGGGCCGAAATGGCCTGTTACCATGCTACATGTCTACATTTAAACATTTAAAATTTAAAATTAAAAAAAAATTATCCAGCATTCCTACTTGTTACCATGGATGAAAAGTTTTTGAAGAAGGCATGTCCCCAAATCTTTGTGAAGAAGATTGGAAAGGACTGATTACAAATAATTATCAGCAATTTTTAATTAACTACATGAATGAAGGCATCCTGGGGGGGGGGGGCGTGACAAGATGGTGTAGAGTCTGGACGTGTAATCTCGACCTCTCTGGCCAGACTTTTAAGAACCTGTTTTTAACTCTTTGTTTTCAGGTTTAAGTTTTTTAAAACTTAGTTTAAGGTATCAAGGAATTGTTATGGCTATTAATGGTAAAAAGATTAAACCTCAAGTACAGAAGAAACTACATTTTCAGAGAGTTGAAGATTTAGAGCCTAAACAGTCTGCTACAACTTTAGGTTTGCTTTCTTTCAAGCCTAAACCACAGAGATTGCCTGTGGGAGCTGAAAAAATGACTACTACTCACCAGGAGAAGGACATCGCTGGAATTACCCGTCCTCAGGAAGAAGGTGCGTGTGCCCCCGATGTGGATCCTGATCCTGGCAGCCTGCCAACTTTATAAGAGGGGGCATGCAAGAAGACGACTCCATTGCTTGAAATGTCTCAGGAAGTATTCCAATCTGAATATCTTGATCTCTTCCGTGAGTTTTTGCAACAACAACAGGTTGCGGGGGGAGACCAGCGTCAACCCCCTGAGGAAGTCAGGGTGCCGTCGCTGGGGGTCCAGACCTGCAGTAAAACTGTTAAACTGCCTGTTGTAGAGATGCAGCAGGAGCTGCAGTTACCTGGTTCTGCCACTACGCAAGTGAAAGCAGGGCTGAGCTTTTCTGAATTACAATGTAAACAGCTAAGCCTTATCATTCAGCGTATGCTGAATGAAATGTCTCAGAGGCTCAGTTTGGAACTCGATACAGTTAAAATACGTGTGGAAACATCTTGTGAGGATTTTAAACACTTTCAGGCTGCTTTTTTGAAATGTCAACAACAAGTGGCTTCTAATACAGAAAAAGTGTTGGAGGTGGAAGAATCTGTTAAAGAATTGCAAGAACGTGAGAGGGAGTTAGAGAGGAAAGTAGATTATTTGGAGAATCAAAGTAGAAGGAATAATGTGAAGATTGTTGGTTTGCCAGAAGGTATGGAAGAACAAGATTCTCTTTGTTTTTTTACCAAATTGATTCCACAAATACTGGGGCAGGAATTTTTCTCTGGAGGTCCGCTATTGGAAAGAGCTCATAGAGCCTTAAGAAGAAGACCTCTGCCTGGTCAACCACCGAGACCTGTGATAATTCGATGTTTGAATTACTTGGACATAGAAATGATACTTCGTCTAGCAGTGCAAAACACGAGACAACGACAAGCTCTGTTAATGATTCAGAATAGTAGAGTTTTTTTCTATCCTGATTTGAGTCAAGAGGTTATTCAGTGTCGACGTTGATTTAATCCAGTTAAAGAAGTTTTGTGGTGTAAAGGTTATAAGTCTACTTTTCGCTATCTGGCAGTGTTGAAGGTGTTTTGTGGAGACTTTCAATCTCGGTTTTTTGAGAATGAGTGTGAAGCAATGAGTTTTGCTGACTCGTTGCCAGATGTAAGAGGACAAAGACGTAGCCCACCATTGTCTCCTAAAGAAAAATCTGGTTGTTCTGGAAATGGAAGAAATAGCAGAAATTGGAGAAATGGGAATGGAAAGAGTCCGTTTCCTTGAAATGGGGTCACTGAGTCTGGAATCTTTTGGATGAATAGAAGAACTTTTTTATTTTTACTTTCTTTTTATGTCATTATGATATCTTGTTGTTATTCGTTGTTTGGCTGGGGAGGGAGAAATTTGCTCTGTGTTCTACTTGTCATCAGCCACTGGTGGGTGATCCACACCCAACTTTTGTTTCGGGATTACTACCTTTTGGTAGTATTTTTTGGGTTTTTTTTTTCTTTTTATCTTTTTTTATTATTTTCATTTTATTTAGACTAATTTGTGATTTCTTTTTCTCCTATTGGAGGGCCTATTTATGTTGATCTGAGTCTTTATATATTGATATTATTAGTGTTTAGTAATATTAGTGGATATGTCAAAGTTGAAGTTTGCTACTTTTAATGTTCGGGGTTTAAACAGTACGATTAAGCGTAAGCGTATTTTTATCAAGTTCAATCTTTGGTAAAACATGTTCAGTAGAGATATGATTTTACCTGAAATGATTAAATTTGAGACTTTTGTCATAATAAGATGAAATATTGTTTAATAATGGAAAAAATTACATATGTTTTGTGGATAATTATAGTTTTTTTAAATTAATAGGTGGTTGTTTTATTCAGAATATTTACATTTTGATTTATATTGACTAGATTTTAATATGTATGCTTTACTTTATTTTTTTTATTTTTTCTTTATGCCTCTCCTTAGGAGAGTTGGCTGAAAGCGGGGGGGGGGGGGGGGTGTTTCTTTCTTTTTTTAAATATATATAAAATATAACGTTCATGCTTTGTTTATTGTTATATATGTTACTTATTATCTGTATTTTGAATGAATAAATCAAGTTTAAAAAAAATGAATGGAGGCATCCTAAAGTTGTGGTAAGTGGTTCTTTGTGTCTGGCCACAATACCTTTTAATGCTGGTCTCCTCCTGAAGCTCAGTATGTGTGAGTGTGAACTTGAGGTAATTCTCCACCAAACATGGTGTGGAATCCACATGAACAACCAGTGCCAGTTGGTGTCATGCAGGGAGAATTTCCCCAATCATTTCAATGAAGTGAATCCACACTAAAGGGCAGAGGTAAGTATGAGTTAATTTAGCTTTAGTTTAATTATGTTTAATTAAATGATTTGATAAATGCTTAGAACATAGAACAATATATCCCAGAACAGACATTTTGTCCCACAATGTCCGCCAAATGGATGCCAATCTCTGCTGCTGGCACATGATCCCTATCCCTCTATTCCCGACATATTCATGTGTCTACCTATATGTCTCAAACATCAATTATTTCAGGGCTGCTGAGAATGATTGGATATATATTACATTTTATCACATTGCTATTAATATACATATTCAATTCATTATCATGTATAATTTTGGATGGCAGATTTATTGGCCAAATAATATTAAAATCCAGCAAATGCATCAGACACGTAGACAAATCACAACATATTCCTTCTGATCCTCAATTTTCTGGCTGAATCACAAATTAGCAATGGGTTGTTCTGTAAACTTCTTCACTATTGGAATCATTTTGTTTTGAGAAGACAGTCATAATACAATGTTAAAGGCAATAGTTTCATCTGAAATATTTAGTGGGAACTTAAAACAGCTTAAATGGAAATGAACTATTTGCATAAAATTGTGTTTTTTAAATTGATTTGAATTGATTGAAGAGTAGACTAATAAATGAAATACTACTTGATCTTTAAAAATGAGTCAATTATAAATGAATGTCTGAAGTGCAACAACATTTCTTTCAAAAGACGAAAGAAGACAAATTTATGAGAAGTCTCTATCCACATTGAAGGCACAGTAAGCTGATGGGGAAGAGGGATGGGAAGGTCAGTTTTGGTTTGGGAGGAATGGATGGAAATGGAAATTGGAAACTTAAGCTATAAATAAAACTAAGTGGTATGAAGCCGAATGATAGTGGAGCTGTATGGATAGATCTCTCTTAGCTTCACTCTGTACCACCAGTCCAATACATAAACATTGCACCTTGCGATAACTGTGTCACTGGATGTTCCAATTCGCTACCACATCACAATTGCAACAGATGGCACTACTCTCATTTTGCTTCTTGCTCATTCAGACTCAATACTCTTAATAGAACTGTTAATAACCAGCAAGCAAGACTAATCCACCATCTGTTAGATATATCCTGAAGTACGTTCTTCTCTTCTGGGTTTATTTAAATGATGTTTGAACATTGTATAGTACAGCACAGTACGAGTCCTTCAGCCCATGATATTTTGTCACCCCATATAAAGCAACACCACAATCAACCTAACTCCTCCCTCATCCCTCACAGCCCGTAACCCTTCATTTTTCTTACATCCATGTGCCTATCTAAGATTCTTTTAAATGTCCCCATTATTTCAGCTTCTACCACCACCCCTGGCAGTACGCTCCAGGCACCCATCATCCTATTTGGAGAAAAAAACCTCTGATATCTCCCCTAAACTCTGCTCCACCTATCTTAAACAGATGTCCTTTGGTATTGGTCATTGTTACCCTGGAAAAATGGTCCTGACTGTTTACCCTATCTATGCTTCTGATAATCTTATTATATTTCTACTCAGTTGCCTCTCATCCTTTGTTAAAGAGAAAAGTCAATTTGATGCTTTATCTAAGCAAATTCAAACTGTCAATTCAAATGAGTCAAGGCTTTACGTCTATTACAAATTATTTTGAAACAAAATTTACTACTATGAAAGAAGAAATGCTAACTATTAAGACTGATCTTTCAAAGTGTGTGAAGACGGTGGATAAAATGCAGATTAAATTTCAGAAAATTGAGGAAGATTTTAAAGATTGTCACGATGATGTAGAGCAGTGTAAAGAAACGGTTGGTAAGGACAAGGACTCTTTCAAGGCCTAGAAAATTCAGAGAAATGATTTGTTGAAAAAAATTTATTGTTTGGAAAATCAAAACCATAGAAATAATGAGGATTGTAGGTCTTCCTGATGAATATGAAGGCTCAGATCCAGTACAGTTTTTTCATAAATGGATCCCTGAAATTTTTGGAAAGGAATACTTTCCGAATGGTTTGGATTTGGATAGAGCTCATAGAGGTATCAGGAAGAAACTGTCTCCTGGTTAACCGCCACTCTCTATTTTAATAAGATGTTTTCATTATCAAGATAAAGAGATGATTTTGTGATTTTGAGAGTTGCAGTACCAAATGTGAGAAAACCTCAGACTCCTTTGTTGGTTGGGAATAATAGAGTATTTTTTATGCTGATTTGAGTCAAACTATTATTAAATGTCATAAGGAATTTAATCTTGCTAAAGCTGTGTTATGGAAAAAGGGATATAAATTCCCTTTTAGATAGCCAGCTACACTTAAGATTTTTTATGGAGAATTTCAATTGCAATTATTTACTGAAGAAGATGATGCTCTTTTATTCGCTAATTCATTGCCTGATAATAGACAAAAGGAGAGTCAAGATCATTTCTGCCAACAAACGAAGTCAGCTCAAGAGAAGAATAAAAATGGTTTACAGGAGGTGGAATGTCATGAACTGACTGAAATTGATATTGATGATGATCATGTTAATAGAGACTTTGAGGCAGCTCTTCCTACTTGATATATAGAAGATTGTTGTTGTTTTCTTTTTTATCTGATTGTTCAGTTTGGGGGAGGTGGATTTGTTATTTCTCCTTCTGAAGTCATTGGCCACTTGGTGGCATTGGTTGCTTCCCATAAAATAGTGAGGGGTGGGGGGGGGTTAATACTGTTTAACAGTGTTTTTTTCTTTGGGGTTTTTCTACATTTTTTCTCTTTTTAGTGGCTTCTTTCTTTTCTTTTATTGTAGAAACATTTAATCTTAATGGGTTCAACAATCCGATTAAGAGAAAGAGAGTTTTGGCTTATATAAAGAAAATGAAAGCAGATATTGTGTTTTTACAAGAAACTCATTTGACTGAGAAGAAACATCAAAAGTTAAAGAAAGATTGGGTTGGCCAGGCTATAGCTTCTTTTAATTTAAAAGCAAGAGGTGTCACTATTTTGATTACTGATAAGTTGTCTTTTAGATTAGAAACAGTTATTAATGACTCAGTGGGTAGATTTCTTGTTGTAAATTTTCAAATTTATTCAGAATTTTGGACTCATGAATATTTATGCACCATATGTTGATGATTATGTTTATTCAATACTCATTTTTTTTCATTTGGCGCAGCCATAGGAAAATGTAATGGTTGGTGGAGATTTTAATTGTTGTTTGGATCCATTATTAGATATGTTCCTGAAAATTGTGATTTAAAAAAATATAATGGCAAAGCAAATGTTATCATTAATGAAAGAAATTAATTTAGTTGATATTTGGAGAAGATTAAATCCTAATGAGAGAGATTATTAATTTTATTCTTTTTGATATGATACTTATTCCAGAATAGATTTCTTTTTATTGTCAGCTCAACTGCAGGGTCAAATAATATCTGCTGAATATAATAATAGAATATTGTCAAATCATTCCCTACTGATAATATCATGTACAGTTTCTGAAAAAGATAAATACTGCATATCAATGTATATTTAATTCTTCATTGTTGAGAAATGTTGAGTTTTGTAATTTTAATAAGAGATCAAATACAACAATATTTAAGAATAAATATCGATTCAGTTGATAGTAAATTTATTTTGTGGGATCCTTTAAGGGCATATTTAAGAGGTCAAATTATTAGTTTCTCGACTAAAATTAAGAAACAGTATTCTAAGGAAGTTGAAAAATTAGAGCCGGAGATAGAGAATTTGGAGAAAGATATACAGAAGAATTCAACAGAAAATAAAAAGATACATTTAATTAATAAAAATGCATTATAACTCGTTGCAGACTTATAAAATGGAGAAATTATTGAAAGATTAAAAAAAACATATAAATCTCAAGATATAAATGAAGCTTTTAAGAAGTTTTATAAGAAATTATATACATCTAAAGTTGAAAATGATGATGTTAAATTGATGATTTTCAAGCTCAACTTCAGTTACCAATTCTGAATACTCAAGAATGTGAGGAATTGGATTCCCATTTACATTCAGAGAGATTATAAAAGAACTTAAATCTATGCTGAATGGGAAATCACCTGATGAAGATGGATTTACATTGGAATTTTATAAAAAAAATTCAAGATTGAGTCTTCCGTTTGATCCAATGTTGTTTTTATTTGGGGAAATTTAAGTCGATTGCTTTTGACTATGTATCAAAATGAATTTTTATGTTTAGCTTTGGGTGTTTAAAAAAATGTTTGGCCATCACTTGGAAATCTGATTTAGTTTTAGGAATGCAAAGATGGCAAACTGAAATGAAATCTTGTATTCCTTTAGAAAAGGTAATGTATAATTTGAGAGATAAATATCATTTATTTGTAAAAGTATGGAGCCCATATGTAAAAATTCTTGGTTTGAAGATTTAATTTCTCAACCCGCTTTGGTGGACGTCTTGGTTTCCACAGCTAAAAAGTTGATTTGTTGTTTTTAAATGATGATCTCCTTTCTTCTTGCTTCGTAGGTCGAAGAGGGAGGAGGGAGGGTGTTAATGGAGTGGATGAGGGAGGTTGGGGGGTTTATTCAACTATGTAATATCTGTATGTTATGATTAATGTGATTATGATTTAAAATTTATAAATAATATATATTAAAAAATTCAAGAGTTATCAATGTCTCTTTTGATGTTTTGAAACCAGCAATAGAAGTTTATTCTTTACCAGATTCCTTTTATAATGCTATTATAACAGTTATACCTAAGAAAGATAGAGATCCATTAAAAACTGAATCTTATAGACCTATATTAAATGTTGATTATAAAATTATAGCTAAGGTTTTAGCAAATAGGTTAGCAAACTATTTAGCAAAGCTAATTCATTAAATCAGGATGGATTTATTAAGAAACATTATTCTGCAGATAATATTGCAAAATTAATGAGTTTAATTAATATTTCTCAGAATAAATTCAACTTGCCAATGGTCTTATCATTAGGTGCCAAAAAGCCATTTGATAAGTTAGAATGTTTTTTTAAAATATATTTAAAGTACTCAAAAAAATTGGGTTTGGACCAATCTTTATTAGTTGGATTAAATCTTTATATAAAAATCATTTTGCCAGAGTGGTGACAAATGGCCAAGTATCATCATCTTTTTATTAGAGAGATCTACTACGCAAGGATGCCTTTTGTTCCTGGCATTGTTTGTATTAGCTATTGAGCCTTTAGCACAATTATAAGATAGGATGGTAGTATTAAGGGTATTAGAGTTAATTCTGAGGAATTTAAGATTAATTTATTTGCTGATGACGTCTTGATTTATTTAACAGAACTGCAAAATTTATTAAGGTTATTATATGAGCAATTGAAACAAAATGGATAAGTATCAAGTTATAAGAATAATTGGGATAAAAATGAGATTTTGCCATTATTTGTTGGTGATTATACTCAATGTAAGAAAATTGCTTAATTCAAATGTTCAGATCAAATTAATTATTTAGATATTAAAATTGATAATCAGTTAGACCAATTTTATAAATTTAATTATTTACCTTTATTAAATAAGATTAGAGAGGATTTAAATAGATGGGAAGATTTGCCTATAACATTAATAGGTAGGATTAATTGTATTAAGATAAATGTTTTTTCTAGAATTCAGTATCTTTTTCAATCTATTCTTTGTAAGTTTCCTATAAAAATTTTCAGTTTTGAACTCTATAATAAGAACGTTCTTCTGGAGAGGTAAAATGGCAAGGGTTTCTTTACAAAAATGAACTTGGAAATATGAACTAGAGGCTTGCAACTTCCAAATTTTCAAAGTTATTATAAAGCTGCACAATTGAGGTTTATTAATAGAATGTTTGATTTGGATAATTCATTAGTATGGGCTAATATTGAATTATCTAATTTTGGTGAAAAAATTGCCTTTTGTAAGGTTGACAATGGCTGAAGCAAGGAAATGTATAGCTATTACTTTAAAAAATGAAATTGATTTAGGTTTGCAGAGGTGCCTCATGGATTGAGATCATGTATTCCTTTTGAAAAAATAACAATTTATGTGATTTTTTTTCTAAAGTGTAGAGTCCCTATTTGGACTATATAAGTTTAAAATGTTGAATTCCCTAAAACTTGTTGTGATGGTGTTGCTTTGATCCACGGTGGTTCATTGTATTTTTGATGTTAAATCTCCATTTTCTTTCTTCATTTCTTTGGAGTCTTTGGGGGTGGAAGGTGCGTGGGTTATGGGGGTTGGGGGGAGGGGGTTATTCATTGTATATTCAAATTTTTAAATAAAGTGTTCCAAAAAAAGAAATGTATTGGGTAATTAACTTTTAAAATATTGGAATGATGCCTAGCAGCATCAATCCACGGGCCAGCAGTTAAGTGTCAGACTTGGGATGGGTTTGTATAGCAAGTGCAGATTCAAACCTACTCTTTAGGTGAAAATTCAGAGGTGATCTTATAAACAAGTCATCTTATATGCCCGCATATACAACATTCCATATTTACTTGTCTTGTTCTCTACTACCAACCACCCTAATATATTAAGGTAAATATTGTTGCATTAACTTCCGTTTGTGTCTTTTCTGTAGTCCAAATTTTCTTCCTAATTTTGTGCCATCTGTAAAAGAGACAAAAAATGGACATTTGGTTATAATATCAATCTAATTTAAATGTATAAAATCTTTCAAAATGGCTCTTCTTGGAATGTCCTGGATAAAATCCCCATCCTATTAATTAAAACAAGGGACCTTTGATAAACAATATGTACAGTATATACTAGATCAGCAACCTGGAGCAATGAAATACCAGCACATAATTAGTTAGGTTATTTGCATTTAGAAGCGCAAATGATGGCAGGATAGTCATGTGTCTGTTATCAGCTGCACCTCTTAAAGTGAAAGACCTAATAAACAAGAGACAATCAATCCATCACTAAACTGCTGGTAGATGGCAGTGGGGTTAAATATATTACTGTAACTTCTGCTCAAGCAGCAAAGGGAAATGTGATGCTGGTGGAATGACACCAAAATGTGAGGCCTGCTTCTCCATCATTCCAGCTCCCAGGATCAGGTTACCCCACGGCACATTAATTGGGGTCTGATTGGTCACAGCCAATTGTGGAAAACCTTGCTATTCTTCCCTTAGTTATATATATTTTTTTCTGAATGGAAAGGAATTTCTTAAGAAATTTATGATAGGCTGCAGAGATTTATTAATTGGCTTTACTGTGCTTCACAATAAAACATAAGAGATTTCAGATTTATTTCCAGAGTACATACATGACATTACATACAACCCTGAGATTCTTTTTTCTTGCGGGCGCAGCAGAATTACCATTAATTGTGCAAAAAATAAACTGTACACAACATAAAACAGGTAAACAAACAAACAAAGAACTGTAAACTAACTGTGCAATACAGAGGGAACAAAAAGGAAAATCAATAAAGTGCACAAGTAAGAGTCTTTAAATGAGTTTCTAATTGAGTTTGTCATTGAGGATTCTGATGGTGGAGAGGTAGTAGCTGTTCCTGAACCAAGTGGTGCGAGTCTTAATGGCACCTATATCTCTTTCCTAATGGCAGCAGCGAGAATATTGCATGTGCTGGTTGGTGTGGGTCTTTGATGATTGCTTCTGCTCTTCATCGGCAGCGCTCCCTGTAGATGTACTCCATTGTGGAAATAATATTTGTTTTACATTTTGATCTTAATTTTGAGTATTGGTTTACATCTTGCAGTCATCTGGCAATTGTTGATTCTAGCTGGATGCAGTTTGTGTGAGAATACATAGAAATTGTTTGGAATACAACTAGTGCAGTGATGTTGGAGAAGTATAATGTGGTGCCACACCTCAGGATCACAAATTTCAGATGAAAATTCAAGTACAGATTTTGAACGTGGAACAATTTAGGGGGAATGTCTGTGGGAGAATGGGCTGCCTTGATTTATGGAGGATCGAGCCTCTTACATGAACTTTCACCCTGAACCCTCCTGTCCACTTGGGTCTCCGTCTCAACCCTGGTGACCTATAGGATCAAGCTTCCAGCATGAACTTTCACCCTGAACTCAACGGCCTATAGAATTGAGCTTCGGATGTGAATTTCCACCTTAGCCCCTGAGACATGCAGGACTGTGTCTCTATTGTGAACTCCACCCTGGCTTTGGGAGTGCACAGGTGTCGTCTCTCTCTCTCCTCTTTGACTTTCTCAACCCTCCATTCCCTCAGACCCTTCCTACTCTCCACCTCCTAATCCACGCCATCCTCCTCCTTCCCTGACACACTCCATTTAACCTCTGTCTGCATCCCCCCGACCTTCCCCTCTCAGTGTCTGAATGTTCAGTTGAGCCCTCACCTTAGTCCCCCTTCGCCCACACCTCATGTGCATGCCATGATGCTGAAGTCTTCTTCCACGTGCTTTGTCTCCATGCTTACTTCCACAACCATGATACTCTACCCTCCACACTACAGATCCTCTCTCCCACTTTAAACCTTCTTCCTCCTCCTGAACACCTCGTTCCTGCTCTGGATCTTAATATTTCCAACTGCTGCCGTGACATCAACCATATCAACTTCATTACTCCCCTCACTTGTTCCAATCTCAACCACTTGGAACACTTGGCCCTCCACTCTCTCTGCACCAATCCAAACCTCACTATCAACCCTGCAGACAAGGGTGGAGCTATTGTGGTCTGGTGCACAGACTTTTATATGGCTGAAGCCAGATGACAACTTTCAGACTCCACCTTTTACTTACCCCTCCAACAGAACCCCACCAAAACTCATCAAACCACTATATTTTTCAAAAGATAATCAGGTTTTGAACATTTAGTTTCAAGGGGGGGTTATAAATATTGAAGATTATTGTGAAAGGGGTCAATTAATGCCATTTGAGCAATTGAGAAATAAATATTGCATAACTCGAACACTTTTTTTGCTATTTTCAATAAAGAGCATATTTGAGGGATGTTAGGACCAACCATGTTGTTGCCAAGTTGTATTGAAGTAGAACTTCTTATTAGGAGAGGAATTGTTAAAAAAAGTTTACTTCCTTGATATACTCTTTATTACAAGTAGGAACTCCCAAACAAGGAATTCATAAGTCCAAACAGAGTTGGGAAACAAATCTGAATATTGCAATTAATTAACAAATATGGGCAGATTTATGTAGGGATTGTATGACCAATACTATTAATGTAAGATATAGATTAGTTCAGTATAATTTTTTTACATCAGTTATATCTTGCACCACAAAAATTGAACAGATTGAAATCAGATTTATCAGATCAATGCTTTAGGTGTGGGGAAGATGTAGAACTTTTTTCATTCAATTTTTCTTGTCATTTTGGGCAGATTTACGAAACATTTTGGAACAAGTTACAAGAATTGGTTTTTTTTTTGCCAAGTCCAGATTTATTTTTATTAGGAAACATTGAAGGAACAAGGACCTCAATTAAAACTATCAATATACCAATTGGAATTTGTTAAATTAACATTAGCGGTGACAAGGAGACAGGCAGCTTGACAGACATTCACCACAGTTTCCGCCCCAGCAGAAGGGTTAAAATCAAAAGGACAGCTGCTAGGAAAGACTGAAGCAAGTGACACATGGAAACCATGTTTGGCCTCGAGATACTCTAACAGCCAAAATACGCCAGTATCTAGCAAGCAATCGAAATGTAATGAGATGTTTTATGAATATGTCAGCCTATCAGGTTGTTTATGAATTCTGGTGCTTCGTCTCAAAACAGGTGGCTCCTTTGCAACCTTGGGAACTGGCACAGGTCCTGGGTCTGTAGTGTGGGAAGGACTGGCTTCTGGACCCGCTCCAGAATTGCCAGCTTGAGCCTGAGCATGGCCATCTGTAAACTTACTAGGGGTCACAGGCTGGGGGGAGGGGGGTGAGTCCAACCTCTCAGGCTCACTCTTAGTAGGCGTGCGAGGAAGGGGCGAACCAGGCAAGGCCAAATCTCTTACGGGTACAGTGTCAGTACTTCCGTCTGGGAATTTAACATGAGTGTAGTTGGGGTTAGTATGCAGTAGCTGAACTGGTTGGACTAGGGGGTCTGTTTTACACGCCCGAGTGTGGCTCTTCAGCAGCACGGTTCCAGGCTCAGATAAAGAGGCTGGCCAGTCCATCACAGTTCCTGATTTCCTAGGAAAGGCAAACATATGTTCATGAGGTGTCTGATTTGTTGCAGTACACAATAAAGACCGAATAGAAGGTAGTGCCTCAGGCAGCACCTCCTGCCACTGGGTAACCATGTGTTTTTAAAGCAAGATTAACAGTCTTCCAGACTGTAGCATTAGCCCTTTCAACCTGCCCATTGCCCTGCGGGTTGTAGGTTGTGGTACGACTGGTGGCAATCCCCTTTCGTTGCAGGGCTCGCCACAGTTTGGCACTCATGAATGCTGAGCCTCTATTGGTATGAATATAATTGGGAAAACCAAAAATGCGGAAAATTCTGTCAAGTGACTTAATGACAGTCACTGACGAGACCTCAGGGCATCGCAAAGGGAAACCTGGAATATTCGTCAATTACAGTAAGGAAATATACATTTTTGTTGTTGGAAGGTAACAGCCCTTTAAAATCTAAGCAAATCCTCTCAAAAGGTCGAGTTGCCTTGATGAGAGTTGCCTCTGGACCTTTGAAATAATGCGGTTTGCATTCTGCGCAAACAGGACAGCTTTTAGTCAGTTTCTCCAGAGAGTAAGGAAGGTTGCCAGCCCTTATACAGTGGAAGAATCTCGTGACTCCTGGGTGGCACAGTCTGCTATGGATCTCTTTTAGTCCCTCCAGCTGAGCACCAGCAGCAGATCGTGACAATGCGTCAGAGGGATCATTTAACCTGCCTGGTCTGTATTGGATCTCATAAATATAAGTTGAGAGTTCTATTCGCCATCGTTCTTGATTTTACTTTTGTGTTTAGTACTGAACATGTAGGCTACAGATTTCTGATCAGTGACAAGAGTAAATTTTCTGCCAGCTAGAAAGTGTCTCCAGAAGCGAACAGGTTCAATAATAGTCTGGGCTTCTTTTTCAATGGCAGGATGTCTAAATTCAGGTCCGTGTAATGTGTGGGAGAAGAATGCCACAGGTCTGTCCTTTTGATTAAGAGTTCCTGCCAAGGCATAATCTGAGGCATCACTTTCCCCGGGTTTCTGGCGTCTAGTCAGCAACTGGTGTCGAGCAAGCATCACATTCCGTGGCGCCGCATAGTAAGCAGTCAGACGTTCCCGGGCTATAGCCAGAGTGGTAGCTCTTTGCGTTATGGCAAAAGGGACCTCACCCAGCAGGGAATTCAGGTGGCCCCACTGTATCGCCTCATTGACCACGTTGTTTCGAGGCATGTAGTAATCGAAACAAGCAATCCAGTGGTTGAAAATTTCTCTGGCCCTTGGGGCAGACTGGTCGATTATCAGCCGCTCTGGCTTGAGTGCTGCATCCATTTCTGCTAATAATATTGAAGTGCCAGTTGATGAAGTAGACAAAGATGATGTGGGCAAACAATAATCATGGCTTTTATTAGCAGAAACTCATGGTACAATAATGAAAGACAATAGATGCTAATGCACAGCCAATGTTAGTATAGCAAGGCTCGCCAGAGGGGAGACAGGCAGCTTGGCAGACATTCACCACAGGTACCTACCCTCTGATCACAGGAGATGCACCACTTACACCCACATCTTTTCCCTCACCACCATTTGGGGCCCCAAGCAGTCCTTCTAAGAGAAGAAACATTTTACTTGCAAATCTGCAGCGGGCCATCTACTCCATCTGATTCTCCCGTTGTGGTCTCCTCTACATTGGAGAGGCTGGATGCAGACTGGGAGATTGTTTTGTTGAGCACCTTGGCTCTGTCTGTCGCAATAGCGTCAATCTCCCAGTGGTCACCCATTTCAGTTCCACATCCCATTCCCTTACTGACATGACCGTCCATGGTCTTATGCACTGCCAGACTGAGACCTCCTGCAAATTGGAAGTACACCTCATCTTTTGACTGGGCATCCTTCAACCAGATGGCATTAATATTGATTTCTCTGGCTTTTATTAAAACCCTTTCCCTCTCACTTCTTCCCCTGTCATCTTCCTTCCAGCTCTGTCTCTCCCTTCCCGGTTTCCTTTCATACAGACATGATAAATTCTCACCTTTCCCCTTATCATATTCAATTCACACCTTGTTTTTAGTCAGGATTCCACCCCCACCCAGCAATGTCTGAATTTTGAGACTTTTGGAGATTTCCTGCTTCTGGCTCATTCTGCTCATTCCTTGAAGAAGGGCTCAGGCCCAAAGTATCAGTAAGACATATTTGTTTTTTTATGGTGCTGAAAGATTGATCAAGATCCTCCAGAATTTGTGTGTTTTTACTACAATCATAGCATCTGCAGACTTTTGTGTTTCACCGATGGATTTAGATTGTGATGCTGTTATTCATATGACAGCTGTGGCATAAAATTTGCTTGCAGAAACAAGATACACATTTGGCACACAGCTATGTGGTTTAGTTTTCATCTGACTTTTATATGTGAACTTGCAAGCATTTATTTCTTGGATTATTTTAAATTTAGACATACAGTACAGTAGCAGGTCCTTTTGGCCCAGGGGTCTATGCCACCAAATTACACCCAATTAACCTATACTCCTGGTACTTTTTGAAGGGTGGGAGAAAACCAGAGCCCCTGGGGAAAACCCACACAGACATGAGGAGAATGTACAAACTCCTTACAGATAGCGCAGGATTCGATCTCTGGTCCCGAATGCTGGTGCTTCAACAGCATTGCACTAAGCACTATACTAACTCTGCTGCCCTATAATCTTGAGTTGTATCTCTTTCTCAATGATAATGAGATTATTGTCATATACATTGTACTTACACACTGAGATTCTAACTTGCTGCAGCTGAAGATACACTTTATTAACTCATGGGAATCCTACTATAATGCTATAATCCTGCTGTTGCTATAGATCAGTGCAGAAGTACAAGAGCAAAAATACCCTCCAGCCTGTGCAACCGTACAATTAATGCATGGCTACTTTGTACATGAGCTCTATTTTTCCAATTTGTTTCCTATTACTCAGTGTCCTTACCCAATAATAAATCTATTGATTTGTTTAATTGTTCCATTAAGTACAACATTTTGCAGGAGTTTTCAAATTTCCTATCCCCTCTGCTAAATTATTCAACCCAATTCCTACCTAGATTCAATTTTGAGGTTAACCTCATCAGAATCATAGAGGTGTACAGCGCAGAAAGTGGCCTATCTGCTCACCACATCCATGCTGATGTTTTTTGTCCATATTCACTAATCCCATTTGTGAAGAGACTAGTTGCAGGTGGCAGTACCTCTTGCTGTAAAGGAGTTTTCATGCTTTGCAAAGCAACAATAAAGGTCTTGCAGGTGTATTTGTGTTCATTTGTCAAGTATTCGCAAGTCCACTTTAATAGAGGTTACTATGCTCTCTCCCATGCTTAATCCCTTCATCAATTTAAAATTCTTACTTAGGTCAACCCTCAGCACTTTAAATTCTGTAGACTACTAACCACATTTAGGAGTCAGGCAATGGAGGAGAAGGAGGACTATTATTATCTTGTAATTTTTCATTTTAGTAATGAATTTATGGTTTGATATTCAACTCTTGCCCAGAATGAATCACCTCAGGTCCTGGCTGGGGAGAGAATAGAGTCAATGATTGGTTGGAGTTGAAGTGCTCAGTTTGTAGGGCACTTCAATTCAATAACATCTTGAGTCAGTCAGACTGACAGGCGTGGGCATAGAGACATGGAAAATATTTTTGTGGTCAATTTTTCACATGGACAGGATTCTGTGAGATTTGAAATTGGGCATGAACAAAGTCAGAAGCCTGGAAGTAGAAGAGATTCTGCCCCAGAAAGTTAATGAAAGAGCTGAATCAAGCATGGGAAACAAGAATAATAGGAGGTAAGATCAAATAAGGCAGGGCTTAGTGATCAAGAGTATGGTGAAATTAACACCATTTACTTGCCTGTTGGATATGAACACCATGCACTCTCTTAAATATTCACCAGCTCCACTACATAATAAAATGAAGCAACTACTAAAGCAAATTGCCAAGTCTTCTTTCACAGCACTCAAAAAAAGACAAGAGTTGCAGTTGCATAGGAACATTGACATTTGAATTTTCCATCAAAACCCACATTATCCTGATCTTTTTGTCATCACTACTGAATCAAATTTCTGGAACTCATTTTTAACTCACAAGGAATACTGTGGTTCAAAGGTATAGCTTAGCATCACCTTCTCAAAAGCATTTAAGAATGCCAACATTGACAACAACACCCACTTTCCATGAAAGAATCAATGTTGGACTGATGGTGCAATGTTGCTGAGCCAGCAAACTTGAAGGTCAATAGATTTCCCTTTGAAGGAGTGAGGTAGGAACCAATTGCAGGAACAAAGTTAAAACTAGTTCACACATTGGTGAAGTTTACATCATGTGCCCAGGAATACACTCTAAACTTTGGTTTATCATTCAGCAACAGAATAAAGTCCCTTCATGGAAGAAAAGCTGAAAGCATTAAGGAAATTGGCTCCATCCTACCTTTTGTTTGGAGGGCAGATTACTCCTCAGGTTTCCTCTTTGCTTGAATTATATTCAACATTACACATGGATTAATTCAGCCTTGAGCCCAGTATCAGTTCTGCAAACAAGCTTACATGGTTTCAAATTATGTATTTTCCAAGATAAGAATCCTGTCAATATTTAAAAGTCCATACTGTCAGCTCTGTGAAGACTGTCTCTGTTGGTTGATGTACAAATACCAATGAAGTCTGTAACTGACCTCGTGACCCCGCCTCGGTTGGAGATAAACTTTTTTTAAATACAAGTTGATATTTTCATCACAACTAATAGATCAGGGAGCATCTTTAGTGAAGGAGTGCAAGAAGAGCTCTACCAATATCTATATTAGCACTATTTATGTTATTATAAGATAGCAAATATCTTTTAGTTCACATGGTATATTAATAAGGAGCAAAGGAGAGCTTTTCCTTCCAAGTGGTAAAAATTGCTGTGTGAGAAAATATTGGAACCTTGCTTCTGTGTATCCTGGAAGTGAAATGTACTACAGCTAATGGTTGTGCTCAGGATAAATAGTGAGTTCAATGGATGAAGTGTTGATCAAATTATCTGTTCTGTTCTCAACCATCTCACGTTTCTTTTTCATTTAATTACTGAATGATGAGCATTGCCTCAAATTGCAAAGGTAAGTCTCATGGATGGTGGAGAGGGATTTAGAAGTTGGGATTCATTACAGATTATTGCACCACTCTCCTAAACCTGTGTTACAGAAGTTCTTATGGTCTCTGCAGCTGTAAGTTCATGTCTATGTGATTGCAGTTTCTCCAAAGTATGGACATGAGCCTACTCTCTATTCCAAAAATAATTAGATTTCACATTTAATGTTAGAGTACATAAATTATAATCACACACATCCCTGAGATTGTTTTTCCTGCGGGTGTGGCAGAATTAACACTTATTGGTAGTGGGGAAAAAAACTACACATCATAAACATGTAAACAAAGAACAAATATAAACAAACTGACTGTGCAATACACAGAATTTTAAAAAATCCATAAAGTGCACAAGTATGAGTCCTTAAATGAGTCTCTGATTGAGTTTGTCATCGAGGAGTCTGATGGTGGAGGGGTAGCAGCTGTTCCTGAACCTGATGGTGTGAGTCGTGTGGCACCGCTACCTCTTTCGTGATGACAGCAGCAAGAACTGAGGATATGCTGGGTGGTGTGGGTCTTTGATGATTGCTGCTGCTCTCTGATGACAACATTTGCTGTAGAGGTTCTTGATGGTGGAGAGGGTTTTGCCTGTGATGTCTCGGGCAGCATCCATTACCTTTTGGAGGGCTTTTGCTTTGCGGTATTGGTGTCCCCATACATGTTGGGTCCAGGAAAGATCCTCTGAGATAGTGACTCTTGGGGGTCACTATCTCCATTCCAGCTTTCTCATTATAAATACACTAATATTATGATGGTATCAGCAAATTGTGAAGTTGTATTTCAAACATCCAAGGCTAAGCCACCAAAAATATGGAGGTAAAATGCAGGCATGAGATGTCAATCCATCCATAACCTTTCTTAAATTTGCCAGCTGCACTTTGTTTTCTCCCCCATTTAATATTCTGAGTTTTCACAGTGTTTGAATATCTTTGTAATATCTTTACCTTCCAATCAGACCCTTAAGTTTTTTTTCCCCCATATATTTCCATAAAGTTGTTAATTGTATTTGATGCCAATCAGAGAAAAATGTTTCAGGGGAAGATTCAACAGTTAGCAGTAATCTTTTCAAAATTTGAAATAACTTCAAAAGCATGCTCAAGATAATCAGTTTTATTCCTTAAAGTAATTCAAATTGTATAAAACAATCATTGATTAGATTTGATCTGAATTTCTTGTTCGCACACACCATAAAAGAATGCATTTTGAAATGATCTGATCTCATTGTTATTTGGTTGAGCACTGTGAAAACTTGTTTTATCTGCGATGACTTGAAACCTACGGACAAAAAAGAGATAGCATGATAAAATTAAATCTACAGAAGAATATTAGCCAATTGTTTGGTGGTTCTGGTTTCCAGTTTCTCTTTCACCAATCTTACTACATATTGCAGGTACTTGTCTGTACTTTTATCTGATTGGACTTACTCACGTAGCACACTATTTAAAACTTAAGCCCTCTTAAGAAAAATCCCTATTTTACTGGCAATCATTTACTGATGATGGCTCAATACCAAGTTTCACAATTTTATCAAAAAATAGATTAAAGTGAAGTATACTTCTTGGTAATAGAAGGATGATAAGACAAATTCTAATAAAAGTGTAAGGAGTTCCCTTCCATTACTTTGCTTTCAACTCAGGCAACACTCAGTACTCAAGTAGCAAAGATGTGAGTTTACCTCATTATGTTTGTTCAATGTTATCACAACACTGACAAGGCTACTCTTTCTTGTACTGTCTCAGTCACATCTGTGAGGCAGGACATACACATAGGCCAGACTGGTAATCACATTATTTCTTTGCTAAAGGACAGATAAGAGTTCTGAAAAAAAAGAAAAATATTTTTTTTTATATATATTCACAATTAGCATTAGTTTTTAAAAAAAAAATTCTATATGTGTTTAATTTCATTGAAATTCCTCAACTCACACAATGAGATGTCTTGCTATAATAGTGTTACTATATTCACGTGGCTGGTATGTATGCCACCAAACCCTGCAGACTCTTGCTTGATCTTAATTGCTTGTAACTTCAACTTTGATTTTTCTGCAGCTCTCCTTTCCTCTACTCTGTTCAAATTTTCCTGAGGATAACTCAACTTGAAAATGTATCCACATTGGAGGAATACATACCCACCATCCTCTGTACGAAGCTGCCACTGAGGTTCCTTTTAAATCATTCCTCTCTGCCAGATTCCCAACCCTAGGATAAAGTTTATGACCATTTACTTATTTATCTTGTATCTGTTTCAATAATTAATGGATTAACTGCACTTTAATTAATTGATATCTAATCAGGGCACTTATCTTAAATTGAATAACAATTGTAGCCAGATTTATTCAATTCCATTAAATTCCGATTTAGCTGTCCTTGTTGCACTCTGAAAACAACAATCTCAAAACTGACTATAAAAAAGTAACCATGCCAACTGTTGATTTGTTTTTACCATCAAATAGAAATTTTACTTTCAATTGTTAATTCAACAGATGTGGGTCATTTTAAGAAGTGAAATGTAGCTCCTTGCCAATTACTTCATCAACCGTTTGTAATGTGAATAGATTGCAACAGGAAGTCATGGTTCCAGATGAGAAATAAACTTCCTTTGTTTAGAAATTGGACCTCAATTTTTAAAAAATTTATAAAAATGTAGTCATACAGCACGGTAATGGACCTTTTTGGCTTACAAGCCTTTGCTGGCCAATTATACCTATTAATATACAACCCTGGCATGTTTTTGAAAGGTGGGAGGAAACCCACACAGACACAGAGAGAACGTACAAACTCCTTACAGACAACACCAGATTCATACCTCAATCAAACCCTGGTTGCTGGTACTGTAACAGCAAACTAACAGTTATTCTAACTGTGCCACCCTGCGGCTAATACTTATCCTAATATTTATCAACTTGAAGTGCAATTGGGAAAAATTCCTACCATGATGCTTGATAGCCAGTTAAATATGAGCATGCAATAGATTTCAGAAGTCATGCAACACTTGACAGAACAAACTCCAGCAGCACTGACTAGATTCATGCAGGGTATAATGATTTTTTAAATAAAAAATCAAGGTTTTGTGTTTATTTTCTCAAAAGTGATCATTTCCAGTTTGGTGTGCATTGACGTAGTAAAAGGAGAATAAACTTTCAGTTTAAAAACGAAAGACCTCGTTAATCAAAATCAAGAAGAGCTGTGAGCAAAATTTGAAACTTTTAATGTCCAATGCTATTATTAAACTGATCAACACAATTTCCTTTTGTGCATGGCATTGTCTATTACAATTGAAAATGGTTCATAGAGCATATATGTCTGAAGTTAAAAATGTCTTATTTTTAATCAAGACATAAATACTCAATGTGACAAATGTAAAATAGATGATGCCTCTTTAATTCACATGTTCTGGACCTGCCCAAGCTTAGAAAAATGTTGGAAGGCAGTCTTTCAAACTCAATGGGTTATTTTTTAAATTAAAATTGGAACCTAACCCTTTCATGTTATCCTTTTCTTCCTTCATGGCCACATGTGCAATTTTGCTTAAATGGAAGACAATGTTTCACCTATACATGCACTATGGCTAATGGATATTATGTCTTATTTAAACTTGGAAAAAATAATGGTAGATATGCTGTTATTGATTCCAATATCAAATTCTAAATGATATGGGGCTCGTTAATTGGCTAATATTATGACCTTAAGAGTAGGCGTTGATTTGGAATCTTGGCACGGTGCTGTCTCTCTCCAAGATTATGCCTCTTGAATTGTTTTTAATGTCAAAGGGGTTTAGAATTTTGTTTTCTTTGTTGCTAGGTTCTATTGAATCATTATATTTGTTCTTCTGAATTTCTACATAGGATCATTATTATAACTTTTTTAAAACTTGTTCTATAATTATAAATGTTAATAAAAATATTTTTTTTTTAATTAAAAAATGCTGATAATGCACTGAAAGTCAGCATCTGAAGTAGATTAGAAAATTTTAATTATAAAGTTAATTTCCATCCCCCCCATGTTAAGTCACCACCATCATGGTGGTTTCAAACACAATATCACTATGACATCTTACTCACCCAGATTAATAGGAGTAGAATCATTACTCAAAACAGGTCATAAAATGAATTATTTAGAGAATTATTCACAATGATTCCTTTTGTAGATTTACTACATTCTGCTTACAGAAAAATTCCAGCCTTGAAACAGTTAAAGGAATGAATTAGGCTATAGATCATTGATTTTTTTTTCAACAAAGACTTCTTGTGATAGTTGTGTGCTTTTCTCATTTTTGACAAGTACCGCAATGCAGGATTGACAGCATCAAATCTCTCGCCAGGCTGTGATTTATGTGTGACGGTCATGTAATCATGCAACAGTTCTGCAGGTGGTCTATAATCATCTTGCTAACTTTTCTTATCATATGTAAACCAATACTTTTCACGATTCCCTCAGTATCCTGATGCATTTCTGTCATTCAGTTAATTCGCCAGTTGCACACTGACTGCAGAAGCCCATATCTGGAAGCAAGCAATGTGGGTTCAAACCAGAGATGACAGCTTGGATTGTGCTGAAGGTACTGATGTTTATCTGGCAGAACTCTGCACCTTGATGTTTGATAAGACTGAATTTAAACACCTGCCTCCAGAAATCCAAATAATGAATTAAGGATGTTCACGCTAAGTAACATAAATTGTAGTGTTAGTTTATATGGGGGAATAGGTGATGATCCAACTCCCACCCACCTCTACACCCCCATGCATGCATACATTTGCTTACACATCAATTGTTTTACAGTTCTTCCTGTGTACAACTGAAGCTGGAGTTTGACTAGGTTGTGAAGTAAGATTGTCAATTGTGTCTGACTATTCTGTTACACAATTCACTAAAGCTTCGAAACATTCTAATCAGGACACTGACACCTTTTAGTTTAATAATAAACCAAAATTTGACACCTTGATTTTCTTAGGGTTCTATTGTGGGGGACTCTTTTCAGTGTGTATGTCAATGCTGAGGATATAAGTCGTGAAGGAGTGATTAGACAAACATTGATATAAAGTGGAATTGCATGTTGCACCTGGAATTTAGGAGACTTGCCTTCTATATGTTAGAAAATATCCCATAATTATTCTATTCCTTGTGGAAATTAGCCATGATGTTTGGAAGACCAGAAGATTGCAGTTTGTAGAATTGGCTCTCATTTTTGTGGAAAGAGGGAAGGGTCTGAAATGAAGGGAATGGTGAGGATGGAGAAGGTTGCAAGGAACAGGAATGCCCCAAGATGGCCCTTCTTCTGTTGACACAGTATCCTGTTCCAATGCTAGCAGTGGATCCCTGGACCCTGCCATCATAACTTTCAGTCAAACTGAGGCTGCTGCCATCATTACTCCATGCTTTGATCCAACCCATTGCTGACAGAGCATTTCTCCAGTGAATGGAACTGGAGTCCAAGAGAGATGGTGGGAGAAATTGGGGGATAGGTAGTCATGAAAGTGAGTTTTGAGTGGGAGAAAGTAAAGAGTGTGGAGAATAGAGAACCAGTGTAAAAAGTTATTGAGAGTTATCTCGTGCAGGATAGGAAGTGGGCTAAGCAGCAGGGTGAAAAGGAGAGGAAGAATACAAGCATCAGTGGGAGAGAGCCTCGGGGATGATGAAGTTTGGGGACAACAAAGGAGAAAAGGCTCTGGTAAAGAGAGGATGAATGGAAGGGAGAGATAAGAGAGGAGGAAGGTGTGTAATTCTGTGTCTGAACCTATTTATGTCCATGGGTGTGAATATGTGCTGACAAGATGTGTACAGTATACACATTTCCACCTAAAGACACAGAATATTGGAAGCAGAAGGTGATAAACACTGGAAAGGAAATCCAGTAAACCCTCAATAGGTTTTATGCAACCAATATTATGTTGCATGTCACAGGATGAATGGTGGATTTTGGAGAGGATATAGTACACATTGGCACTTTGCCTAATATAGGGAAATATCATTTAAAGAATGTCAAAATTGAGTTTAATTTGATTGGTAGGCCACTGATTGCAGAGCAATGTAATAAGAGTGCTTAAAATCCTTACAGGGGAGAGTAGGAGAGATACAGCACTGCTTTCAATAATGGAGTAGTGTTGAAGAACCATAATTATAAGATTAAATCTAGGAGGTTTGGTGCAGAGGTGAGGATAATTCAATTGTGATCAAGACATACAACTTTAAAAAAATTGACATAATCCTATGGGATTCCTCTCATTCATTATGTTTGGGCACATAGAAAATTTCAAAGAAATAAAGTTCAATTTCAAACAATGACAAGTTATAATAGAGAAGGGAGATAGAGAGGCTCGTGATTTGGTGCCAGGACAACAACCTCAATGACATCAAGAATAAGAACCTGGTCAGAGACTTCCTGAAGAGAGCTGATGCTTATTCCACTGTCTACATCAACGGCGCTGAGTTAGAGACAGTATACAGCTTTAAGTTCTTCAATGTAAACATCTGCAACAACCTGCCCTGCTGCAACCATATCAATAGCCGGAAAAATATACCAGCACCTCTACTCCCTCAGAAGGCAGAGGAAATTTGTCATGTCACCCTTGGCCCTCAAAATCTTTTGCTTACACACCATTTGAAATATACTATCAGAGACATAACTGTGTGACATAGGAACTCCTCTGCCCAAGTCCACAAGAAACTGCGAAGGGAGGTAAACGTAGTTCAGATCATCACAAACCCCTCTTCTTCTGTCAATTCTATCTATTTGAATGGCAGCCAACATATAAACGATCCATCCCACCCTGGGCACACTCTCTTCTCTCTCCTCCACCCCCCCCCCCCCCACCCCGGGTAGATGATTTAAAAGTATGAGAGCTTGTATCTTCAGATTCAAGGATAGTTTCTTTCCAGCCATAAACCTCAAACTCATAAAATAGCATTTGTTGTGTTCCAACTGAACTCTCTCAGTAGCTTTGCATTCTGTACTTTGTTTTAATGTGGTACTATGTATGGGGTGACTGGTTGGATTGCATGTAACACAAACTTCCTCACCGTAAATCAATACATGTTGTAATAGACATTGCTGAAAAAAAGCTGATGATATAGGAGATAACATTCTGGCATGCACAGATTGATGAAGGAGAAACATATTAAATGGCAGAGCAGGCTTAAGCAGCTGTTTGACCTACTTTAAACATTTGTAAATTGTATATGCTTGATCTTTTGTTTTCATCCATCCTTTATAGTATCTCCAGCTATTTTGCTATTGATTCATTTTTTTGAGCTTTTTCTTCAAGTAAGCTCCTTTGATTCTGTTTTACTCCATATTGTTGTAACTGGTGCAAAAGACAAGTTGCATTCATTGTGAGTTTCTGCATGGCTTGGTCTTTTGAATGTAAAGAAGTTAAAAGATATATTTTCATTGGTTTTTGAATTAAATATTCTTTAAATTTACAAAGGAGCTATTTATATGATTCAAACCCAAGAAGAAAATGTATTCCAAAAAAGGACTTTTAGTACAATTGAATAGTTGGCATTGTCAATGGAGAAAGCTGTAAGTGTAATTTTTCCATGTGAATAAGAAATATGAGGTGAAAGGTTCCATTTCTGTGGCTGAGTCTCCAGGAAGAGGTCTGAGAGGGTCTGAAGATAAAATTTCCTTGGCGGAAATGATTAAAGGAGGAGGGAGAGAAGAATCCATCCTGATTACCAAATGTTTCCCAAGCAACTAGACTCGTGCATCTATTTTGACAACAAAGATGAGGTAGGCTGAAAGATTCCGTTTTTCTGTTGTATATTTTATCCTCACGAAGTTCATCTCCTGGCCTTGATTTTTAAAAATTTTATATACTGCCTATCATGCCATCACTGAGCCAAAGGCTAAGATCACTAAAATGTTACCATTCCCACTGATAAATGGAAGAAACCTTCTGGTATAAGGCTGGAAAATTCTGCACATGCTAAGACTTGTCAATGGCTTGGAAAGCAGAGACTGATCCAAATTTATCCGGAGAGTGAATCTTTGAGCATAAGAATCATCAGATCATCATGCCCAACTAGTCCATTCTGATTGTGAAGCCTGCCTACATTCATTTTATTTGCCCCCATTAGGCCCATATCCCTATATTCCTCTCCTATCCAAGTCCCTAACCAAATGCATTTTAAATATTGTAATATACAGTAGGATCACACAGCAGACTGTAATCCTAACCCTTACCATTGTACTTGCTCCTTCTCATGACCTCTGGTGCTTAATAAGTGAAAATAAAATGGATATGCTTGTTTTCAAAAGAGAAATCCATGAACACACAGTACCTCTGAAGGGACTCCCTTTTACTTCTCTTTCTCTGACTGTAAGGGGTGCTGGGCAATTTCTGCTGATAGTGAATCTTTGTCTGCCTTATGGAAGACTAAATTCAATTTTGTGTAATTTTACATCTGTTTTATTAAATGACAATAAAAGAATTTTGAATCTTGAGTGTTGCAGAGCATTGCAAAGCAAGTGCAGACTCCAGGAAATGTCAATGCAAATGGCAAACATGGTCCAAATAGCTTTTGGTGATTGTGAGATAATTTGCAACTTAGGACATCAAAGCACAGTAGAGGTCTTTCAGCCCATGATGTTGTGCCAAACTATGGAAATTTGCTCCAACAATCTATATTTTCCCTACCTCACACCCATAACCCTTGACTTTTCTTACATTCATGTACCTATCTATGATTGTTTTGAATGCACCTTTTGTGCCTGCCTACACCTCCGCCTCTGGCAATGCAATGCAGGCACCACCACTCTCTGGGTAAAATAAAAACTTAGCACTGACATCGCCCCTGAACTTTTGCAGTGTCTCTTTCATTCAATCATTTTTTAATCTTTGTGAACTTAGTCTGTAAGCCCTTGCAGCTCCGGTAACAACAGTGCAATTCAATCGGGTATCTCATTATTATCATTGATATGCAATCCACAACATCAAAATTATTTATCGTCTGTTGCCCTGTGTAGGAATCTGTTGTTGTTGTAGTACTTGTTTATTTATATAGCACATTTAACACAACGTACCTTGATCCAAAGCACTGAACATATAATTAAGAATAAATTGGTTACTATCTAAACTACGACAAGCAGTTAAAATAACTGGCGCAGCCATCTTTTTGTGTGGTCTATACAATTTAGAACATTAATTATTTAAACCCTACTGGTTCCTCCCAATTGCAGCAACAAACAACTTCCCAATTTCAAATGAGCAACAGTGCTACAACCACCAGACTTCAAAGAACGAGCAGTGAACACAAATAAGCCCAGTTGCAATTCAATTTGGGTGTTGAAAAAGTTCAACTGCCATTTAGGACTGTTTTACCAGAGTCAGCAGGACTTGGATGTTACCGTCTGCCAGCTTCAAAAGGAAAACTACCAACCAAGTCAGTTTCTCAAGGTGGCAGAACAACAGTTCGCCTCAAAGCCTCCTGACCTCAGACGATCCAAACATTATGAGGCCTTGCACCTCAAGTCAACATCGATCATGACCAACACATCCTTTAGTATTTATCGGGCCTAATGTTGCTCCACCACTCCAGTTGTATCGAGACACCACCTCCATCTCCACCATGTTGCGCTATTTCTACAACCATTGAAGCAGGCACCACTGGAAGGCCGAGGCCACATCACCACATCACAGTTCGGCCTCGTCAGTAGGCCTCACTCTATGACTGTCAAGCTGAAAACCTTGTGGCTTCGTCTCAGTGACCTGCTTGTTGTTTGGTGACACAAGTTGCAGTTTCAGACTCCCTGCGTTACACCGAAAACTCTTGGCAAATCCAGGTTTGTGCATGGCATGTCTACTTGCAGTCTTGGGATCCAGAGCAGCTGTTGCTGTGACTGCAGTTGTGGCACCATCTTATCTCATTGTACTCATCTCAGGGTAAATCAAACTTAACTGATGCCATTTAATAGTAATGAGTATCACTTAAAGGGAAGGAGCATGTGGATGGCAAGCAGCAGAGAAATTTTGCTGCAGGAGAGCTGCAGGTTTTCAGATGTCTTTAGATTGCCTGATACAGGAGATGGATATGTGTATCAGGCACCTAGAGGTGGTCTGGCCAGTCTCATGATGTTGGGAAATACTTTTTCACTTGGATCTTCAAAACATGGTGTATGCTTTATTGCTAACAACAATTAACACATGCTTGCATTTCACATGATGTAATCAGCTCAAATGATTACTTTACATTTTATATACAAATATGTCACATTGCTTTCCTTCTATAAAAAAATGTTTCTTAGATATTCATTGACAAGATTCACCTGGTAACTGATTTTCTCAGATGTTTAGACCTTCTAACAATGTTTGGGCCTCTGGCTTTGTATTTACTTCCCACCTTCAAGCATATACAATATTTTGACTCAACTCAATATTGATACGTGTTCAATATTTGGTTCTGTAGCCTGTTCTAGAATAAGAAGATCATCACATTTTCCATTATGTCCTGGTGTGATCCTTCCTGCAGTCATTTGGTGAATGAGGAGATTTTTAGCCTTTCACTTTGGCAGTCTTGCACTTTCTCACAAATCAAGTCCTTTCACTCTCCCATGGAGATTGAACAACATCTGATTGTCCATTGAGCTCTTCAATGTGAATCAAAATGTTACTTTTGTTTCAACTGCTGCTTCTGTCATCCAAGCTGGGCTGCAGTCAATTAAAGCTCATTGGAATTCTGTCACGTCACCTGCTCCAGTCAAGTTTATTATCATCTGATTGTCCAAGTGCAATCTGATGAAACTGTCTTCTCTGGTCTTTGGTGCAAAAACATGCAGACATAGCACACATACAAGACAAATAATACATATGCAGGACAAGTATTTCTATAAAAATAAATCAATAAATGAGAGTCTTGGATGGCTAGTTGAGCAGTTCCTTTGGTCCTTCAGCATTCTTGCTGCACATGGGAACAAGCTGTTCCTCAGCCTTGTGGTGCTGGATCTGATACTCCTGTATCTCTTCTCCGACCAGAGGAGCTGGAAGTTGCTGTGTGCTGGGTGGAAGGGGTCCTCAATAATTTTGCGCGCTCCCTTCAGACAACGATCTGGGTAGATCACACTTATGGGGGGGGGGGGGGGGGAAGGGAGACTCCAGTGATCCTCTCTACCACTCTTATGGGTCCTGTGGTTGACCTCTGACCCATTTCTTTGCTTTGAAGAATGTAATGTGTGATGCTTAAATTAGATGTTTGCTAATTGATGACTTCAGTCAAACTTAAAGAACTCTTCAACGCTTCCAGAGATTGTGTGCAATCTTTCGGTCACCCCATTAAAGGTCCAGTCATACAGGAGCATGTGATATTGATGCACCATGAAAAGAATTTTAAAAATATCTACATGAATTGAGGAGTTTTATCTGACTCCAACACTTAAGCATAGTTTGTAAAGTTACGTTGACCTCTGACAGAGTTTTTCTTCAGTGAGTTCGGAGCATAAGAACTATACCTTGAAGACGCAGTGTGATTATGACCCTTTCACTCTGTATGATTGTCTCACCTCTTTTTGTCTTCTTGGCTTCTGTCCACCATCATTTCCAAAGATGTAATAATCGGACTATCCATTGCTTCCCAAGAAACTGCATAAAAGCAGCCAGAGGCTTACTAGATTAACTAGAAAAGAAAAAATATGGCAGCACTGAAGTGCTGCCACTGGTGCGGGAGGTGGAGAGTGGAGGCACAGCGCTCCCACAGGGTCCAACCACTGTCTGCTGTCGGCTCCATGCAGGCTTTGAATGGCCCATTAAAGGAGCCTATGGTAGTGGGATCTGGACCCTAGATGGCGGTGCATATGATTAGCAGCAGCATTCTGGGAAGCAGAGGGCACCAGAAAATGGGAAGACAAGGCTGAGAAGGAGAAGCAGAGGCGACAATCCATGGGACTGTGAACATGGCTGCAGATCAGTGAGGGGTTCTGTGGCTGAAGGACCCACATAGGGAGTGGACTGCTGTTGCCTTGAGGTGAGGAACCCACGCAGGCTGTGGGCTGCTGGTGAATGCAATCAAGGAATTTGCACCAGGATGCGGACTGCTGGAGACTGGCTTGAAACCTGCTGAAGTGGTATCAGGTATTGGATTGGGATGTGAAAGGGTCTCACTGGCGCTGAAGGGTTCCTAATCATTATGGGATAAAATATGTATTGAATTGTATTTTTAATGCATACTTTATTGTTGATTATAAATAAAATTTTCAAAAAGAAAAAGGGTTCCTAATCGTATCAGAGGTTTGGATCTGGAGCTCGGGTTGCTGATGGACTGGACTAGACTCTATGTGGCTATGGAGGCTGCGGGAGCACTGGAGGCGAATCCATGGACACTGTGACTCTGGGGAGACTTTTTTTCTTCTCTTTCTTTGACTCTAAGAGGTGCTTCAGACAATTTCTGCCAATGGTGAATCTGTCTGCCTTACAGCAGACAAAAGCAATTTTGTTTAATGTGACACTTTTTATTACAGGACAATAAATTGAATCTTGAACTTTGGAAAGGATTTCTTTGCATGTCAGAAGACACTTGTCATACAAGATGCCGAAATGTGACGTTAATCAGAAGACTCAGGAACAAATCACCAAATGCTGAGCAAGTTTAGAACACATTGTTTCATATGCATGTGAAAAACAATATCATAAAAGGTTATGATAACAAATTTGGACCCTAATTTAAAAGATTTAATTGCAGGTTAATTTTTTTTTCGGCTCGTAACTTGGGTCTGTGGAGGACAAAATCCAATAAAATGGGCAGAGCCTGCTAATATTGAATCATCTCACATCCCACCCACCTTATTGTTCATTCAGATGCTTCTTTTTTGAATGTTACATGGGCACCAAGCCAAGAAATGTCATGGCCACGCTGTTTGATAAAGCCTTATGTACTGAACATTGTATATTCTGCTTCAGTCTTGTGTAACTAAAATCTGGTTGTGTGGCCCTTTAAAGCAAAGGTGTAATTACTCTATATTCTTGAACTCAATTACTGGTTGAATGTTCTTAACAGATTATCAGGTGAATTAGAGGTCAAACTGGCAGCTTGTATGTGTTTTTTTTAAGCATCATTTCTCAGGTCAATATAAAGGTGATTTCTTTTGCCCAGATGAATTGGAGATTAGAAATTATAGTTTATGTTTATATCTTTTTGGGATTCTAATGTAGAGTAAGTACATTATTTCTTGTATATAAATTATAGTGACATTCAAATAGTAAGGGCAGAAGTGAATACTGTGTTTCATGTAGAGATGACTGATTTGCCATGCCAATGCCTTCAGATGATAAACATCAATTACTTGATGTCAAGAGGATTGGAGAGATTTAAGAAATTTATCATATACACAAAGTTACTGGATAGAGTTCCTGAGAACAACATTAAAAGGAAATACCAATGTTATTTCAAGTGAAAATGTAGACACAAATGCAAAACCAGACTTGTATGACAGCAGGGAATAATGTTTAATTGGACAGGAAGTGCAAGATTTCTTTTCATTCACAAGCTATGGACGTCACTGAAAGAGCCAGCATTTATAGTCTAACTGAAGTCCTTAGAGTCACACATAAAACTCAAAGTCTGCAGACACCAGTAAAAGCAAAATGCTGGAGAAGCTCAGCAGGTAAAACAGTGTTCTTTATTTCGTCAAAGATAAAGAAACATAACCGACATTTCAGGCTTGAGCCCTTCATCAAGGTATGGATAATTGTCACAGGTGTCCAAACAAAAAGGTAAGGGGGTGGTGGAGGCATAGGGGGAGGAGCATAGTCCCAAAGGCAGGAGTCAATAGGTGGAGAAGGGCAAGGGAGAAAGGCAGAAGAGAATTAGTAGACTCACTGTTAGTTTTGTGGTTGCACAGATATACACTATGATATTCTTGACATGGTTGTTTATTTGTTAAGTTCATTTAGTTTTTATGCATTCTTAACTTCTTGTATGTTATAATGGATTGAAAGGTCTGGATGATCCTAATGACAGTTCTGAGCAAGTAGCTGCTCAGGCTCTGATCTAGCAAACCCTTTCATTTGAATGAGATCTCTAATCACCATCCAAAAGACCATTTACAATGTTTCACAAAGATATTCTCTTTTATTTTTGTTTATGATTAACAGTAATTTAATATTTAAATACATTTATTATTTCTTAATTTGTGCATTTTAGTCCTTTCAACATTCAAATATATATAAATTAATTTCACCATCTCTGACATGTCTCTGCAAAGGCATTTAAAAACACCCAGATTAGCATTTGATTGCATGTGTTGTGAAAGGTCGACAAGGCGATGCTGGAGCTTGGGTATGTGTCAGTCTCAAGGTCATTACCACTGTGGTGGTACACCACTGGCCTACTGCAGGGGGTAACCTCTGTACCTGCAGGAGAGTATGGGGGAGAGGACAACACCTGGCTGGCTGTCAATCAGCTGACCTGAATGGATCAAGCCCCACCCGGTCAGGTGATATAAGCCTGAGCTGGCCCTCCGAAGACTCACTCAGAGTTTACAGCAGTACAGCCAACCCTGCTCTGTGGATGTCTTTGTCGATTAAAGCCTGTTGAACTGTCTCTTAGGTTTTGTGTGTTTGCTTCTGTCTAACAGCGCACCACAGCCACGTACTAAGCTATTGAGAATATAGATCCAATGCTGAAGTGTTGAGGCAATTATTGTGGAATTTTATTGGCACTCACAAAGCAAGCGTGCTGAATGCTGATCATAGGCACAGAGCTAATGGAGTAATATATCCAAACTAAGCATCCAGGGACAAATGCATCTTGTATTTAATGCAAAGCTATTTTAATAGCATCCATCAAAAATAAAATAAGGAATTCCTCAAAGAGCAAGTCTTAAATATGGCTTGTTGTCGAACATGCTGCCTGAAAACTTAACGCATGATTATAATGGAGAATTAAAGCTGTGGTATGATGTTGTACAATTTGCTTTCTCAATTCCAATTTTTGGCTTCATTAATTTAATGACATTGGCATATTTGCTAAGATAGCAAGCAGCAAGATGTCATAATTCACCCCATAATATCATCACTAAAATAAATTTAGAGCCAAAGAAAAGAAAACAGGCCCTTCAGCCTTTCTAATCTGTGCCAAATTATTATTCTGATTGTCCTACGGACCTGCACACAGTCCATATCCCTCCATGCCCCTCCCATCTATGTACCTGTCCAATTTTTTTCTTAAATATTAAAATTGGCTTCACCACTTCAGATGGCAGCTCATTCCACTGCTCTCTGTGTGATGAAGTCCTCTCCAATGTTCCCCCTAAACTTTTTCTCTTTCACCCTAAACCCATGTCCTCTGGAAGATGGTTGATTATGGTTTGTATCTGAAACCTCAGTGGAAAATGTCTACTTTCATTTACTCTATCTATACTTCTTATAATTTTGTATACCTCAGTGAAATCTTCCCTCCTTCTACTATGCTTCAAGGTATAAATTCTTAACCTATCCCTGTTATTCAGTTCCTGAAGTCTCAGCAACATCCAAGAAAATCTCTGCACTCTTTAAATCTTACTGATATCCTTCAGTAGTTTGGCAACCAGAATTACACTCAATACTCCAAATTAGGCCTCAGCAATGTCTTGTACAACCTCACCATAACATCCCAACTCCTATACTCACAGGGCAAGATGTCAAAAGCTTTCTTTACAACCTTGTCTACCTGTGACATCACTTTCAGGGAATTATGGATCTGTATCCCCTGATCCCATTGTTTCTCTGCTCTCCTCACTGCCCTACCATTTACTGTGTTTGTCCTTCCAATATGCAACATCTCACACTTGTCTGCATTAAATTCCATCTGCCATTTTCTGGCCCATTTTTCCAGTTGGTCCAGATCCCTCTGCAAGCTTTGAAAGCTTCCCTCGTTGTCCACAATGCCTGTGATTTTAATGTCATCAGCAGACTTGCTGATCCAATTTACCACATTATCATCCAGATCATTAGTAAAGACAACAAACTACAATGGTCCCAGCACCAATCCCTGAGGCACACCACTTGTCACAGGCCACCAGTGGAGAAGCAATCATCCATCACTACTCTCTGGCTTCTCTCATATAGCCAATGTCAAATCCAGTTTGCTACCTGGATATTATCTACCATGATAAATAATTTACATTGCTATAGTAAATTGCTGAATTTAAGTTATTCCATTCTGTTTTATCCAGCAGGGTTGAAAATAAACCAGCAATATTTCACTTCTTGGTTCCATAACATTTGAAGAATTGGATAATTTGCATTCTTCATCATTCATTGCCAAAATGAGAAAACGTTTGCTTGCAAAAGGCTATAGGATAGATGGGAATGCCAAGCACAAATAAGAATGCTAACTAGAAATATCATTCAAATTCTCTTGCTTTTGCAGCAATATTGATTTCTGTTAACACTCATTCTCCCGTACACATCAGGACAAAATCTAGTATGAGCAAAAACAAACTAGGATTAATATTTCTGCCCTTGGCGTGGAGTTGTCACTGAGATGCTTTTAGATTCAGTTTTTGAACATTGGAAGTTTCCTAACAGCCTGTCTCCATCAGCCCACATCCTGTGTGTGTCCTTCAGCTGCTGACCACTTTACTGATCCATGAGCTTCTCAGCAGGGGAGAATATATTCCCACTCTGGTGCCCTGCACCAGCCTGCTGATCCCCTTGTGGTTCTCTGCCGCTCATGGGTTTCGTCATTTTGGGAATAGACTTTCGTGATTTCAAGATGTTAGGAAAAATACTGTCAGCCCCTTTAACTGGTTGTTTAAAGCCTGTCTGGGGTCATTGATATCACAATTTGACAGTAGATCCCTATAGAGGAGCACTGTGCCTCTGCCCCTGCTCTCTGAGATTTGCGACAGCGCTGCTATTTTTCAAAATGCTGCTTGATGTGTTTTAATTGAGTTAACATGATTTGGCTCTTCATTTAAAAGACCAACAGTATGAACCAGCAGTGCCTAATACAGAATTAAGTGCTCAATAAATAAACAGACTAATTAGTAATTATAATTGAGACTTGCAGAATGACTTTGGTTTGGGGAAGTTCCCTTTGATTGGTTCGCACATCACAATGCAATTGTGCAACTGAGAAAACATGAAGATTTTCACAGAAGATAATATGTCATGGTGACCAGGCACATGCAAAAGGTAGGCAACGTTACTGTGACGTGATATTGATTTACTGTGCAATTATATTCCTGTTTATTATCATGTTATATTTTGTTAAGCAATAAAGCTCCAGACAACATCACTTGCATATCTTACTAATTTGATTGAATTCTTTGAGGTGATGAAGATGGTTGATTAGGGTGGGGCATATAAGTTGACCCCTCCATTTTCTGGCTGCCTGAGGTGGCCTGTTGACTGCTGTATAAGTCAACCCCAAAGCTTGCGATGCCTGAGATGGGCCTTTGACTGGTGTATACATAGACCCCCCCCCACCCCCATTGATTGATCTGCAGGGTGTTGGCTGGAGGTGATTGCTATCATGGAGGTTCCATCGACACAGCACAGCACATGACAAAAATATGAAGTGAACTATAACTTGAAAGTGATAGAAATGGCCAAGAAAATCAACAACTGTGGTGCAGCAAGAAAATTTGATGTGCATGAGAAGTTGGTAAGAGACTAGAGGAAGAAAGAAGAGACTTTAAGAAACATACCAAAAAGGCAATGTTCTTTGAGAAAATAAATCACTTGTTGGCCAGAGTAGGAAAATCATGTTGCAGAATAGGTACATGAACAGAAGCAAGATTGCTACCTAGTCACCCAAAATAAAATAAGAATATTTGCACTGCATTGCAGACTTCAGTGATGATTTGGAAGCTACAGTAGGTTGGTGCAATCATTTCATGAACAGGAAAATCTGGCATTATGCCAAAAAAAACAGAAACTACCAAAAGATCTTGATCATAAAAGTTGTACTTTTTCACGAGTTTATTATACGGAATTGGCAGAAACACCAGTTTGCTTCGGCAAATATCAGAAACATGGATGAAACCCCAATGAATTACGACATGATAGGAAATTGAACAGTGGAATGGAAAGGTGTTAAAACTGTGCAAGCCAGAAGTACAGGTCACGAAAGGTCCAGGTTTATCATAATGTTATTGTGCATGGCTGATGGGACAAAATTAAGACCCATGGTAATCTTCAAATGCAAAATGAAACGAAAATGAAATTGCCTGCAGGTATTTTTGTACATTTTCATGAAAAAGGATGGATGGATGAAAATGGTGTAAATCTATGGATAGACCATGTGCTGGACAGGTGGCCAGGCAATTTGCGCAAAGAACAGAATTTGCTGGTCTGGGATATGTTTTGTAGCCACTTAACTGAGAACACTAAAAGTAGATTAGCATTCCCAGGTGGTTTGACATCTATATTGCAACCTCATGATAGCTGCTTGAACAAGCCATTCAAAGACCATGTTAGCGAGTAATGGAATACCTGAATATTGAGCACAGAAGAGTCATTTACAAAAGGCAGGGTAATGATGTGCTGTGTGTAACTTCGTGCTCAAGGCATGGGACAAAGTTAAAGTAGAGACTGTAATCAAATTGTTTAAAAAGTGCAATATCTCTTGTGCAATTGATGGCAAAGAAGATGATTTATTGTGAGACACTGATGACTAAGCTGAAACCACCTCATCAGATACAGACGGGACCCATATGATGACTGTTTAAACAGTGAGAGTATGGACGAGCTCACCGCCATCTTTGCTTCAGACGATGATAGTGAGAGTGATTTTGAAGGGTTCTAAATGTCTTGTTGTTTTCAGACAATGATAGTCATTTTGAAGGGTACTCATTGGGTTGTTGTTTTCAATAAAAATCTCAATGAAAGTCATTTTTTTTTTGTTTTTCAAGGGTCGACTTTTGCCGAATCAGTATTTTGACTTATACGCCAGATCAGCGTGGATTGGATTTTGAGCTGAATTTAAGGGCTCAAAAGTATATCCAGTGTATAAGTTGATTCTCTTTTTTTTTATTAAATATACTTCATTTAAAATAAAATCACTTAGCAAATATATCACATTTCAAACTCAATCCAAATACATGTAGTACTTTATATAAAAGAAGAAAGGAGAGAAAGGAAATACAAAAGAAAGAAAAACCTCTTATTGATCCCCCACCCCACCCAACCCCACTACAAACTTTTTAAAAAAAGAAGAGGGACAAGAAAACTACAGCAGAATACTTTCAGATACTTTTAAACATATAAATATTTAGAGACCTATAAGAGAAACGCTCCATATTTCACAAAATGTACAATATTTAGCTCTTAAATTATAAGTAATTTTGTCAAGTGGAATATGAACTTCTGCATGTCATCTCTCCATTCCCAAATCAATATCCGACTTCCAAGTTATAGCAATACATTTTCTAGCTATTGCCAAGGAAATTTGAATAAATTTTAATTGATACATATTCAATTTTAATTTCAATTCATTTAATATCTCCCAGTAAAAATATTTTACTCCAGTTATTCGTTCTACCAAATCAAGCCAAAAGAGTTTAATTGTGGAACACTGCCAAGTTGAATGTAAAAACAGTGCCAATTTCTTGTGCACATCTAAAACATAAATCTGAAAAGTATTGTTCATATTATATAACTTTTGTGGTGTTAAATATAATTGATAAATAAAATTATATTGAATTAACCGATATCTCACATTGTGAGATATCTCATCATGTGCTCTTTCTCCATATCTGAATCCATCTACTTTCATCTATTTTCTTATTTAAATCTACCTCCCCTTTATGTCTTGATTTATGAACACCCTCTTTTCAAGCCTTCTTTTGTAATAATTTATACATCTCTGAAATAAATTTCTTTTCATAATAATAATTATTTTGCTTCTGTCTCCACTGGTAATACTAAATCTTGACCAAATATTTCACAGAAAAATCTCTTAATTTTATAATAGATCCCCCTTTTTTGAGATTTTTTTGGGTTTCACAATTTGAAAGATGCTGAAATATACAGTACCTGGAATTTAGTAAGGCTATAACTTGGAAGTCGGATATTGATTTGGGAATGGAGAGATGACATGCAGAAGTTCATATTCCACTTGACAAAATTACTTATAATTTAATTGGCAGAAATTATTTTCAGTATTAAACTTCGTGCTTGCAGGTTACTCCTATTCAGGCTGATTGTTTCATGGAAGGTTATTGGTAAAACAAAAATCAGACGTGAACTAAGAATGTGTCCAAGTTCAAGAAGAAATGCTATTATATTTCCTGTGCTGAAATCCCAGGGAAAAGACATTTATTTTTAAAGGTTTAGATCAATACTGACAGTTGAGTTGGCAGAGTAATGATCAATAGAAAAATCTGAGCTTTGAACGTTCATTTAGAAAGATCATTTAGATAATTCATTCAGAATTGAGACCACTTGGACAAGCAAGGAAAAGATTTCAGGCTAATCAGCTGCTTGTAATTATTATTCAAAAAGAATCCACACAAGTAAAAATTGTTCAATGTGAGTTTACTGTCATATAAATGAGTACAATGTATAGCTGCAACAAAGGTTTTATTTGCTACAGCGAAACAGGTGCCTACGCCAACAATAGTAGTAACATTTTAGAGAAAGAGTTGAGCAATATCAAAGGGTGGATAAGTAAATAATCCCAATTGCAGTTAGTGCAAAAAAGAAATGTAATGTTTCAGTGGTGCGGACAGATCTTTTGGTGGTCCTGGGTAGCTTCTGATTAGTGAAGTACAGGGAAGTTCAAGAGCCTCATGCTATTGGATAAAAACTGTTCTTGAATCTGGAGGGGTCAGACTTCAGGGTTCTGACCTTCTGCCTGAAGGGAGTAACAAGAAGAGATTATGCCGAAGGTGATGGGGATCCTTAATGATGTTTGCATTCCGGATGAGGCTGTGCCTCACGTAGATGCTTTCAATGGAGGGGAGGTTGGTATCTGTGAAAGGCTTGGCTAGGTTTGCTATTTTCTGCAGCCTTTGTGTTCCTGGGCAATCGAGTTTCCAAGCCAGGCCTTAATGCAACCAGTCAGCATGATTTCCTCAGAAACCTTGTAGAAGTTTGAAAAATATTCAACAATATGCCAAATCTCCTTAGACTACTAAGACATTGTATTTATGTGCCTTTTTCATAGTTGTATCAATGTGCTGTCCCCAGGAGAGTTCTTTTAATATGTGAAATCCCAGGAACTAAAAAGTACTAACCTTCTCTACTGCCATTCCATCAATGAAAATATGTATGTGGTTCATTGGCCTCCCCTTCCTAAAGTGTACAATAAGCTCCTTCGTCTTGTGACATGGAAAATAAGTTTGCTGTTCTGGAATCACACAAGATTATTGATCTTCTTCCTATATATTGACACATTATTACCTGTTATTGTATCTTATTGTTGAAATAAGTGAATACTTTAATATAGATTTGTTTTAAAGTAGTTCTGAAAAATTTAAGTTTTAAGTTCAACATAACTGTGTAAGATTTATGTCCAATCTAAATGTTAAAGTAAATTTGTGTAGAACCTATTTCATAAAAATATTCTTAGTTTTAAAATGAAACATAGATTTGACCAAAACTTGAATTGATTTAAAAAAAAGCCTGAATGGAAATAACTTCTGTCAATTTTTACACCTTTTTGATTGAGTGGAATAAAAAAATCCTGTGATCAAATGGGAAAGCAATGCAAAACTTGGTTTACTCCTTGGACAGGACTTCTAAAATAGTTCTCCAAGTGGTGTCTGTAACAATGATTTGAACTTGAAGCTTTCAGTCAAGAGTTCAGCTCTCGGCCACTCTGGTTGCCAGGCTGCTCCAATCATGTTATTGTTTCTTGAGGAAAATAAATCTTAGTAACAAAAGAACAATATGTACATCTTGGGTATCTAACCACATGGAAATAGTTACTAGGATACCCCCCAGGTCTAAAACAAATGTTAAAAAAAACTTCAAACACAAGAAATGATCTTTTTTTCAGTGCAGTAGTGAATTTTCCCATCAAACCATTTGCATCTATCTTTTAGTGTTTCCCAGTTTTTTTTTTCAAATGCCATGTGGTTACAGCAAAAATCTCAATGTATCCTGATGATAAACATTTCAAAGTCGATTGATCATTAGATTTGTCCTTATTAAACACTAATTAATCATTAAGGAAAATAATAAATCTGATTAATTGCAGTAATATAAATATCTCTACTATATTGTAACATTGGGATTCAGATCTTTCCAAACAGTGAGAAATCATGGCAAAAATTATGGAAGAGAATTGTCAAGCCATCAGTTTTCATATTAAATAGGAAAATAAATCCTTCTATTTCCCTCCAATGTTATGTGTTCTTATAGATTTCCACAGCCTACCTCCTGTGGAGTAAAATTAGAAGCTCTGTTTTTGTGAAATGGTTTTATTCTACTGCTCAATGGTTGATGATTCTCAGCATGTGATTATTGCAACAAGGCTCCCTTTTTTACACCTATGAGCTTTTAAGTCTATTCAGATTCAGGGAAACATTTCGTACTTAAGCTCGAGCTTTTCAGAGTCAATCGTGTAGAAAATCTAACATTGGGTATGTGCACAAACGATACTGCCGTCACAAAAGACCCAGGGCAAAACACACTGAGGTGGAAAGAATATGAGCACTCAGAGAGCCATATTATTTTTGAATCAAATTTTCAGATACTAACATTCATCTTATTTCTCGGGTTTCCGAGTTTCAAAAGCACAAACAAAGGGTGTATTGTAGGATGGATACCTGCTTAATGGCTCTCTACAAGGCAAAGTGGCAGTGCCTAATCATAATTATTTTCATAATATAATAGAGTGTGATAGGTGAACAATTAGGTGGTGTAGTCTTGAAAGGATCAGAAACTTGAACGGATCAATGAAAATGAAATAAAAGCAAGTGACAAGGTTATGAAGGTGGCCCTGTTAATTTTAATGTTTTCTTTCTGATTATGTATTGATTAAAACAGCTTGTCTAATGTGGTGGGATTGAAATGCAGCAAATTGTAATTTTGATTTGTCATTTTAAATACAAATGGCCACCTTGGTGCTCATTCTTGTTTTCACATTGATTACACATGTGAATATTGAGCTTTTTAAGAAGTTTTATGTAAAAACGGGTGCAACTATTGTAAATTGATTTCTGTTCTTTTTCTTCATTAGCCATCAACCAACATGATCTGTGACATGGATGAAAACGCTAAAGTTCAGCACTGTGGCAACCTTGTAAAGGAGAAAGGTCACCATGGTTAGCTTGACTAACCAGAAAAATCTCTGTTAACCAGTAATCGGCAGCTCCTCAAGGGCATACCATTACAAAGGACAAACAGCGTCCAGCTACAATCCAGGTAGAAATTATCTGTAGTTGGAGCCAATTTCTTAAAGCACTCTTCACGAAACTAATGTCATCTTAATATGGATTGTGAGTGATTAATTTAAGTCAAAATTTCATATTTGGTTAAGGGTGGCATGATTGAACATAAAATCAACTTATTTGCAGATGATGTACTGATTTATCTGACAGACCTGGTAAACTCAGTGTCTAGGCTGCACTCTACGCTGGAGGACTAGAGGAGATCTCTGGCTACAAGGTTAATTGGAACAAGAATGAAATTTAACACTCACCAAGGGGGACTACAGTCAATGTCAGCAAAACAGTTATTTAAAGTGACCACAAAACGGGATCAAATATCTAGGAGTGAGAACAGATAACAACTTGAATAATTTATATTGATTGAACTATATACATCTTTGCTGGAAAGGATTGAGGAGGACTTAAATAGGTGGATGTCCCTGCCAATAACCTTGGTGGGCAGGGTCAACTGTATTAAAATGAATGTGTTGCTGAGGCTTCAGTACCTCTTTCAGACATAGCCCATGGTGTTGCCCTGGGGATTTTTCCAAAATTTTCTCTTACGGGTAAGAACATTCCGATGGAATGGAAAGATGGTCAGGGTCTTTATGGAAAAATTGATGTGGGATTATAGTCTGGGTGGATTACAAATGCCAAACTTCAAGAAATATTTTTGGGCAGCCCAGTTGAGATACATCGCCTCATTCTTCAAGGGAGGAGATGTACCATCCTGGGCACAAATTAGCCTGCACATGGTGGGTGAGAAAGTGGCAAAGAACTTTATTTATAAATTGATTGCTAAATTGTTATCTGGACAAACAGGCAGCCCTATTTTAAAACAAGTCATTCCTATTTAGAATAAAATAACCAATATTTAGGTATCAAAGTGGGGCTATTCCCAAAAACTCCCCTGACTGAAAAGATTAATACCTTTAACAGTAGTAACAAGATCCTGGACACCTGGTGTCAGAATGGCATCAGGTGTCTAGAGGACTGTTACGAGTAAGGGCAACTTATATCATTCAAACAACTCAGACACAAGTTTGGTTTATCAAAACAAGACTTCCCACTGCAACCTTCAAATAAGATAATACTTTCAGGACAAATTAGGTCCAACCATGACCCTGCCAAAATGTAGCAACATAGAGAACATGATTCGAAGGGCGAACACTTAGAAGTTCATAACAGCAGTGTATTTCTTGCTCCAGGAGGAACGACTCAAGCCGGGGCTTCATAAATCAAGACAGAGGTGGAAGTCGAACTTAGGTATAGCGATTGATGAGGGGTGCTGGTCCGATCTGTGTTGCGCCAGCATGACTATAACCATCAATGCATGGTACAGGCAGGTGCAGTATAACTTTCTGCACCAGCTGTACCTGATGCCACAAAAATTGAACAGATCTAAATCAGAATTATCAGATCAATGTTTTAGATGTGGCATTGAGACAGGAACCTTTGTGAACGTAATCTGGACATGTAACAAGGTGAGAACCTTTTGGGTGCAATCTAGGCTAAGCCCTAGGGAAAATTGGACCCTGAGTTGTTCCTGTTGGGAAATAAAATGGACATAAGACTTACAATGAATCTGTCCAAATTACAAATCCAATTTGTGATGTTTGCATTGGCAGTAGCCAGGAAGTGCACAGTGGTTACTTGGAAATCCAACTCTTATCTGAGCCTCATGTGCTGGAACATGGAAATCCAAAGCTGCGTTCCCCTGAAGAAAATCACTTACAACTTAAGGGAAAAAATGACACCTTCAAAAGATTTTGGCAACCATATTTAAATTTTGTGGGAGCACGACTATAGATAGACCATTGTGCCCTGCTGTCTTGCCTTGCCTCCCCATCCCTCCACCACTTGGGGATATGGGCATGAAGTAGTCCAATTCACCCTGACCAGGCAAAGTCAAAAAAATGAAATAGCCTGCACTCTGACCGCCGTGCCCTGACAAACCAACAAAATCCTCCCATGTGTTTCTTTTTTTTGTTGTGAATGTGTTTAGGTGTTCTGTTTATTTGTGGTTGCTTATATGTCCAGTGTCAAATATGGGGGTTGGGGTGGAAATGAGATAAAAGGAGCTTGAACTCTACGGAAGCTGTATAATATGGAAAATTGTAAATTGTTGTCAATGCTGACCATGTTCACATTGATGCTGATAATCTTGAAAACTGTTTGAGTTCAAGACTGGAAAATCATAAATAAAATATTCAAAACAAAAGCCGGCATGATTAGGAAACAGGTAGTGCAAAATCCTGACAGAGCCAACAACCCAGCTTCAAATCTAACCCTATTTGTAAGGAGTTTATGCATTCTCCCTGTGACCATATTGGTTTTCTTCAGGTGTTCTGGTTTCCTCTCATTTTCCATAAACCTACTGGACCTGTAGATTAATTGGCAAATTTGGCCAATATAGGCTTGTGGGCCAGAAAGGCCTATTACTGTTACCCTACATTTAAAAATTTTAAATTTTAAATTCTTAAATTTAATATCTAGAGCAAACATATGCATGGAATGGTTTGATATTTTAAAAACATACATGGATATCATTAAAATACACACAGTCTCTATTTATTTAACTGCATGCAAGTTTTGTATTTTCATCTAATATGAGTGGAATTAACTGAACTATTGGGGCCAATTGATGATCTTCACTGATGTTGCTGGAAATAGCGGTATCTGCATATAAACATTCTTTAAAGGTTTTGAATAGAAATCTTCAACGAGAAGACTACCCTATGCAAGAGATGAAAATGGTGGAGAGGATTAAAATAGCGGCACTGCTGGAGGCGCTGTAATGGCAGTGCTGCCGCTGGGTGCAAGAAGTGAAGATAGAGTGCTCCCGCGGGATCCAACCACCCATTCCTACTGCTGTTAGTTTGAATGGCCCGTTAAAGGAGTCGACGGTAGTTTTACTTAAAAACCCATGACCACAGGGTCTGCACTTATTAGGATGGCGCCTATGATCGGCAGCAACCACAAGGGGTTGCAGACGCCAGAGGAGCAGAGGACTGGAGCAGGACACCAGAAAACAAGGAGACCATCCACCCGTCTGAGAAGGAGAAGCAGAGGAATTGACCCATGGGATGATGACCACGGCAGCGGACCAGTGAGGGGGTTCTACCAGCTGAAAGACCTATGTATGTGGTGAGCTGCATGCATTGTCAGAGGTTCGGATCTGGAGCTCGGGTTGCCAACGGTTTGGACTGGACTTTGTGTGGCTGCAGAGGCTGTGGAAGTGCTGGGGGGGACGGTGGGGTGGGGGGAACACTCTCTTTTGCTTCTCTTTCACCGACTGTAAGGAGGCGCTTCAGGCAATATCTGTCGATGGTGAATCTGTCTGCCTTACAGTGGGCAAAAGCAATTTCATGAATTATGACACTGTTTTATTACAATGACAATAAATTGAATTTTGAATCTTGAATCTTGAAAAGTGCATAATTTATACACTTTAACTACGCTTGGAAGACAATGAATAAATAAATTTATCATTAGCTGAGTGTCTCATGATTTTGAATAATACATTTACAAAGCAGAGCCATGAAACACACCAACACTTGTTCAATACCTTCTGTGGTGACTGCTTTTGCCGCTTGTCAATTAAGATAGACCATCAGAGAGTAGGAATATATTGAATTGGATTCACTGCTGTTCATATGATGGGTCTCAGGAAACAAAAGTTTTTAATTTGAGCATTCTCTGAAACATCACCCCTATTCTCCCTGAAATGAATTGATATTATCCCTTAAATTAAAATGCTTCTGTCATTCTGCAAGGGCACCACCAATTGGCTGCCACAACTAAGGTAAGAGACTGATGCAATGCTAAAATAAAACCCAGAGAAATAAAACTGTTCTCTGTTGTTCTTTCTTTTTGTCTATTCATTCATTCTGCTGAAATGATGATGAAAAATCAGCTTATTTCCGTGGAATTTTATTGGTAGTTTAACTCCTATTCTTAAGAGTTGAATTAATTGCTGGGATGACTGCTTATGGTCTTCTGTGTAAATAGAGACATATATTGGCTATTACGTGGTGAAATGGAATCATTCCTCAGTCAATATAAATAAACAGCAGGTTTTTTTCCACTTATGAACTGTAAAGGTTGTTTCAAAAATAATAATTTTGATATTGCATACTTTATTAACATCATTATTATTTTATTTCTACTCCATTTTGTTTTGATATTTATTACTGTGCAATGGGAAGGTTTCTGCTTTAGGAATGATCATGTTTCTATCCTTATCCCCTCCATTAATTTAACTGTTTCCATTCCTCTTCATTTTATAATGTCTTCAGTAATGCATTAAGGTAGAATGTGTATTTGCAATACACATAAGTGCTGGAGAAACTCAGCAGGTCACGCAGCATCTTTAGGAAGTAAAGTGAAATCAAGGTTTTGGACCAGAGCCCTATGTCAAGGCATGAGCAAATAGCAGGCAGGCACCTGAACAAAAAGATGAGAGGAGAAGAGGTAGGGAGAGGAGTACAGGCTAACAGAGAAGATGTTGCTTGTGAATAAAGGCATTGGGAAGGGGGTAGAAAAGGAAAAAAAGCTGAGATGAGGAGGGAGGTAGTAGCTCTGTGAATGGAGAGGGAAGGCAAAGGGGATGGGGAGCTTGAGGAAAGAAGATAGAGGAATAGGGAAGAGATATACTCATGGGAGGGGTTTAATAGAAACTGGAGATGTCCACGTTGATGCTGTCTGGTTGGAGAGGGCCCAGATGGAGTATTAGGTATTGTTCCTCCAATTTGCAGATAGCCTCAGTTTGGCAGTACACAAGGCCATGGATACACATGTCAGTGTAGGAATGGTATGCTAAATTAAAATGTAAGGCCATTGGGAGGTCCTCGTTATTGCAGCGGACTGTAGCTCAATGAAATGATTTCCCTGTCTGCGTCCAAACTCTCCAATGTGAAGGAGACCAGAATGGGAGAACTGGATGCAGTTGATAACTCCTGCAGATTCATAAGTGAAGTGTTGCTCACTTGGATGAACTGTTTGTTGCCCCAAATGGTGGGAAAGGAGGGTGCAAATGTGATAGTTTGTGCATTCACATGGGTGGGTGCTGAGGGGTCAATTAGTGGGAAGGGATGAGTGGATGAGGGAGGTCTGGAGGCAGCAATCAATGCTGAAAGCAAAGAAGGGATGAGGGGCTGACGTGTCTGGTGGTGGGATCACATTGAAGATAATGGATATTGTGGAAGATGATATGTTAGATTTGGGAGGCTAATGGGCTGGTGGGTGAGGACAAGGGGAATCCTGTCTGGGGAAATAGAGGAGAGGTGGGTAAGGGCTGGGTTGATGGTAGAATACTTGAAGGTGTGCAATTTTGAGTCTCCAAGTTCCTGCTGCTGTGTACTGAGTGTCTCAGTTACTGTTGGATTACTACAAACCAGGCAAATTGCATGACTCTCCTGTTCCATTAAGATCATAGTATGTACACACAGACAAATTGACAGAATACAATGTTTCAGAACATGCTGACAGCTAGGCAAAACAAATCCATTGGCTGTCTGCAGTGAGTAACAAAGTGCTTTGGACTTCTGTGCCTACACACACCTCAGTCGAGATAGATGCATACACAACTGATCATTTATTGTTCCGATGAATCCAATGTGGTTTGTGTAGGTTGATAAACTGGTAAATTTCACACCTGATTCCTCAGTTTTAGTCCAAAGAGAGCTGGTCTAGAGAGATGATTATTCATTGGAATGGGGTTGCTCTTCATTTAAATTGAAATTAGGTGATGGTCTTGCTTATTTTTATTAGTTTCAATTTTAAAAAATTAATTAATAGTAGTTTCATGGGATTTTGGCTAAATTTGCCTTTTTAAATTTAACATTTTTTAACAATGATGTTCCTATTTTCATTTTTCAATTATTTACAAATGTACCTGCATATCAATTATTTGGATATAGGAAAGATGTAATTCAGCAGAGAAGACTATCAGGCAATGTGAGGAAGGGGCTTTAGCACCCACTGCAGAAACTACATCACCATTCATTGTCCACTGTATCTCATGGAAGCACCATAGCTGGAGCCAGGGCTCTTGAATGCAACATCAGATGCATTTGTTAGAATGTCCTCATTGACCACATCTTAAATACAGATTACATTTTCACTTCCAATGTCAGAGCTTTTATTCAATAGAGTCAACAAAGTGGTCAGAATTGCATTCGGCTTTGAACTCCTATACTCATGTCAGTATGATACATAATGGAAGAAATGCTCAAATGATTCATCCTTAATATTTTCACAGTGGTTTTCAGAGACTTTGGACCTGATATTACAGGTAGCAGTTACTGATGTTAGCTGGATTAAAGGTTCTTCCTGGTTAAAAAACTGACTAAAGTTTCTTGACTTGAGCACTAGTTCAAGTACTCCCTTCTCAATTTGTATATAATTTCACCCAGTCTTTGTGGAGTATGATGGGCAAAAATGATGGCCTTCTCTTTCACATATATTCTATGGTTTATCACTTTGTCCTATTGCAGAATTTTAAACGACAATACAATTTTATGGCAGAAAGAAGGCAGTCAATGTAATATTACATATTCTGTACTATTACAATAAAGTAATCTCATTTTTTAATATATTGTTTTGATTTTTCAAAACCCACACAAATCCAAAACAATAACACAATCTTTCTCAACAATGATATATTACATTCAGAGTCCATTTTCTCCCCGCCCACTCCTCTCCCTTCCCTCCCATACCCTAATACCACAAGGAAAAGATTATATAAATTAAACAAATATAAAAAAAAACAAAAATTGAAATATTAATCTTAAAGGAACCAAATACAAACCCAGAGAAACATAAAGTAAATGAAAAAAAAGATACAAAACAAGACCACGTAGTCTGCACCATGATCAACTTCATTGATATTAATTGTTCCACTATTAGTACGAATTTTTACCTTTCTTCTATTTAGAAGGGGTGTAACTATATCTGCACACCTATATGTTGCAGATAAGGCTGTCATATCCTAACAGATGTGTCATATTTTCTCCTTAAATTGTACCTGATTTTCTCCAGGTACAACTCTGTATCTCTGTATTCCATCTTGTAATTTTTAGTTGGAAGTTGGACTTCCACGTGACCGCTATACACTTCCTGGCTACCAACAAGGTAATCTTCATAAACTGAATTTGACATTTGGGCAGTTTAAAACTCATATCCATAATACTCCCCAGAAGGTACAATTCTGTATTCTGTGGAATTTTTTTCAGAATGTCCCCTAAGTCCTCCCAGAAGGATCTCACCTTTGAACACAGCCAGATTGAATGGATAAAGATTCCAATCTCCACACCAAATCTGAAGCACATTTCCAAAATTTCTGGTTTAGATTTATGTAGCTTTTGTGGACAATAAAGGAATCTTAAGCTGATTTATCTTACACAAAACACAGACTGATGGAAATGGCAAGTAATACCAATTCTTATTTGAAGAAACCTATTTTGTTGGAGTTGGATTTGCAGTCAGCCAGCATGATATTCAGTCAGAGAAGCTGTTCAGGAAACATAGGGAGCACCTGGCAGCTGCAGCTTGTAGGTGGAAGCTGTGAGAGAATGGTTCCACAACAGGCAGCAAAAGCCCCAGGAAACCACATGAGAATAGTCATTCCACTGGTAGAATAAATAATAAGAGAAAGGAGATTATTTAATAAACATTTTACAAAAGCAATACAGAAGTCCAATTGTTTTAATTTTTCAACTTGGAAGAAATGCCATAATGTATGTTTAGGCAGGTTACAATTGGCACCAATCACTGTAATCCTGATTAATAAGTTTGTTGCTGTAACAGTGTTTTAAATGTGATACAAAAGATGCATAATCTGTAATATAAAAGAGATATTATATGAATGCAAATGTTACTGAATGGTCAGAAGAATTTTAATTAACAATACATTTTTTCTGTTGCTTTCATTAGCTTTTGTGTACTTCTGAAAGGCTAAGAGAAGTAAAGAGAAAAGCAAATTGCTGAACCTTCAAATTTTTACTGCTGGATTATAGCATATTACCACTTAACATGCCCATCTGAATGAGCTAAAACCTCTGCAAAAATGCAGTCTTGGCTGATCTTAAATATTTGTATTCTGGTATCCCACAGTGCAATTTCAGGATTTTACTGGTTAGGTTAAAAAACAAATTAATCTAACTGACACCAATGTTAGGAAACAGGTGGTCCAAGTAACTCCTCCCTCGCATTGCAATACCCCAGCATGATGATTAAGCTGAAGCTGTACGGAGGAAGAACTATCAATTATATAAAAGTATATTAAGGCACCTGGACTGCATTATAGAGAAAGTATTTGCTCTTAACCATACATACTACTGAAGGTAACCATTCATTTTAAGGCCTTAACACACCAAGTGATTTTTTTTCTCTCTCTTATTGGCTAAGCCTTTTCACCAGTCTACAAAACTATGATAAGCATTCTCTATTGATATTGTTATTGGAAAATAATAGTATTTATTTTGATGCTAGATTTATTTAACTGTGTTTCCAATGTTTAGTTTGAGATTAGACATGGTACTGAAGGCACATTCTGGATTTAAATTGCTAACAATGTAAATTTTGCTCCAGAGGCCACTATTATATGACTAAAGACTTTCTTTAGCAATCTGTTGAGTGGCTGTCTGTGAGCTCAGCGTGTGTAAGTCTGACCAGCTGGGACAACTGAGATGATCAATAGACTTGTGAGCACCCTCTTTAGCTAATGACTAGCTGCTGAGTTTCTGCATTATTCACTGAACAAGCACAGAATGTGTTTTTTTTTCAGCTCTTTGAAGTTTCTATTCAGGAGATGGATTTAAACCGTGAATAATATGAACAGAATGAAGTGAATAATGTAAAGATATTGGTTAACCGATATCTAATGTAGTTGTGACTTCACTGTGCCCAGCCTTCTAAAAATGGAAGGAGCAATATCAGAATTTTAAACAAAAGTGCATTATACAATTAGAAATTTGCCTGAGATTTTGGAATGATTATTTGATCCATTTATTTATAACCCTGGTAAGTTCGTTAATTGTGACCATTCCTTACAAAATGAATGTGAAAAATGCTGGCATCATATTTATTTCATCTACTGTACATGAGACTTGCATTAGTCAAAAGGTCTGCGAGCTGTTTTATTGGTCAGCAATTTGTTTTCAAATGACTATTCTGTATGATATTTCCAAAACTGATTATAAAGTTATTTAGGTAACTTTGTTCCTCCTCTCATTGAATGTAAAAGCATGCACTAACAGGTTTAAAGATGGTTTCTTCTGGCTTGTGAATGAACCCCACAATAGAATATTAGAACATTACAACACAGTGCAGGCCCTTGAACCCACAATGTTGTGCTGACCTATGTAAACCTACTCCGCAACAATTTAAACCTTCCCTACCTTACACCCATGACCCTCTATTCTTCTTACATCCACATGACCATCTAAGTCTTTTGAATGTCCCTAGTGTACCAGCCTCTACCACCACTCCCAGCAATGCATTGCAGGCATCCACCACTTCCATCACACATATTTTAAAAAAAACTTTGGGCGTTGCCATAGAACTTTTCTCCACTCACTTGAAGCAGATGTTCTCTGGAATTTGCTCTGTGACCCTTGCTTACTGCTAATTAGTCTTTATTTTCATTGTAACTTTATATTTTGTAAATTGTGCTCTTTCAATAGAGGTATGAATACAGATAACCTGTTAATCTGCTCTCAGAAGAACACCTCTCACTGTAGGAGGAATAATGTGAAAAATAAACAAACTAAGCTTCCACTGCTAGTGTATCCTTTCTTAAATATAGGGGCCAAGACCATGCTCAGTATTTCAGGATATTAGGAAGGCCACACATGTAATAGAAGATATAATACACTAACAGTCCCCCCCCCCCACCCCCCATCAGATCACAGCAGCTACAGTGTGCACCTTCCACCTGGTGTTCTGCAGCAACTTATTGGCATCCTTCAACAGCAACTTCAAAATTCAGAATACCTACTGTCAAGAAGGGTAAGGACAACAGACATATGGGAACATTTCCTCACCCCCACCCTAAAATCTTACAGTATTTCGACTTTGAAATTGATTGTTCTTCAATGGTTGCCATTTCACTCAAATGCTGGAAGTCTCTGAAGTTTGAGATGATTAACCACCATCTTGTCAAAAGTATTATTGGTGCAAAATAAACGCAAGGCCTCTTGGTAATAATGACATCTCAGGAATTTAGTACATATAAGCTTTGATTCACTGTGAAGTTTACTGGTTTCTTTAACTTTAGAATAACTTCCTGTGATGCATTTTGTTCCCATCAAGAATAATTCTGCAGTGAACATTCACTGGCATCGTGCTAATTATGAATTGTGCTAAGAAATACAAACACTCATAATCCTAAAACCAAGCTGGTGGCATTTCTAATTTACTTCTTAATTCTGTTGTCAAATTATACTTTCTTTTGATGTGTATTGTGCACTGCCATGTGAAATTAGTGGGGCTTTGGACAATCTTATCAGGAATAAAATGATCTCAGGTGCTAAAAGGACAGATTGCCAGGTGCAAAATAAAGACTGTATATTTGTATTATGTGTTGGGTTTTATCACATTACAATGTACTGTTGGCTTCTTGTAAGCACTTCTCAGCAAATTTTAGTTCCAAGAAGCAATGGAAACTCTATCGTTTTAATACTATTGACCATATAATTGTTATTGGACTTTGTATATCTTAGGAGTGGTGTTACTGTTGTTCAGTGCTTTAAAAAGACAATAATGATGTGGGAGTTTTTTTTGTCAGATCTGACAAGGGTACATAAAAGCATTTACCCTCATCATATTTCTATTTTAATAGTTTTTCTAACAAGACTTCGACAAAATAGCTTCCAGGCACACAATAATCTTCTTGTTCTTCTTGACTAAGAATAAAATTTATCCGTGTAGTGCATTGCAGGGTTTATTGGAGTTGGGATAAAGGAGGCATGTGATATACATTTATTTTCTATTCAATGCATCAAGAGGAGGTATTGTGAAATCCCTTTCTTTGGAAACACATTACAAATCCCATTCAGTGGCTGAGTGAAAAGTGGAGCTTTACACTTGTTCATTTGTGATTTTATTGTACCTCAGCCAGGAAAGATTTGCATATTTGGCAATCAAGCTAAATGGTTTTTTTAATTAAAAAAAAACAATCAGGAACTCACTGAAAAAATGACTCTCAATATAGAAAGATTTGGACAATATGGCGTTTGGTGGTGGATGGGTAAATGAGGCCGTGCAGGATGATAAGCCATGCACCAGGTGTGGTTAAATAGGAATAGGTCAGGTAGATCTGAAAGGAATGGGCCAATGGGTTTTGACGTGGACCTCACGGACCTGAAGGGGTGATGGTTCTGCGGACAGTGTGGGGTGAACCTGAAACATGGATGGTTCAGAAGCAAACACTGTCCAGAGTAACACAATTGAAAAGGGCCATTTGGAGAAGTACAAGATGTGTGTTTGTGGCCAGAGGCAAGAGTTCAGGGCTAGGGCATTTGTTAGTGGACCAGGAACTCGGTCTGTGCAGGGTAAAAAGCCAACGTGCCCAAGTGAAAGGAAGCAGGTGGTGCTCAAGTGGATGTGAAAGGAATGTGGCAGTTCTGTGCCAATGTGTACTGGGCAGTGCAAATGTGGAACAGGGCTGGTTGAGCACTGTGCAAATAAACCCTCCAATATGCCCAGTAAATGCTGGCAGGATCGATTGGTTGCAAATGAAGTGGGGATTGTGAAATGCTGTTGGCCGAATTACCAGCATGCCTGGGATGAAAAATAAATGAGTTGGCATGGGATGATAGCATGCAGCGCAAACAGGCTTAAAAGGAATGCGGAATTGTGGTGTAGAAGTGGCCCAGAAAGAATGATGGCCCAGTGGAGCACAAGGGGTTGATTGATGAAGAAAGCGACTGATGAACAGGCACCCCTGATGTACCACTGGGTGCAGCGTGGCTGGCTTTTTGAACTTCCACAAACTCATGAGGAAATAGAGTCACTGACATACTTCCTTCATGATGACATTCATTTGCTGGGTCCAGAAAAGCTCTTCCAAAATAGTGACTCCCAGATATTTAACTTTTCTCACTGTCTCTGCCTCTGAACCTCCAATGAATCACTGGATAGTAGCCTCTAGTTTTCCCCTCCTGAAGTCCACAATTAGTTCCTTGGTTTTGGTGACATTGAGTGCAAGGTTATTGTATCGTCAATAGAGGGAAGGGAGACCCCAGTGATCTCAGCAATTCTATTCACTCTCCATAGAGACCTCCGATCTGATGCTTTGCATCTGCTATCACACTATGATGCAGCCAACCAGCACACGCTCTATTTGTGCTCCTGTAGAATGCTGTTAGAATGGTTTCCATTAGCCTTACGCTCCTCAATCTTCTACATAAGTGTCGGCACTACTGTGCCTTACTGACTAATGAGGAAATGTGGGTCCGTGATAGGTTGTCCTTTAAATGGATGTCAAAGAATTTGTGTTCCCCACTCCCTCTACAATGGAGCCATTGATATGTAGTGGGAAATGGTCCATCTTCCTGAAGTCTGCAATCATCTCTTTTGTCCACGTTGAGACTCAGGTTGTTGCTCGCACCACTGTACAAGCCTATCAACCTCCTCTCTGTAACCAACTCATCATTATTGTCAATGAGGCCAATTACCCTTGTGTCATCAACAAACAATGATCCTTATGGAGCTGAAACTGGCTGCGTGGCTGTGAGTTAGCATTGTGAACAATAGCAGGCTGACACACACAGCTCTGAGGCGCACCAGTGCTCATTGTGACGGGGCTTGAGGTTTTGCTGCCAACCTGGACAGACTGTGGTCTTTTAATCAAGAAATCCAGAATTGAGTTATAGAGGGGGTACTGAGTCCTAGTGAGGATAATTTATCCGCCAGCTTCTGAGGTAAGATTATGTTGAACGCCGAGCTGGAGTCCATGAAGAACAGCTGACGTATGAGGCCTCGTGCTCTAGGTGGGTCAGGATGGAGAGTTGGGACTAGTGTATTGCATTATCTGTGGATCGATTTGCCCAATAGGCAAACTGGAATGGGTCCATTATTATTAATAGTGCACTTTGATGTCCTCCATTACCAGTTGCTCAAAGCACTTCATGATCATGCAGGTCAGTATCATTTGACGGTAGTCATTTAGTCCACTTATCATTGCTCTCTTGGGCATCAGCAAGATGGTGGCTGCCTTATATCCTGTGGGGACATGGTTTGCTGGAGTGAAGATGTCTGTTAGGACTTCAGTAGGCTGGTCTGCACAGGCCCTCAATACCCAATAATTTCCTAGTCTTCCTGCTTTGTTTGTGAGATATAATATCAGAACTTATTTAGCATCTGAAATTGCATACCATATTACATTCAATAAATGAATGAGATTGATAGTTTATTTATGCTTGTATAACTCAGGGCATGCAATTCATCACATAAGTGCAGTTTATCTACATAGCATTGATAATTGCATTAGAAAGTTGATTGTGAAGAAAGCACGTCAGCGCCTTTATTTCCTTTGGAGTTTGTGGAGATTTGTTATGACATTGGAATCATTAACAAACTTCTACAGATGTGTAGTGGAAAGTGGTGATCAGTTTCCTCAAGGCCTGGTATGGGAGCACCAATGCCTCTGAGTGGAAAGCTCTGCAAAAGGTAGTGGACACAGCCCAGTACATCACAGGAAAAGCTCTCCCCACCATCGAGAAAATCTACATGGAACACTGCTGTCAGAGAGCAGCAGCAATCCTCAAGGATCCACACCACCCAGGGCATTCTCTGTTCTTTCTCTTGCCATCAAGAAAGAAGTACAGTTACCACAAGACACGTACCACCAGGTTCAGGAACAGTTGCTGCTCCTCCCCCATCAGACTCTTCAACAATAAACTCAATTAGAGACTAATTTAAGGTCTCTTACTTGGCACATTATTATTTATTAGCAATTATTTTTCTGTATTGCAGTTTGTTTACCGGTCTCTCTTGTATATGTATTTTTTTTTTCTTGAGTACAGTTTAGAGTTAATGATAAGTAGAAATTCTGCTTGAAAAAGTATCTTGGGGTTATATGCAATGTCACCGATGAACTCTGACATTAAATTTGAACTTTGAAGTTCTGTAATGCACATGGTATCTCAGTTTGATATTTGCAACAATATGGAGGTTTTATTATTATCTGTTCCCTCTTTCATACTGAACATTTTGACACAACCACATGATATTTAACATCAGTCCTCATTCATTTTAGTGTGGACCAGTACAAATTGAAGAAGAGAGAAGACAGTTTCATGTGGTGATGGATTGTGATCATCAGCATGGCAGATGACTGCCAGCAGAATGCTGAAATCATTATACAGTAAAACCCCTGGTATCCAGCACATATGGTGACTTGTAGATCCTGGTTGTGAGTTTTCCAGTTGCTTGAGACTCACTCTTATAATACCTAACTAATACACCTGCATTAAGAATAAATAGTATAAAAGACAAAAAAAAATATGGTGTACTTGCACTGAACAAACTTTATTGGCATGAATATATAAACCTTAAAGCATTTTACTTTATTTTCAGTCACACTCTTGGAAAACATTTAACCATCGCTGCACCTATAGGTTACTCCCTCTCCATAGAACTGCGACAACCAAAGCTCTTCATCCTGGGTGATTTTTATTCAAACAGCTGCTACAAGCAAAGCATGATCAAGGAAGGCACGCTATTGTCTAGTTATTTGCTCCCATCTTCACCAAAGGTTTAAGTGTTACATCAGATAACATTTACTTTTTCAATTTTAAAATTTTATTTAAATTTTTATATATTCTTATTTTTTTTATCAGTTGCTTAAGGTTGCCGGTTGTTTGAATTCCAGGTAACAGGGGTTTTATTATATGGAGCAGAAACACGATCTTCACTGTTTGAAACATGGTAAGTTAACAATGATTGGTGATTTGAAGACATATCTTCTAGCACTATTCAGAATGGAGGACCATCGCCTTCCCAAGATCGTGTTATATGGCGAGCTCTCCACTGGCCACCGAGACAGAGGTGCACCAAAGAAGAAGTGCAAGGACTGCTTAAAGAAATCTCTTGGTGCCTGCCACATTGACCACCGCCAGTGGGCTGATATCGCCTCCAACCGTGCATCTTGGCGCCTCACAGTTCGGCGGGCAGCAACCTCCTTTGAAGAAGACCGCAGAGCCCACCTCACTGACAAAAGGCAAAGAAGGAAAAACCCAACACCCAACCCCAACCAACCCATTTTCCCTTGCAACCACTGCAACCATGCCTGCCTGTCCCGCATCGGACTTGTCAGTCACCAACAAGCCTGCAGCAGACGTGGACATACCCCTTCATAAATCATCGTCCGCGAAGCCAAGCCAAAGATTCAGGTGTGGAGACTTTGGGAATTTGACTGCTCAGGAACCCTAAAGGCTCCAAAAGGTAACAGCAGGTCCATCAAAGGCCCCAACCTCCCATCATTGAATGCATTAATGAAAAATGCAACCAATATCATAAAGGACCCCCATCTCCCTGATCACAAAATCTTCTCACAGCTATCTCCAGGCAGAAGGTACAAAAGACTGAGGTAAAAGATCAGTTTCTTTATAACAGCTATCAGGCTCTTGAACAAGCTCTCCTTATTATACTAATCAGGGTTTGCACCAACACCTCAGAAGGAGCATAAACACTATTGCTTGGTCTCTTTGCATTTAGATAACTGTGAATATTTATTATCTGTATATTTTTTTGTTATTTATTGTCTCTTTTTAATTACATTTGGTATACCATTGGAGCTGTTTTAATTTTTTTTAACCTGTGACAGTTTGAGCGCATATGTACATTGTACAATTTATATGGCAATAAACTCATTATCATTATCACACTTAGAAAGAAACAGTTACAGTAGGATCATGTGTGTGTGTGTGGACTGTTGCAATCAAGAAATGTTTCTTCCAGTCATTATGATGCACACCTTGGAAATTATGTTGAACCTGTTTTGGACATCAATATAGAACAAGCAGAAAAACAATATGTTGAGAAAAGCTTGGTATAGCAGCAGCTGGAAGCTGAGTTCTAGAACTTTTGTCATGACATTTCATTGCCTTCATGCAGTTATAGATACCATGAACATCAACAATAAACAGCAGGCCAATGGTAATAATGAATAAAACATGCTGCCAATCGACTTTAACCTAGCAGCTAGTCATTTGAAAATGTACCTCTTGTGCAACTTGATGGATCATAATCTCACACATCAATGAAGAAAAACAAAATATAACCCAGGTGCATAATAAAGGCAAAAAACTTAGAGGTTAGTGAAAACACAAAAATGCTGGAGAAACTCAGCAGATCTTGTGGCATCCATAGGAGGCAAAGTTATATTACCAACATTTCAGGCCTCAGCCCTACATAAATGTATTAACGAGAAGATTAAGTAGGAGAGTAAATCATATGTAAACAAAGGAGATTCTGCAAATGCTGGTAACTTGAGCAATGCACAATCTGCTGGAGGAGCTCAGTGGGTCAAGTAGAATCGTTTGGAGAAATTGTAATGGGAGACAAAGAAATAGCAGAAGAACTAAATGAGTATTTTGTATCATTCTTCACTGTAGAAGACATTATCAGACTACCTTATTTTCAATAGAATCAGGGAAGAGAGGTGGGTGCGATCACCAGAGACAAAGTGCTCGGGAAGCTGAATGGTCTAAGGGCAGATAAGTCTCCAGGGCCAGATGGAATGCACCCTTGTTTTTGAAAGAAGTAGCTATCAAGATTGGTAGAGGCATTAGTAATAATCAATCAATTCTAGCATGGTTCCAGGGGACATGAAAATTCCAAAGATCACTCTGCTATTTAAAAAGGGAGAGAGGAGGGGGAAAGGAAATGATAGTCCTGCTAGCCTAACATAGTTGGTTGGGAATTGGAACTGATGTCAAGAATGAGGTTATAGAGTACCTGGAGGTGCATGACTAGATAAACCAAAGTCAGCATGGTTTCCTTTAGGGAAAATCTTGCCTGACAAACAGTGCAATTTTTGGAGGAAACCACAAGCAAGCTAGACAAAGGACATGCAGTGGATGTTGTATATTTGGATTTTCAAAAGGCCTTTGACAAAGTGCTACAAATAGGGCTACTTAACAAGATGAAAACCTATGGAATTACATAAAAGATACTAGCATAGGTAGAGCATTGGTTTCTTGACAGGAAACAGAGTAGGAATAAGGGTTCCTATTCTGGTTCATTCACAGTTACCAGTGATGTTCCACAGGGATCAGTGTTGGAGCCACTTCTTTTTACATTATATGTTTTAATAATTTAGATTGTGAAAAAATAGTTTTGTGGCTAAGTTTGCAGATGATACAAAGATAGGTGGAGGGTCAAGTAGTGATGAGGAAATGAAGAGGCTGCAGAGAGACTAAGATAAATTAGTAGAATGGGAAAAGAGGTGGAAAATTAAATACAATGATGGAAAGTGTATGGCCATGCACTTTGGTAGAAGGGATGGGGAGAAAATTTGGAATTTTTCAGTCCTCGTGCTGCATACCCAAAATGTTAACCACCAGATTGAGTTGTTGGTGAAGAAGGATATAAAAGCATAGATGTAATGTTGAAGCTTTATAAGGCCCTGGTGAGGCCTCACTGAGTACAGGGTACAAGTTTGGGCTCCTTATTTAATAAAAGGTCTGTTGGCATTGGAGAGGGTTCAGAGAAGATTCACAAAAATTATTCCTGGAATGAATCGATTAGCATATGAGGAATTTTTGATGACTCTTGGACTGTGCTCCTTGGAGTTCAGAAAATTGAGGGTGGACCTCATAGAAGCATTTTGAATGTTGGAAGGCCTGGACAGAGTTGATGTGGCAAAGTTGTTTCTCATGGTCTAGGCCAAGAGGGCCCAACTTCTGGATTGAAGAGTGCCCTTATAAAACGGAGGTGCAGAGGAATTTCTTTCGCCGGAGAGTTGTGAATCTGGAATTTTCTACCACAGGCAGCTGTGGAGGCCAAGTTGTCGAGTGTATTTAAGGCAGAGATTGATAGATATCTGAATAGCCATAGTATCAAAGATTACAGAGGAAAGGCAGAGGAGTGAGCAAAAACACAAGGCTGGAGAAACTCAGCTGGTCAAACAGTATCCTTTATATAGCAAAATATTAATAGCAATAGTGTTTTGGGCTTGAGCCTTTCATTAAAGTATGGAAAAAATATGTAGGCAGGTGCCTAAACAAAATGGGGGTGGTGGTGGTGGGGGGGGGGGGGGGGGAGGGGGAAGGGCAGGGCAAGGAGCACGGCTCCAAAGGCAGGAGGTAATAGCTGGATAAGGGAGAGAGGGCACACAAGCAAACAGGGGGAGGACGGTTGGTTCTGTGAATGGAGAGTGAGAGGAAAGAAGACAAAAGGAAAGGAGGGAGAACAGAATAGGCTTGCAGAATCCAGAGAACTTGATGCAGATGCTATCTGGTTGGAGAGTGCCCAGATGGAAAATCGTGTGTTGTTCCTCCAATTTACAGATGGTCTTGGAGGGACAGTACATGATGGGGCTGAGAGGGAGAAGGGATCAGCTCATGATGGAACAGCGGAGTGAACTTGCTGGGCTGAATGCCCTGATTCTGCTCCTATATCTTATGATCTTATGGATTTCTCCCACTGATGCTTCACAACCTGCTGAGTTCCTCCAGTCTCTTGTGTGTTGTTGCAGGTAATAATGAGCCAAAGGGTTCCAGAAGACAGAATGCAATGACTGGACAAGGAACCACAAATGATGCAAAAGCAAGAAGATGATGAGGACAGGTAAGGAAGAGAGTAAATCAGGGATTCTCACCATGATTGTAATAGTGGGGTATTCTAATGAATATTCATGATCAAAAATTGACACAGTTGCCATTCAGTCAGAAGAATTTGAGTTTTTGTTCAGATTGTTATATGGTTATATATGGTAAGAAACCTTTAATAGCAGTATTGAGTAACATATCCCCAAACTTCTCACTGATTTAAAAAAAAATTGAGGTCAAGATTGGAAATAAAAAGGAAGTAAACAGCTTAAGTATATTTTTAAAATTGGAAGTGGATTAAACCTTTCCAATTAGTTGCTGAACAACAGCGTTAAACTTGTTGGAACAAATCTTGATGGCTGCAGTTGATGACCTTATAAGTTTCAGATTTCCACACATGCACTGTTGAACGCAAAGAAACCACAGAATGACAAAGAGTGCTGTATCAGTCACTGCAACTTGTTGCTGGAATCCACATGAGGTTCAGCAGCAGGGCAAGGGCTTGTTGGGAGTGCCAGGCGAATTACCATTCAGGATTCATGCTAGGTTTAGTCCAAGTATTCACTCAGAGGCCCTATTGATTTCAGTGAGGATTCCTGATTCTGGAGGTAAAGGTAAAGATAAGGAATATGTTGTTATTTTAGTAAAATGTTATAATGATTTCAAAATGTTTTGCCTGTTTTAATTATGTATTATATGTTTAATATATTTTTAATCATATTTAACTTTTCATTCTTTGCTTCATGTCCAGCTGTGCTCTTCTGTCAGGGCTGATCCAGGGAAAGACTTCAGACCTTGTGGCCTTTTCGTTGCCTGACTCAAGGCACGGAAGAATAGTAAAGTTGGTCTTCGGTATCCAGATCAGGCAAGTCCCCTAAATATTGCCAAAATTAACTGTTACAAAACAGTCAATTATTTTCAAACATGAAATTGTACAATCAGTGAGGATTACTCCAATATTAAAGGATAGTTTAGAGTCCACCAGATATAAGAAAGAAACAAATCACAGGAACATCTCAAAGGTGCTCTGGCCCATAGTGTGGTGATATTAGAGGATTTCATTTACCCCAATATTTCTGGGAATAATGTTACAGTAAAAGAAAACAAAGCCTGCAATATTTTGAAATATGTCCAGAAGAACATGGCAGCCTATTAAGGCCAATTGCTGGCTCTGGACTGGGGAAATGGGGTTGGTACATATTTCAATGGCATCAGTGATCACTGATCTTAAAGTAAGAAATGTCATGCTATAGTTCTTAAATGGAAGTGTGCTGTTATTGAAGAAGGAAGGAAATGCAAATAGTCCAGACAGGATATCCAGTGAACGTTCGTGATTCATTATCAGTTTCCTCTGGACATCTGACATGGTAACTTGTTTCTTTAGAAAGACTAATGCAATGTGTTTATCATTCTCTTATTTTCATTCGCTGTGTTGACATTACCTGTTTTGAGAGGCCAGCATTGCCATAAACAAACATAATATAATGTAATTTAAATTATTTTTATATATCGATTTGCTTTTGCAAATTGCTCCCTTTTTGGTTCTCTTTTGAGCTGTGCAGGAACAGAAACAAATCAAAATCAAAGCGCACATTGAACACTTTGCACCTGGTAATTCTGAATAAGGAACACACATGGAATATGGAGCCATGGAGAACTAATGAAACGGGCTCTTCTACTTACCTTGTCCATGCTGATTAATAAGAATCTCATGTACCAAACCTATAGCCCACAGTGCCTTGGTCATTCAAAAGCTTATCCTAATACTGAGAGTTGTGAGAATTCCTGTCTCCATCACCTTGTCTGACAGTGTGTTCCATAAAGTAGCCAGTCTTTTGGTGGGATTTTAAAAAATCCTCAGATTCTCTCTCATTTAAGCCTATATCCTTTTCTTTAGACAACAAAGGCTTCTAACTATCCATCCTACCTATACCACTCTTAATCTTGTAGACTCTATTAGGCTCACTCCAAGCCTCCTCAATTCCAAGAAAAGCAAGCTCAACCTATCCTCTCTTTTCCCACATCTGAAATGGAGCACCTACATCAGGCTACATCTTGGTGTTCAACACCACGATACCTGCAAAAGCCATGATCAAACTAAAGGATCTGGGACTCTGTTTGTCCCTATGCAACTGGATCCTCAGCTTCCTCTTCAACATGCGCCAGCCATTGTGGATCAGCAACATCTCCTCTTCTCTGACCATCGGCACGGGGAACCCCAAGGCTGCATAAGTCTCCTACTTACTCATAACCGTGTAGCCAAATTTGGCACCAACTCAATCTACAAATTTGCTGATGACACCACTGTTGTTAACCGAATAGCTGGAAATGATGAGTTAACACACAGAATGGAGATTAAAAATGTGATGCAAGAACAACAATCTTGCTCTCAATATCACCAAGACTAAAGAGTTTATTGTTGATATTAGCAAGGAGAGGCTGAAGGACCACACAATTGTCCACATTGAACTCCTCTCCTGGAGCCAGCACATCAAATCACCCATAAAGAAGGCACATCAACACCTATACTTTCCAAGAAGCTTGAGAAGATTTTTCATGTTGCTGAATACTCTATCAAACTTATACAAGCATAATGTGGAAAGTATGCTGATTGGATGCATTATTGTCTGGTTTGCAACTATCCAGGAACACCAAAGCCTGCAGAAGGTAACAATTATCACCAGGTCTATCATAGGCTCTGACCTCCATTGAACACATCTAAGGGAAGCACTGCCTCAAGAAGGCAACCACATCTTAGAAGAAAGGTCTCTGGATTTTTTGGTATGTTATTTTTTGTGATTTTATTTAATACCTGATTTAGATCTTCCCAAAACTTTTCCACTTTCTCACATGCCCAAATTGCATGTACTGTTGTTCCCATTTCCTTCTGACAGCGAAAACATCTATCTGATACTGTTGGGTCCCATTTATTTAACTTTTGGGGCATAACCAATTATATTGTATCATGCATAACCTCATGTTTATTGTATTTCTCATAGTTCCGGAGCATAGCTTTTCCCATGTTTCATTCTTTATCTTTATGTTTAGATCTTGTTCCCACTTTTATTTGGGTTTACAGCTTATTTCATCGTTCTCTTTCTCTTGCAGTTTGATGTACATGTTTGTTATAAATCTTTTAATTATCATTGTGTCTGTAATCACATATTCAAAACTGCTTCCTTCTGGTAACCTCAGCCTGCTTCCCAATTTGTCCTTCAAGTAGGTTTTCAGTTGGTGGTATGCAAACATTGTACAGTGAGTTATACCATATTTGTACTTCATTTGTTCAAAAGATAATAATTTATTTCCTGAAAAACAATTTTCTATTCTTTTGATCCCTTTTCTCTCCCATTCTCTAAAGAAAAGGTTATCTATTGTGAAAGGGATTAGTTGATTTTGCATCAATATTAATTTTGGTAGTTGATCATTTGTTTTTTTTTCCTTTCAAAGTGAATCTTCTTCCAAATGTTGAGCAGATGGTGCAGTACTGGTGAATTCCTATCTTGCACCAGCTTTTCATCCCACTTATATTGTATATGTTCAAGTACCTTCTCCCCTATTTTATCTAGCTCTAATCCTGTCCAATCTGGTTTTTCCCTTGTTTGATAAAAATCTGATAGGTATCTTAATTGTGCTGCTCTATAATAATTATTAAAGTTTGGTAGCTGTAAGCCCCCTTGTTTGTACCATTCTGTTAATTTATCTAGCATTATCCTCGGTTTCCCCCCTTTCCATAAGAATTTCCTTATCATTTTCTTTAGCTCCTTGAAGAATTTCTCTGTTAGGTGAATTGGTAACGATTGAAATAGGTATTGTATCCTTGGGAAGATATTCATTTTAATGCAATTTACCCTTCCTATCAGTGTTAGTGGTAAATCTTTCCAATGTTCTAAGTCATCTTGTAATTTCTTCATTAATGGCTGATAATTTAATTTGTATAGATGGCCTAGATTATTATCTAGTTGAATACCTAGGTATCAGATTGCTTGTGTTTGCCATTTAAATGGTGATTCTTTCTTAAACATTGTGAAATCCGCATTATTCATTGGCATTGCTTCACTTTTATTTGCGTTGATCTTGTACCCCGATAGTTCTCCATATTCCTTCAATTTCTTATGTAATTTTTTTTATTGATAATTCTGGTTCTGTTAAGTATACTATGATGTCATCTGCAAATAGACTGATTTTATATTCCTTCTCTTTTATTTTTATCCCTCTTATTTTATTTTCTGTTCTTATCAATTCTGCTAAGGGTTCTATAGCTAATGCGAACAGTGAGGGAGATAGTGGACATCCCTGCCTAGTTGACCTGCTTAATTTGGATGGAGCATAAAAAAGATTTATTATGATAGCATTAGCTGTAACAAAAAAATGTATTATATCAACCTGAAAATCAGAAGATAGCTTGAGAATACAGCAATGGTACATAGAAATGAATAAATGTATTGCATTGGAAAAAATAACATATAATTTAAGAAATAACGTCACAGTATTCGAACAAATTTGGGAACCGTACATGGAACACAACAGAGAAGTCCTACCGTGGACCTCCACCGCCTAAAATGACAGAATGAGAAGAAGACGAAATGAACTGACCCAGTATGTAAAAGTAGATGACACAATTTTCTTGTTTATTTTCATTGTGTGATGACATTGTTCAATGGGTTTAATGTATCGTATATTTTGAATGTTTAGTGGGTGGGGAGGGGGGTGGGAAGGAGGGAGGGAAGGGAGGGGGGAAAAAGGGGAGAAAATGACACTGTGTATATTCAAGAGGGAAATGTTTATGTGTATTTTGGTCAATATGGTTCATAGTGTGAAAATTTTAAATATATTAAAAAAAAGCAACCACATCATAAAGGAGCCCCACTACACTGATCACAACCTCTTCTCACTCCTACCTTCAGATAAAAGGAACAGAAACCTGAAGAGCAGCACCTCTGGGCTTAAGTACAGTTTAATAAAAATAGCTATCAGATTCTTAGACTCCCCTTGTTCCACTAATCAGACACCACAAAAGAACTGCATTGCTAGGTTGTACTTGTTCAGCTACAGCAAGAAAGTATTTCAATGTTCATGACAATCAACTCATTATAATTATCAACAATCTGGTTCCATTAGTGGAACTGTAAATACATTCATTGAAATTGGCCACTAATGCCAGATCATTGAAATTGGCCACTAATGCCAGATCTGCATCACCACCACCAAAACCTGAATATTTGACTCCTGCCATTGGCCTGTGTTTTCTTACTATCACTTAATTTGCATCTTGATGATGTCTTACATCTCAATAGGAACAGAACATCCCTTTTCCTTCCAATTATTGCAGCCACATTTTTATTACACCTTTGGAAAAGCCCAGAGTTCACTCTCTCCCCATGCTGTTCCATTCTGGAGTGTGTTCCACGTCAGCCTCTATACCAGAACGTTTGCCAGTACCCACCCTCCCCTTAAGAATGCAGACTTTAACTGGTGGAAGTTAGCTTTAAGTAGTACCTGTAATTCATGCAATTTCCCTGCTGAAATGTTGAGCTAAAGAGGTAAAAAAGAAAGTATGCAGATGCTTGGGTCTAGATCAGTACACAAAAGTGCTGGAGAAACTCAGCAGGCCACACAGCATCCACAGAAAATAAAAGGTGGTCAATATTTCAGTCCTTCGTCAGAAGTGTCCAAAATCAGGCAAGATACCTGAATAAAAAGAGAAACAGGGAGGAGCATAGGCTAACAGGTAAGAGGTAATGGGTGAATACAGGTGTCAAGGCAGAAGGAAGCTGAAAAGTGACGAGGAGAGTGCAGAGGGAAATGAAGGATAGCTCTGTTAGGAGAAGGAATGGAAGGGGTGGAGAGCTAAAGGAAGGAAGGCAAAGGGATAAGGGAAAGATAGAGATGGGGGAGAGGGTTAACGAAAATTGGGAAAGTCATTATTGATGCTGTCTGGTTGGAGACTGCCAAGATGAAATAAAAGGTGTTGTTCCTGCCATTGACTGCCGAAATGGAACAGCACTTTATAGTCCCTCTCGGCAGTCTCCAGCAAGATGGCACAATGTGTCTGGCCATTTAGCTTCCATATAACTCATTGCTTCGTTACTATCAAGAGCACATAGATGTCTCTAACCTGCACATTGAATTCTTTCCTATTTCTTTCTTCTTCTCCATTTTTTGTTGACTTGTTGATTCCTATCTCATTAATTGAAGTGCTTTAATCTTTGATTACAGACACTCTTACTCCTCTCCCATTTTCACTATCTTTCATGTATAATTTAAAATGGATTATTTAGTCCCTAGACCTGACCATCCTATTTATATACATGACTCAGTAAGCTCGCTTCTTGAGTTTGTACCTGTAATTCATTTAATTTGTCTATGTTCCAATATGCATTCATATAAAGCACATTTATTAGGTCCATACAATATCCTTCTGCTACAAGTTTTATTTAGTTTTTTTGTTTCTGCTGATTTAATTGCATAATTTGGTCAATTACAATATTTGGAGTTAAATTTTTAATTAGGATTAAGTCAGAAAATAATGCTCAGATTTGACCTGATCATGCACAGGTTAAGTTTAATTTATTAAAGTCAATTTGCATATTCACAAAACATATGAACATTAAATATAAATAGGAGCAGGTGTCAGCCATCTGGCTTGTTGTACTTGCTTCACTATTCAATTAATCACAGCTGATCTGGCCTGGACACAACCGTGATTCCCTGGTCCACTTGTCCCTTCCCACAATTTCCCTCCACCCCCGGGTACTTAATCCTGTGATCACAAGATATGCTACACTTGCATTTACACCTTCTCCCTCATCATTATTTGGGACTCCAAACAGCCCTTCCTTGTGAAAGCAGTGCTTTTTCTGTGAATCTCTGGTGGTCATTTACTGCATCCAATGCTGCTGTTAAGGCCTCCTCGACATAAGGGAGATTCTGGATGCAGATTGGGGGATTGCTTTGTTGAGCAGCTTTGTTTGTCCATTGTAACAGCAAGGACCTCCCAATGGTCAGCCCCTTCAATTCCACATCTCACTCCCACATGGACATGTCTGTCCATGGCCTTGTACTGCCAGGTTGAGGTCACACATAAATTGGAGGAGCAACATTTCATATTCTGTCTTGGTAGTCTTTATCCAATATTGACCTCCAATTTCCTGTAATTACCTTCCCCTTCTTTTTTTTTACCACCCTCACTTTCCCTCATCACTTTCTCCTCCCTGTCACACCTTCCTTCCTCCAGCTCCTCACCACCTTCCCTTCCTCCTATCTCAGCCCTCTCACCTCTGAACTTTCCTTTTCCCCTCACCTGTGGGCATTTACCCCATCACTTGTAAACCTGTGCTCCTCCCTTTCCCCTCCACCCATCTTCTTATTCAGGTGTTTGTCCAATCTTGGCATTCCTGAAGAAAGGATCAGGCCTGAAATTTCAACTGCCTATTGCTTTCCATGGGTGCAGCATAACCTGATGAGATTCTCTATTACTTTTGTTTATTCACAAAATAAAGGAACAGAAGTAGGCCATTCGGCCCATCGAGTGTGCTCTGCAACTCCACCCTGAGCTAAACTGTTCTCGCATCTAGTTCCAAATTCCGGCCTTTTCCCCATATCCTTTGACACCCTGACTAATTAGATATTGTTCCACATGTATATCAATTATCCAAAACCTTAATTCATATGAATCAAAAATCTATGTGCCTTAAATTAGTTTAATTAGATAGCCTTCTCTGCTTCATTAGGAATAGAATTCCTCATTCAGTAATTTTGGGAGAAAACATTTTTCAATCTACTCCCCCCAAATCTTGAAGCTATATCCCTTAATTTTATTCTCCCTTCATATTTCTGATCATATTTTTAACTGCTTCTATAAGATTCTCCTTCATTTTTTGAAACTCCAATCAGTACTGTCCCAGGCTACTGAATCTCTCCTCTTAAGTTAACCCTCATTGTGAAATCGTCCTGGTGAACCTCCTCTGCACCTTGCCCAAAGCTTTTATATCCTTTCTCAAGTATGGAGAACTGAACTGCACATAGTACTCCAGGCATAGCCTCACGAGTACCCTGTACATTTACACCAGAACCTCTGTGCTCTTAACTTCAATCCTTCAGGATATGAAGTAATCACTTTCCATTTGCTTTCTTGATTTCCTACTGGACCTGTAAATTCACATTTTGTGGTTCAAGCTCTTCCAAGTCTCAGCTCTAACAGAATGCACAATATTTCACCAACAACTACATGCTGCAATTTTTCATCATAAAATTGTATAAAATCTTCCAACCATCTACCATAAGAATTGTTTCCACTAAAAGGATTCTTTTTTATATTTAAAAATAGTAACTTAGATGTTTTACTCAAAATTTGAAAATGATTTTAGGATCAAAAGTAATAATTCTCTAAGTCTGTCCAATGTTCCCAGCTGAAAAACATATTCATTTATTAAAATAACTGAAAAAGCAAAAATCAGCTTTATAATAGTTTCATTGCTGTGCATTCATCAGAAATTAAATATCTGCTGATATGAAAACACTGTTGCGGCCTGCAATTGAAGAGATCGGGCCAGCGCATCGCGCGGCAGCAGACACAGACAGAGATCGTTAAAGCGACTCCCAGGACAATGAACTGGCGGGGGTAGAAGCTGGGGCAGCATCAGATCAACAGCCCTAAAATGGCATTGGTCAAGCTGCCAAGCTAACTCAGCAGAAACAGGCTGGGGAAGAAGGGCATTCATATGCATGGACGTTCCTGCCCGCTATTGTTATTCATATGGGTGAACTCAGTCAATCAGCCAAAACGGCGGGAACTTGGGACAATATAAAAGCAGACTTTCCAGCCCTAATAAATGAGTGAGCTTAACCTGCCACACTGTGTGCGTGTGCGTTTCTTTGTAGCAATAGGCTACAATTGGTGACCCCAATGGTTTAGACAGAACCTAAACTAGGCAATGGATAATGAAACAGTAAATGAGAGGCAGGAGCCAGTCCAGCAACAGATGGTGCTTCTACCACTGGAGATGGGGCACCGAGGCCTGCTGATGCCAGTCCCCTGCGAATTCCAAGGAAATGACACGCTCAACTGTCGCTGATGGCCACGATGGCTGGCCACCAAGAGAGCCTTCTGTATGTCTGGGAATGCCTGTCTGGCAGACACTTCCTAGTGGATACAGGAGCAGAGGTCAGTGTAATACCCCTGACAGGATTGGACCCTAGGTGCAGGCTAGCGGGACCCACGTTGAGGGCTGCCAACAACAGCAGTATACGGTCTTATGGCACTTGTAGGGCCGAGCTGCAGTTAGGGGATAGTCACTTCTCGTGGGAGTTCATACTGGCCGCAGTGGAACAACCCACACCTTGGAATGGATTTCCTGCAAGCCTACAGCCTCCTAGTGGACCTTAAGGGTAAGCGACTCACCCACATTGAGACCTACTGAGGGGCGCTAGGTTTCCGGCAATTCACCTGGACTCCGCCCACAGCTCGGAGGATGAGTTCTCCAAGGTGCTAGTGGGATTCCCAGCAATCCTTTCCCCTCAGTTCACAGCAGAGATGCCTCGACACGGCATCACACATCACATCCTGACCAAGGGCTCACCCCTCCACGCAAGGGTGAGACTACTTCCCCCGGAGAAGCTTCAACTGGCCAAGGAGGAGTTCCACAAGCTCAAGGAGTTGGGTGTTGTTCAATGGTCAGACAGCCCATGGGCCTCGCCCCTGCACATGGTGCTTAATGCAACTGGGGGTTGGAAACCATGTGGTGACTATTGCTGGCTCAATGAGGCCACCAACCTGGACCGTTACCCCATGCTACAAATCCAGGATTTTGCAGCCACCTGCACAGGGCAACAATATTCTCAAAAGTGGACCTCATGCGAGGATATCACCAGATCCTGGTGCATCCTAATGACATCCCTAAGATGGCCATCATCACTCCATTTGGGCTGTTTGAGTTCCTGAGGATGCCACTTGGGCTCAAAAGTGCGGCACAGACATTCCAGCAAACTGATGGACGTAATGGGCCGAGACCTGGATGGCACTTTCGTCTACCTCGATGATATCCTCGTGGCAAGTAAAACCTGACAGGAACACTTCAGCACCTCCAAAATCTCTGTAGTCATCTGCAGGAGTTCGGCCTCACCATCAACCTGGCCAAATGCCAGTTTGGCCTGAACACCAGGGCCACTGGATTACAAAGGACGGAGCCACATCACTGCCCAACAAGGTAGAGGCCATCGGCAGCTTCCCAAAGCCCAGTACAACTAAAGGTCCGCAGGAGTTTGTGGGGATGATAAACTTTTATCGCAAGTTTATCCCAGCAGTTGCCTGAGTGATGCGCCCTCTGTTCATCCTGATGTCCGGCAAGGGAAAATGGCATTGGTCCTGGGATGACGAATCCACACGTGAGTTTGTGGGAAAAGCTGCACTCCTGACCCACCCAAGACCAGATGCACCCACAGCCCTCACAGTCGATGCCTCAGGAATAGCGATTGGTGGAGTCCTGGAGCAGCAGATAGAAGGAAGTTGGTACCCACTAGCTTTCTTCAGCAAACATCTGCGGCCCCTGAACTAAGGTACAGTGCTTTTGATAGAAAGCTGCTGGCGCTGTACTTAGCCATCCGCAACTTCCTGTACTTTTTTGAGGGAGGGCTTTCACAGACCACAAACCACTGACTTTTGCCCTGGCTAAAATCTCTGACCCCTGGTCAGCCCATCAACAGAGACACTTGTCTTATATCTCGGAGTACACCACCGACGTCCAGCACATTTCGGGCAAAGACAACGTGGTCGCGGACACCTTGTCAAGACAGCATCCATTCTCTGGTCAATGGTCTGGACTTCGCAGCACTGGCAAAGGCACAGCAGCAGGATGACGAGATCCCACAGTACAGGGCCACCATCACAGGCCTTCGACTTCAGGACGTTCCAGTCGCACAGGTACTACCACCCTCCTGTATGATGTGGCCACCGGGTAGGTTCAACCTATTGTTCCAACTGCATGGAGGTGATGAATTTTTGACTCCATCCATGGGCTGGCACACTCATCCATCAGAACTACGGTCTGGATGGTGGCCAGCAAGTACATGTGGTATGAATTGCAGAAACAAGTCCGAGGTTGGGCCAAGGCATATAGGCAGTGCCAAACAGCCAAAGTGCAGCGACACACCAAAGTTCTCCCACAGCCTTTCGAGCTAATGGAATGCAGGTTTGACCACATTCATGTAGACATAGTGGGACATTTGCCAGTCTCTTAGGGTTTCTGCTACCTGTTCACAGTGGTCGACCGCTTCACCCGGTGGCCAGAAGCAATCCTCCTGGCTGACACATCCATCAGGTCCTGTGCCAAAGCATTTCTCTCAACCTGGATTGCAAGGTTCTTACCGAGGCGTACCGTTCACCTCCAGTTTGTGGACTGACATTGCCAACCTTTGGGGCGCTCAGCTACACCAGACAACGGCATAACACCCTCAAGCCATCGGCATGGTGGAGCATTTCCACAGGTGCCTCAAGACCACCCTCATGACCAGACTCAAGGGCTCCAACTGGTTGGATGAGCTACCATGGGCACTACTGGGCATCTGAATAGCGCCAAAAGAAGAACTCCATGCATCCTCCACTGAACTTGTCTATGGAGCCCCACTCACGGTTCCTAGGGATTTCATTCCACAGGCCAGAGGACAGCAGGAGGAGATAAACACCTTCCTGGACAGGCTGTGGAAAAAGGTCAGTAACCTGACTCCGATCCCACCCTCCAGACATGGACAAGCCAAGTCCAACATCCCAAAATAACTCAAGGACTGTCAGTATGTGTTCGTATGCAGAGGACCCCACCGTTCACCACTGCAGAACCCATACAAAGGTCCCTTTCAAGTCATCCGGAACAACGGAGCCACCTTTGAGCTGGACATCGGTGGTAAACCAAAGGTCTTCACTACAGATAGACTCAAGCCAGCCCACACAGACCAAGCAGAACCCGTGGAGACACCAATACCTTGACGCAGAGGCAGACCACAAAAGAATTTGGGGACTATACCTATGACACTATATACTGTAACGCCGGTTCTGGGGGTCGGGGTCATGTGGTGGCCCGCAGTTGTGGAGATCAGGTCGGCACATCGCGTGGCAGCAGAAGTGGACAGAGATCGCTAAAGCGACTACCAAGACAATGAACCGGCAGGGGTAGAAGCTGGGGCAGCATCAGACCAACAGCCCTAAAATGACGTTGGTCAAGCTTCCCAGTTAACTCAGCAGAAACAGGCTGGGGAAGAAGGGAATTCATATGCATGGATGTTCCCACCCGCTATTTTTATTCATATGGATGACTCAGTCAATCAGCAAAAATGGCGGGAACTTGAACAGTATAAAAGCAGACTTTCCAGCCCTAATAAATGGGTGATCTTAACCTGCCATACTGTGTGTGTGTGTGTTTCTTTGTAGCGGTTGGCTACAACACTTTCATAATCTGCCTTTGGGAAATTTGGGAAATGACCACAAAATATTCATGAATTAGTGCAATTAGCTAAATCTTTCCTTTTTGGTACAGTTTTATGAGCGAGGCTTGATTTTGGTGACTTGAACCATGATCAGCAAAATAAGATGATAGAAGTTGTAAGGGCAAGTAGTTTTCACTCATAATTTACTTCCACAAACCTATGGTAAGAAAAAGTAAACCTGGTTCCATTGGGATTGCACCATCGTAACTAATGGAAACTTGATCCATTAACCTTTATCCTTTCCTTCTGACTGCAAATCCCAAAGACTCCGTAAAGTCCAACAGGTTCCCTTGGTCACTATTCATAACATGACTTGTGAGTGAGCAAAGGATTCATTTAATCTAATCTGAGTAATAATGATTTTATTTTACAGTTTGAATTGCATTATATTAGATTTTAATTTTTTTTAATTTCCTTCACAATTAAGGGTCATTTTTATCCCAAATAAACAAACTTGAATGTTATACTATTCTGATTTAATTCCATTTTTCTTTGTTCTAGCCAGGTTTCACATCAGCCTGCTGCACTATCTTTTGGCTGTGACCCTCCTCTCAGACCAACAACTACTTCGTCATTTATATCTTAAATCAGATGCACAAACAAAACTCCGATATCTTCACATTCAGGCTCCTGCAAGATTTACCCTTTTTTATTCCCACATTTTTGCAGCTTGTGCTTTCTTGGGATTGGTCTTTGACAAGATTTCCTCCCACTGTGCACTGGGAAATAGGACTATTTTGAAAGTAACTGGCCATGCGATATCTAATATGTTTTGTTTTTTTTTCTAAGCAGGTAAAGATAATAGTGTCAGGCTCGTTCTCTTCAGCTGCATTTTCAGTCTTCTCAGTAATTTTCTAAGTCCAAAAATTTTACCTCATTCTGAATACCAATTGAATTCATGGAGAATATCTACCAATATTGCTGTACAAGTTGTGCACAATAAGTGGAAAGTCTTACACCCTTTACTGTTTTCTTTGACATGCCAATAATGTCATTTGGCAAATCTTTGCACATTCATTTAAGTAATGAGTAACATGCCTTTTGAAATGTGTCAGATGTTATCTAAGTACATGTCCATAATAAATATTTGCAATGGAGCTTCCAAGTTAAATCTCAAGTTAACACCATTTAACAGCTTCAGGGATGATGTTCAGCAATAAGCTGGAAGCTACTCTGGTTCACCAATTTGTAGAAAACAGCTAATTAGGGTCAAAAGCTGAGAACTAATGTGTGTAATCAATTGTAATAGAATTCATTACAGTGAAGGGAAGGGCGAAATAACAGTTTTCAAGATGACTGAGACAATGATTTAATTATAGTTATGCAGTTTATCTTTCCATGTGTTATTGGATTACAGAATTATACAACAGCTGACTTCAGACGCCCATGTTTAATGGTGCTTTAATGCGCATGTCCCTTTGGTTAAGTTGGTCTTTCTCACCAGCAGGTTTTCCTGCCTTGTCATTAACTCCTGTCAAAAAATTGGCACCATTCCAGGTAGCTGACCCGTGTCACAAGCAGGTCATGGAATGGTGTTATGCCTGGATGATTAGACTTTGACCGTGCTCTGGGAAATGACATGCTTTAAAATGCAGGTGTAGATTTCAATGGTGGGCCTGGTACTCTCGGGCCAGGTTCAGTCCAGAATATCCTCAACTATTTCTATAAACAAGGAAACACATTCTGAAAGCCGACTCTAATTGTTGACTATCGTACATTTTTTTTCAGCAATGAGCCTCTCTTATAAAAAGATAATAAATAAATAGTTTTTGTCTTCTCCCCGCCCCGGGTCCTTCACTCCCCATGTTTAATTTTTAAGGCATACAATTGAAGCAGGCACATTTTCACTAATCCTGCCTGGAGGGAGGACATCACATGCTTTGGCAAACATTGGTACTTGCATTGTTGCACCATTCATTGGCTCATTATCCTTAAATTAGATCTTTTATACTCACCTTTTGCTGATGGTCCCTTTCTTCCACACTAAGTCAACCATGGTAAAACATGTACATTAATTAACTTGTCCAATATTATATTTCCACCCAGACATCATTTGTAAGTTTAGATAAAAAAGGAGGGGATCTGATTAATATCTCAGCCTTCTCTCTTTTGGACCTCAGAAGACTGGAATTTAAACCAGACAACAGATATTTATCAGTTCCTTAACACATTATTTTTGACTGAAGTATTAGTTGAAAATTCATGTCAGCATGTAGTTGGTGTTAAAATGTTATTTGAGCTGGATTTTACAAAGTGCTGCTTATATGGACGTGCGTGTGTGTGTGTGTGTGTGTGTGTGTGTGCGTGTGTGTGCATGTGCGTGTGCGTGTGCGTGTGTGCGCTTGAGAGAGAGTGCATGCACATGTGTGGAAATGCTCTCATGGGCATGTGCATGCATCGAACGGTAGATGATGATGGTTTTCAAAAATCAAAGAAGGTCAACAAAAATCTGAATTAAAGGAAGGGCTATGGCTTCTATACGTTCTGTTATATGCAGAACATTCCTATTTGCAGATGACATGTATTGCATTCTCATTAATGAATATGATATTGGTGCAATCCAACTTAGCAATCTGGTATGGATTCAGTTCCTCAACACAACTTACATATGCATTAGCAAATTGGTTTACAATATCTGGGTTTTATATCATTGGGTCATAACTGTGCTCTTAATCACTCAAGTATTGGAATGGTTCCATCAATCAGCATTCACTGATATCATCACTTGCCCAACATTCAGAGCAGACTACCTTCAGTGTACCACCAATTCTGCTGGGAGATAGGCTGCAGACTGATTAAAGTGGTCCATAATCATGCAACTTCTCCATGTGTGTCAGTTTCTGGATTTCATTGATAGCTTTGGCTGTCAAAGTTTTCATTTAAACCTCAAAGCAAAACTTGAGGATGCAATCCGCCTCACGGACTCATCCCCTGAAACCCTCTGGGATCAGCTGAAGACTGCCATACTGCAATCCACTAAAGAGGTACTGGGCTTCTCCTCCAGGAAAAACAAGGACTGGTTCGACGAAAACAACCAGGAAATCCAGGAGATGCTGGCAAAGAAGCGAGCTGCCCACCAAGCTCACCTTGCAAAGCCGTCCTGGCCAAAGAAGAAATGAGCCTTCCGTCGCGCATGCAGCATTCTTCAGCGCAAACTCCCGGAGATCCAAAATGAGTGGTGGACTAGCCCCGTCAAAAGAACCCAGCTCAGCGCGGACATTGGCGACTTTAGGGGTTTTTATGAGGCTCTAAAGGCTGTGTACGGACCCTCACCCCAAGTCTAAAGCCCGCTGCGCAGCTCAGACGGCAAAGTCCTCCTCAGCGACAAGATCTCCATCCTCAACCGATGGTCAGAACGCTTCCAATCTCTTTTCAGTGCCAACCGCTCAGTCCAAGATTCCGCCCTGCTCTAGCTCCCTCAACAGCCCCTAAGGCTAGAGCTGGATGAGGTCCTCACCCGGGAAGAGACATATAAGGCAACTGAACAACTGAAAAGTGGCAAAGCAGCAGGTATGGATGGAATCCCCCCAGAGGTCCGGAAGGCTGGCGGCAAAACTCTGCATGCCAAACTGCATGAGTTTTTCAAGCTCTGCTGGGACCAAGGAAAGCTGCCTCAGGACCTTCGTGATGCCATCATCATCACCCTGTACAAAAACAAAGGCGAGAAATCAGACTACTCAAACTACAGGGGAATCACGCTGCTCTCCATTGCAAGCAAAATCTTTGCTAGGATTCTCCTAAATAGAATAATACCTAGTGTCGCTGAAAATGTTCTCCTAGACTCACAGTGCGGCTTTCGTGCAGACAGAGGAACTACTGACATGGTCTTTGCCCTCAGACAGCTCCAAGAAAAGTGCAGAGAACAAAACAAAGGACACTACATCACCTTTGTTGACCTCACCAAAACCTTCCACACCGTGAGTAGGAAAGGGCTTTGGCAAATACGAGAGCACCTCGGATGCCCCCCAAAGTTTCTCAACATTGTTATTCAACTGCACGAAAACCAACAAGGTCGGGTCAGATACAGCAATGAGCTCTCTGAACCCTTCTCCATTAACAATGGTGTGAAGCAAGGCTGCATTCTCGCACCAACCCTCTTTTCAATCTTCTTCAGCATGATGCTGAAACAAGCCAAGAAAGACCTCAACAATGAAGACGCTGTTTACATCCGGTACCGCACGGATGGCAGTCTCTTCAATCTGAGGCGCCTGCAAGCTCACACCAAGACACAAGAGCAACTTGTCCGTGAACTACTCTTTGCAGACGATGCCGCTTTAGTTGCCCATTCAGAGCCAGCTCTTCAGCGCTTGATGTCCTGTTTTTGCGGAAACTGCCAAAATGTTTGGCCTGGAAGTCAGCCTGAAGAAAACTGAGGTCCTCCATCAGCCAGCTCCCCACCATGACTACCAGCACCCCCACATCTCCATGGGGCACACAAAACTCAAAACGGTCAACCAGTTTACCTATCTCGGCTGCACCATTTCATCGGATGCAAGGATCGACAACAAGATAGACAACAGACTCGCCAAGGCAAATAGCGCCTTTGGAAGACTACACAAAAGAGTCTGGAAAAACAACCAACTGAAAAACCTCACAAAGATTAACGTATACAGTGCCGTTGTCATACCCACACTCTTGTTCGGCTCCGAATCATGGGTCCTTTACCGGCATCACCTACGGCTCCTAGAACGCTTCCACCAGCGTTGTCTCCGCTCCATCCTCATCATTCATTGGAGCGACTTCATCTCCAACATCGAAGTACTCGAGATGGCAGAGGCCGACAGCATCGAATCCACGCTCCTGAAGATCAAACTGCACTGGGTAGGTCACGTCTCCAGAATGGAGGACCATCGCCTTCCCAAGATCGTGTTATATGGAGAGCTCTCCACTGGCCACTGAGACAGAGGTGCACCAAAGAAGAGGTACAAGGACTGCCTAAAGAAAGCTCTTGGTGCCTGCCACATTGATCACCACCAGTGGGCTGATATCGCCTCAAACCATGCATCTTGCCGCCTTACAGTTTGGTGGGCAGCAACCTCCTTTGAAGAAGACCGCAGAGCCCACCTCACTGACAAAAGACAAAGGAGGAAAAACCCAACACCCAACCCCAACCAACCAATTTTCCCTTGCAACCGCTGCAACCGCGTCTGCCTGTCCCGCATTGAACTTGTCAGCCACAAACGAACCTGCAGCTGGAGTGGACATTACCCCTCCATAAATCTTCGTCCACGAAGCCAAGCCAAAGAAAGAAAGATTGGAATGGTGGATAAGGAGATCTGATGATTTGATATCCTGTATTTTCAATGTTTGTAAAAACTTTTTTGAATCCTAACTCCACCAAAGTTCTTAGCCTTTGTTATAAATATATGAGAGAAATTTTCCATCAATCAGCATTCACTGATATCATCAGTTGCCAACACTCAGAGCAGACTACCTTTCAGTGTACCACCAATTCTGCTGGGAGATAGGCTGCAGACTGATTAAAGTGGTCCATAATCATCCAACTTCTCCATGTGTGTCAGTTTCTGGATTTCATTGATAGCTTTGGCTGTCAAAGCTTTCATTTAAACTGAATATCTTTAATGTCCAATATATGCCAGGCATGACAGAAAGATAAAGTGACTAATTAAACATTAAAATCAATTACACTGTAATTAAAATCAGTTAAATACATTTTCTTTACTGTTGTGTTTCAATAGTAACCCTGCTCAGTACGAGGAACCATAGGTGTGGACACTTGGTACGAGCACTTGATTGGGGAGGCAATGATGCATAACTACCACTGGATTATGAATAAATGCATCCAAGTCAGAATCCTCTCTAAAAGTTATTACAACTTTACATGATCAATTAGTTATTGTGAGACGAGAAATGGAAAAACATGGATGTGCCTTCCAACAGATAAAGATTTCAGTTTGAACAAGCCAAGGATAGTTAATAGACCCTTTACTACTCTGGAGAATATCAGGAGAGAGATTTAAAAAAAAAGCATGTCCATTGATTAAAAACTTAATTGGAAGAGTTTTCTGTGGCATTGATCATAAAATTACGAATCAGGAACTGTTCTGAGACACCAATTATGCAATTAAACTATGAAAGACAGGCCTCAATTAGTTAAGGAAACAAGATTGCAAATTACCATTCTTTCATCCCATTATCATTAGGAAGTTGCTGGATTGCTAATTGTTTCGGGAGTCTCAGCTTCCGAAAAATTGTTGCAAGATCTGATAAAAGAAGAAGCATTGAGTACATCAGCCAGTGACAAACCAGGAAACCTGAGTTTGGAAATCAGACACAACCATGAACCAGTGGAGCGAACATGGACATTTCATTGTGCATTATCCGAGTCCGGCTCTCAAGTTTTATTATTTAACGTGTTGAGTAGCAAGCTAGCAAGTGATTTAATTGTGAGATCTTGAGAGTTATAAGGGCCATTTGAATGCCTGCAAGCATTTAGATGATTTGAGTACTCTTCTTTGTTCATCAAGTTAGTTGTTTCATCTATGGAAGAGTGGCAACAATTACACTGCATTTAAATTAACAAAATTAAATTAAAAAAAGAGGTAAACTTCCTCTGACTGTTTTTGCCACGAGAATTTCTCCCCATTGATTTCTGTGGGATCCCGAGACTTGGGCCAGGTTAACCTGGCACAAGCTCAGCAGGTGGAGTTTTCAGCCTGACTGCGGTAAATCTGAGGAAGTCTGTGCTGCTTCAAAGGATTGCAAGCAGAGTCCTGCAAGTCTGGCACAATGCAGCTGTTTCACGAACAGTACATAGACAGCCAAGATTCCTGAATATCAGTACATACTATGGTGCATTAAGTGTCTAATGTCCGGCAGATGTGAATGGATCAGTTGAGTTCAGAATTAAAGATTGGGGCCATAAGTGTTCAGAGAAATCGGTGTTTGATTTCAGATGTGATAAATTGTGCCACTTTGTGTACTTTATGAGATGTGAGGAAGAGAGTCCAAGATATTGCAAGAACTGACTGAAGGGCGGATACTGTTTAGGTGAGCAGATACAGATGAAAGGCATTCTGCTCGTGGCAGAAGCGAATATGTCACATTTTCTTGTCAGGAACAACGTTTCAAACCAAAATGGACTCATAACTTATTAAACAATGCCAACGTAGCTTAGAGGCGAAATTGAGAGTCAACCTACAGAAAATCTGAGGAAGGAGAGCTATAGTGGACCTTTTGGGTCAAGACTCTGGATGACGATTGAGAGTGTAGAGGGGAGGCCGTGTGAGAATGAGAAGGGGAGATGAAATAGCAGGCCACTGGGAAATGAGTGGCAACCTGGAATTTTTTTAATGTATTGCATATTTTCTGATCAACATAGCTTATTTCTTGTGCACATCAATAAAATGTTAATCAAGGCTATAGTTAAATTTGTTTTCAATTTCTTTCTATAAGCAATTTTTGTCTCTGTTAATTAGGATTATTCAAAGCAATGTTACTACTCCTTATGTTCTATAGTAAATTCAGCAAAAATACAAAAATATTCTTCCAGCACAAGTCCGCTGCAATAACCCCTCCCCCTTTTTTTCCTGAAAGGATAGTACTAAAGTTTAATGAGACAAAGTTTCTGAAATTCTGCAATAATACTATTAGAATCAGGGGTTTGTTGGTTGTCTCATACCTGAGGTGCAAAAAAAGGTATTATTGTTGTAATGTAGTTTTGCATTTAAGCAGAAGTTTAAGTATATAAAAGTTCCACAATTTGAAAAAAAGCATGGTGATTAATAAAAGAATGTAGTTAACTGGACAATTCAATCAGTCCTTATTCTCAGGGTTTTTCTTATCACTGATCCTTGATTTGGAGGTGAAGTAGGCTTGACGTGGATCAAGGTTGGCTTTCCTTGTACCTTCTCATCAATAAGTGTAGTTACAATCAAAATCAGACTTTATTGTCATGAAAACGTCATGAAATTGGGTGTTTTTGTGGCAGCATCATAGAGCAAACATTCATATTATGAACCATCTTACAACAATAAATTAAAAAATAGTGTATGAATAGTAAAGCAGTGTCTTTGTTTCATTGATTGTTCAGGAATTTAATGGCAGCGGGGAAGAAGCTGTCCTTGTGCCATTGAGTGCTCATCTTCAGGCTCCGTTACATTCTTTCCAATGGCAGCAGGCTGAAGAGGGCGGACAACATCTCATGTAGATGTCCTCAATAGAGTGAGGTCTGGTGCTTGCGATGTTGCAGGCCAAGTTAATAATCCTCTGGAGCTTTTTCTTGCCCTAAGTTTTGGTGTCTCAATACCAGACAGTGATGCAACCAGCCAGATTGCTCTCCATGGTACACCTGTAGAAGTTTTTGAGAGTCTTCGGTGACATACCGAATCTTCTCAAACACCTCATAATGAATAGCCGCTGGTGAGCCTTTTTCAGGATTCTATCAATGTGTAAGCTCCAGGACAAATCTTCGGAGATGTTGACCCCTGACTTCCTCCTGGTCCACAATTATCTCCTTGGTGTTGTTAACAGTGAGCACAAGATTGTTGGTGTGACACCACTCAACAAGCTAATCTATCTCCCTCCTGTTCGCTTGCTCATTGTTGTTTATGATTCTTCCAACAATTTGGTGTCATCAGCAAATTTGTAGATTGATTTGGAATTTGTGTCTGGCCACACAGTCGTGGGAGTATAATGAGTAGAGCAGTGGGTTAAGCACACATTCTTGGGTTGCCCCTCTGTTGAAAATCAGTGAATTTTACTGACTGCAACTCAAAACCGAATTTTATATTTTATTTATGATAGCCAGACGTGCAATTTTGATTGAATAGAAAGACAATACTCCACCTACCAATACACAATGGTTGTGATATGATATCTTGTTAAGTTTAGAAAAGAATGGATATGCCATTAAAGAGTTAAATATTAACATTCAAAAGACATAGGGCCCCTTTATGGACTGTTATTATAACTTAAATAATTAGGGTTGTTCTGAAGCTTTTGTGCTGGCCATCTTCAAGTTGTTGTCACTTGATTCCAATGTGTCACCTTTTAACCTTGCTTAATGGTAGGGGTTTTGAATTATAAGGTTTTTAAAATTATTTTTTATTATCTTTTGAATGATGCATTACAATATATAACAATTTTGCATAATGTATACATCAATAAAAATATTTTAAAAAGAAAGATAATCAGTGAGGAGGAGATGCTGTTTCCAATTCATACTGCCTGTGGTCTTCCGATGAGAAAATCAAGGATCCAGTTGGAGGCCCAGAGTTTGTAGGCTTCTTGACCAGCACTGAGGGAATAATGGTATTGAAGGCTGAGCTGTAGTCAATGAAGAGCAGCCGGACGTATGATTCGCTGTTTTCTAAATGATTCAGAGCAAAGTGGAGAGCCAGCGATATTGCATCTGCTGTGGAGTGATTATGACAATAGGCGAATTGCAGTGCGTCCAAATCTTTCCTTAGGTACGTGTTAATTCTGGCCATGACCAGTGTCTCGAAGCATTTCTTCACAGTAGAAGTTAGTGCTACTGGGTGATCATTGTTGAGGCAGCTCCCACTACTCTTCTTGGGCACTGGGAAGATTGATGCCCTTTTGAAGCTGGTGGAATCCTCTGACTGCAGCAATGAGAGGTTGAAAATGTCTGTGAACACTCCGGCTAGTTGGTTGGTGCAGGTTTTCAGTACCCTACCAAATATGCTGTCAGAGCCTGACACCTTGCAAAGGTTCATCCTCTTGAATAATTTTCTGACGTCGTCTTCAGAGAAAGATATCGCAGGCATCCTCAGCCTTTTCAGGGATTCTAGTAGGCACTGTTTAATCCTCCTTCTCAAAGCGGGCATAGAAGGTGTTCAGCTCATCGGGTAATGAGGCATCACAGCCATCTATAGTGTTCAACCTCGGTTTGTAGGCTGTAGTATGTACATTCCCACCAGGATTTAACACAATTTTATCTTTAGTTGGATTTCACAATTGATGCTACCTACTGACAGGTTTATATGGGCACCATTTAGTTTTACAATACTGCAACATATTTTTATTCCTGATGTAAATTTCTATTTGTTGAACCGAAGGTGGAGGGGATGACTGTTGAGCACATGGGATGTCGCACAATGAGCACCAATGAAGTTAAACTTGGTAAACGCACATCACATTACTGAGAGGGCCAACGGAAGTCGCTCAGGCTATTTTAATTTGGTTTCCATTGTATAAATTAGCCAATTTGTTTTTCCATTCTGTTGTTTAACTGCCCCAGTCAATTGTGGGTGGCACGGGGAAGTGAACAGGCCTTTTTTTTAGTTCCTGTACATCCTTGCTAATAAAATGTAGACCATTGTCACTTAATATCTTCCAATGGATCCCAAAACCAGGAATAAATTCTCATAATAAAAGTTTAATAACAGTCACAGCTTTATTTCTACAAGTTGGATAAGCTTCCCCATCAAGAAAATTACACATTATGGCAAGATCATAATTACCACTTATATATTTACCAAATTGTATGAAGTCCATGTGGATATGGACACATGGGTCTCATGTCTGAGCTCTAACTGCTGTAGTCATAGGATGTGACCTCGCCAGATTGTATTTCTGATAGGCTACACAATTAGGTGCAACCTTTTTTGCAATTGTCAGGAATCTGGATGCATATGTTGGTGTAATTTAATGTGCACTATTTTAATAAGTGAATCTTACACATCTGTTTGGCTGTAGCAAGTAAGGATTTCAATGCACCTGTACATTGTTCTTACCCATATGACAATAAACTTGCATTTGCTCATACAATATCCATTAAAAAAAAATCTCTAATGAAGAGTAACATCGTCCCTGGATCTGAGCCTTGATAGAATATTCTACATTTCAATACATCACCACTCATTATTCTGGGTTTTTGAGATTATAAATTTATTTTATTGAAACTCTTTGCAGATGACAAGTTCAAGATTCAAAATTCAATTTATTGTCATATAATAAAAGTGTCATATTACACAAAATTTCTTTTACTGCTGTAAGGCAGACAGATTTGCGATCGGCAGAAATTGCCTGAAGTGCCTCTTATAATCAGAGAAAGCGAAGCAAAAGAGAGTTCCCCCAGAGTAACCGAGTGTCTATGAATTTGCCTCAAGCTCTCCATCCTGGGAATCAATCTCATGAACCTTTATTGCACTTACTCAATTGTAAGCATATTCTTTCTTAAGCGGATATGCAGGAAGAATTCCAGATGTGGAATCACATGAGGTCTTTATTAATGTAGCAAGAATTTCTCTTCACGTACTCCATTTTTGTTAATGAAGAAGCACACGCCATTTGACTTACTAGTTGCTTGCTGTACCTCTTTACTAGCATAGTGAATTGCGTACAAAGGCAGCATCAAGGCATAGCTAGGAGAGTTGCTGACTCACAGATTCAGGGTTCAATCCTGGTCTCTGGTTCCATCAATGGGGAGATTGCATATTCTCACCATAAATGTATGGGTTTCCTTTAGATCGGTGGTTCTCAACCTTTTTCTTTCCACTCACGTACCACTTTAAGTAATCCCAATGCCATCATGCTCTGTGATTACTAAGGGATTGCTTAAAGTGGTATGTGAGTGGGAAGGGACTGCTCTAGACCAAATTGTTACTGAAATATTTTGCTTGAAAAATATTGTCATTGGTCCATTTCCTTTGGAGTTATGAATCAATTAGGTATGATGAAAATGGTGTTTTCAAACTTTTCTTTCCACCCACATACCACCTTAAGCAATTCCTTACTTATCAGAGAGCACCTATGGTAGATTCTCCAGATTCCACCCTCACCACCAAGATGTGTGTGTTCTAGGTTAATTGGCAATTGTAAATTGCTCCTAATTTTTGGGTGAACGTCGAATCTAGAAAGGAGTTGATGGGTTAAAATAGGATTACTATAAAACTGGGTACTTGCTGATCAGTAAGTCAGTAGGATGAAGGGGCTATTTCTGTGCAATATCTCTCTGTGACTGGGATATCCAGCTTCCTCTGAATTTAATTTTTAATGCCAAAGAAAATTAGTTCATATTTTTTATACATTGTATTCCAACTTCTTCCACATCCACTTAATCTGTCAATGTCCTTTCTCTATTCTCCTCAAAGCACACAGCAACCCACCTTTGAATTGTCAGCAAATTAGGAGAGAATCCGCTGGTCCTCCTTAAAAATCATTATTACAGATTGTAAACTTGGATCCCTACAGCTCCTTACCACTCGCATCCCCTTCTTTCCTATTGTTTGTTTTCTATGTGTTGACCAATGCTCAGTCCCCCATTACTTGTCCGAACACCCAGTGCTCTCATTTTGTTCACTAACCTGTCTGAAAGTCTATCTCAACTGATTCCATTTTGTCTTTATCTTGATGCTTCCAATCTCACAAAAAAGTGGTTTGCCAACATTGTTTCCTCAATGAATGATGGAATTGTTCATTCTGTTACTATTTTCCATCTTCTATAATAGTTTCCAGCATTTTCCAAGCTGCTAATATCAGCTGCATTATTTATAAATCCCTATATTTTTTACTTTATCAAATATTATAATCATATTTACTACCTTCCCTTTCAAAACCCCCAGATGTAGGTCATCAGTGCTGGACTTATCCGCTTTCAGCCCATTAATTTTCCCAATACAGGGGCTCAGTGGGTTACAGATGTATCAATTTACCCAAATTCATCCATAATTTTGTCAGAATTATTCAAAATAGCCAAGTTAGTTGCAGAAATGTAAACATTTTCAGGAGGTTTGAGATGGGGACTGCAGTTTGTTAATTCAAAAGACAACCAGTCTTCAATAGAAAAATGGTTTACATTGAACTCTCTTCCCTCTACTACATCAACTCAGCCTTTATCCACATATTCTCCATTACCCGCACATCTGCCCTGGCCCCTTCCACCCCGACGTGTAATAAGGACAGGACTCTCCTTGTCCCTACCTATCATCCCAGTAGCATTTGCATCCAATCTATCATTCTCCACCATTTTCGACCAATGATCCCATCAACAGACACAACTTCCCCTCTCCTTCTCTCTCCACATTCTGCAGGGACCACTCTCTCTTTGTCCACTCCTCCCTTCCCACCAATTTTCCACTCAACACCTACACCTGCATCTGCAGGAAGTGCTACACTTGCAGCCACACCTCCTCTCTCACCACCATTTGGGGCCCCAAACAATCCTTCCATGTGAAGCAATGCTTCATTTATGAATCTACAGGAGTTTTCTACTGCATCCACTGCTCCCATTGTAGTCTCCCACAGACTGGGAGACCGCTTCGCTGAGCATCTTCACTCTGTCTGACACAACAGCAGGGATCTCCCAGTGGCACACCATTTCAATTCAATGCTCCATTCCAACATCAACATGTCTGTCTGATGTATTGCCAAACTGAGACCACCTGCAAATTGGAGGAACAACACTTCATATTCCATCTGAGCACCCTCCAACCTGATGGCTTTGGCAATGATTTCTGTTACACCCCTCTCTCCCATCTATTTCTCCTTTAGTTCTGTTTCTCTCTTTTTCTTTTCCCTTTGTCTCCTTTCCTCCAGGTCTGCTTTTATAGAACCACCCTCTCTCCCATCACTCCTCACCTTTCCTCTCCTGTCCATGTCCAATTATCACCTTTTGTCTGTCGGCCTGCCTTCTTCTCCCTGCCCTTTCTTCCCTTCTCCCCCAGCCCTTTTATTCAGGTACCTGGCTGTGTTTTGCTCACACCTTAAAGGGCTTAGGCCTGAATTGTTGGTTATACATATATCTTTACTTCCTATGGACACTACAAAATCTACTGAGTTCCTCCAGCATTTCTGTATTTTTACAGTATTCTATTTCCCTTCATTTATCAATGATCTTGGTCTTATTATCTGATGCTGAATTCTGGATTTTTTTCTGATTTTATGAGCTTATTTCTTTTGGTAGCAACACAACCCTTTCCCTTTGGTTTTAATGTAATTTTAACATTTTCTCTATAGCCTTGGCTGGAGTATATTTCTGTACAATACATAACTGTGCAGGGGAAGCTTAGCAGGCAACACAGCATCCATGGGGAGTAAAGGGTAACGAATGTCTCAGGCCTGAGCCCTTCATCAGGTATAGGTCAAGAGCAGACAGGTGCCTGAATTTTTTAAAAAAGTTGTATTTTTGATACCCTCTACTTTCTTTGGATGCTGTGTGACCTGGTGAGTTTCTCCATCAAGAGTGTTTTGCACTCGACCCCAGCATCTGCACTTTTATTTCTGGTGCCTGCCTGTTTTTGCTTTAATCTGACAAAGGGTCCAGGCCTGAAATGTTGGTTACCCTTCATTTTGACGTGCTGAGTTTCTCCAGCCTAGCTATCTTAGCTTAGCATCTGGAGACATCTTATTTAACTGAATGAGATTTGTCTTGAAATCCATGTGCTAATGCTTTAAATTTAACTATTGCTTGTATACTGTCTTGTCTTTAGATGTAGTTTTGCATCCTCCCAAAACCAACTCTTGCATCATACCTTTAAGTTTTGCTTGATTCAGTTTTAAGATGCCCGTTTCAGGTGGAACTAATTCACCATCGATTTTTATACAAAATTGTACCATATTCTGATTATTGTTTCCTGAAAACTGCAGAGAAAACTTGTGCCATCTTCTTTTAAATCCATTATATTTAAGAACTGGATATTTAAACTACACAATTGAAGCATTTTAAGTACCGTGATTTTTGCTTAATAAGTTAGGAAATTTAGATTACTTCCACGTTCTGTACATTTTCCCTGTTGTCCCAACATGTTAAGGTCATTTGATGAATATGTTATCAATGCCATCAAACATGAAGAATAAAAGAACATTTAATTCTTTTAAGATAGTATTTTATCAAAAAAGTGCAATTTTTACAATAGGAATTACTTGTTCTTTTAAGAATATGTTCTTTTCTAAATACATTTAAACATCAAACACTAAACAAATATTATGTCATGTTTTGTACTGTATAATTGGGTCAGTTTCTTAGCAATTATATTTGGTATACTGGTAGTTACTGAGTAAGATTTGCAGGTTAAATGTTTTGATTAAGTAGTAGGTGGGAAGAAAATCTCTGGGGTTTTCTAAAGCGACTGTCAAATGGACTCATTTTGTTGCATATTTGCAGTTATATTATGTCAACAAGCTATGAATAAGATGCTGTCTTCACAAGCCAATTACACTTAGCCTCACTTGAGTGGAACATTATTATCTTTTCACCTATTCACTTTTGGCTGCCCACAGACATTGTCCTTCAGATCATTGATGCACAGTGTCAGACTTCTTGTGGTCAGTGCTAGAAAGTAAAAAAGAAAACAATGCATGTTTTAAATAGTTTTTTAAAACTGAACTGTTTCAAGATTATCCCTGCGTTTTCTGCCTGCGCTACTTAGAATGAGTTACTGCCACTGAGGAACAGGAGAACACACGATAGCATTGGAATTGTTTCTGATCACACAGTTGTGGGTGTATAATGAGTAGAACAGTAGGCTAAGCATGCATCCTTGGTGTGCCCCTGTGTTGATAATCAGTGAGGAAGAGACATTTCCAATTCATACTGACGGTGGTTTTCCAATAAGAAAGTCAAGGATCCAGATGCAGAGGGAGTTCAGAAGCCTAGAGTTTGTAGCTTATTGACTAGCACTGAGGAATAATGGTATTGAAGGCTGAGCTGTAGTCAATGAAGAGCAGCTGTATGTTTGAATTGCTGTTTTTGAGGTGATCCAGAGCTCAGTGGAGACCCAGTGATATTGCATCTGCTGTGGAGGGATTGTAATGATGGGTGAATTGCAGTGGGTCCAGATTTTAGGTACATGTTAATTCTGGCCATGACCAGCCTCTAAAAGCATTTCATCACAGTAGAAATTAATGCTACTGGGTGGTTGTCATTGAGGCAGTTCACTCAATTCTCCTTGGCTATCGAGATGATTGATGCCCTTTTGAAACTGGTGGGATCCTCTGACTGCAGCAATGAGAGATTGAAAATGTCCTTGAACACTCCACCTGCAGATTTTCACCACCCTGCCAGGTATGCCATCAGAGCCTGACTCCTTGCGAGGTTTCACCCTCTTGGAGGATATTTTAATGTTCTTGCCCTCAGAGACAGTTATAACAGGGTGCTTATCATTTTCTAGGATTCAAGTAGGAACTGTTTGGTTCTTCTTCTCAAAGCGGGCATAGAAGGTGTTCAGCTCAATAAGTAAAGCTGTCATTTTTATTTTATGAAAAGGTCATCTGTGTACAAGACCTCAACAGATTTCTCAATACATCCACCCTGCTTCTACAATCTAGCTCAGTAAAAAAATCTCTTCGTACTCAATCCTAACTAAATCATTGAGGATTCCTTCAAATGGCATGGCAGGAGATATGGGCGGGGAAGGAGTTGGACAGAGTTTCCTTTTACTGCTTGGAACAGTTTTGCCACACTGATTGACAGGGTGAAAAGCATCCATTAAAATGGACCAATCTGACAGGACTAGCTTCCAACTCTGTATATTTGTGGCATCCACTCATGATGCATAATTCATTGTGATTTAATTTGTCAAATTGCCTGAAGTGCTCAACAATGCTGAAACTTCCATTCTAAATCCTGACCCCATTAGGAGCCACTGAGTGAAGGAAGTAACTGTACAATCTCATCTAATTAACAGGATTATGGCTCTCTCTCATATAGAGGGCTTTCATTAATAAATATTTAAAATATTAAAGATTTTGTCTCAGAAAGCAATTTTTGTGGTCATTACAAACATTAAACTAACCAACTACCTCCATTTTTCTCCACAGTACAAGTAGATAAAGCAAAGATTCATGCATGGAGATAAGATTTAAACATGATTATTGACTTGTTTGGGAGAGCACTGGGCTTGTTCTGTAGACCAACGATAGTACAAATTAAGTGGAAGCAGAACATACCCTCATTGACTGGTGTGAATATCTTGCTGCATCACAACACCTGTGGCCATATCTGCATTCTTATTCTATGTCATCAGTAAATAATCTAAGACACATCAGCAGTAGATTTGTGAATAGATTTTCTTAAAGAATTGGTACTTGAGTAAGTTTGCTTACTGTGGGGTCGGTCTGCAAAGTTAGTGAATTGAAACCAGCTGTCTTTTGTTGTATATGCAGGTTGAAGTTAAATTTATATGGAGTTTCTTCTAAATCTCTTTTCCACCTATCCACCATTAAAATCCTGATGTATAAAATGTTCAGATTAATTTTATCTGTTCTGTACCACATGTGAGATCAATAGAAGAAACTTTTAGAATCTTTTCAGCATGAAATAGGCACAGTGCCTTTGATTTGGATTAGATATTACCAAAGTTTAAGCTGCCAAAAAAGATTAGATTCACTCAGAGCAGGAGTTGTATGGGATATTACCTTCATTTACAGGTTAAGGATGTTCAAAACCAGTGATCCAAACTATCAAAAATTGATTAAACAGTTAGAATAAAGTTTAGCTGTATCAACAGCAGTGACGCTTATTTATATAATACATTTGACACAGTAAAATGTCCTGAGGCTGAGTGTTAACAATCAAAGTTTTACACCAACATTCAGAAAGGAACATTAGACCAGACGTTCAAAATCTTAATCAAAGAAATAGGATGTGAGGAGTAACTTATGGAAGGAAAGAGGTCCAATGTTTAAGGAGAAATGGAGAATTCACACATTGAGATCTGCAGCATGGGTGGGCAGTGGTGCCATGAGTTCAGTATGAGGATAATTAGAATCAGCGTACGACAGGTAGCCTGCAAGGTTCAAGAGATGAAGAAGAGGTAGGAAAAGTGAAGACATTGCTTAACCATGAGTCATTTCATATTGATAAGCATAGAGATAATGATTGAATGGAATGAGTGTGAGTTAGGATATGAGCAACAAAGTTTTTGAATTTGTGGTCATAAAGTACAGTAATAGAACCATGTCTATGAAATGAAATATCCTTTGGTATGTGTTACAATGCATTGTTAAATATTTCACCATACCTTCTTTCAAACTCTATCCTTCAATGGCAGTCAATTCCACTTTTTCACTTCCAGATGCATAGGACAAATAGTTTGAACCTATGTTCGCTCATCATATAGAGATTAATTTTAACAGGCTGGTACAGTACTTCCATAGTCCAGCACCAAGTCCTTGAATGTCACCATATCATCTTGAATCTTGAATCATCCATTGCCAAATGTATGAATATGTAATGCTGTCCTTCCTTGTACATCATATTTGGAATGGTTGCTATCACTCTAATTGCTTTTCACTTGACTTTTCCAATATATAGAAGTTTTTCCTTATAATATGATAACTAGAACAGTTGATAGAATCAAGTTGGTGGAGATAAGATAAGGTAAGATATTGCTCCATTTCTGCAGGTTCATGATCTATGATCTTTCTTTCTGTATTAGCTTGTATTAGTTTATAATTTCTGATGGGTTTTAGCAACCATGGACTGTTGTGCAGAGCCATTTGTTTTATATATATATATATATATATATATATATATATAAATATATATCTATATAGATATAGATAGATATATATCTATCTATATCTATATATAGATAGATATATATTGCTACAATTTACCATCCTTTCCCAATTTCACATACATAAACACAATCTTGACTTCTGCATGCAAGTTAATGGAATTCATCTTTCTCTCACTTGATCTTCCACTATCTCTGTTGTGGAAGATGGACTGAGCAGAAATTCCCTCGACTAAACATCAAGATGAGAGAAATCTTTGCATTTGATTCCCAATGCAAACTCCAATCACTAGTCACTCTGCTAGGCAGATGTCCAAGACTAAACTAGGAAGATAACAAACATTTGAGGATGAGATTAACATCCAATCATTCATCTGATCCATCACTAAGACTCCCATCTCGCAAAACCTCAAACTCCATTACACTGAGCACTACTGCATGTCAGAGGTGGTATTGTTCATGCTGCTAACTCATGACTGCACTGTTAGGTTCAGTTCCAAAAGAATCATTAACTTTGTGGGTGACACAACAGTCGCTGGCCTCATCAGCAACAATGATGAGTCCGTTTATAGAGAGGAGGTTGAAAGGCTTGTACAGTGGTGCAAGAGCAACAATCTAAGTCTCAGCATGGACAAGACAAAGGAGATGACTGTGGACATCAGGAGGATGAAGAACCACTTTTCACTACATATCAATGGCTTTGTTGCAGAGAGAATAGGGAGCACAAAGTTCCTTGGTACCGTTTTAAAGAACAACCTATTCTGACCCACCACACTTCATTAGTCAGGAAGGGGCAACAGCACCTACACTTCCTAAGGAGAGGTGAGTAAGGATACCGATCATCAACCTAACAACGTTCTACAGGAGAACAATAGAGACTGTCCTGGCTGGCTACATCATAGTGTGGTATGGTAGCTGAAAAGCATCAGATCAGTTAGTAAGGAGGGTGATTAAAACTACTGAGACTGGGGTCTCCCTTCCCTCTATCTACATGAAGCGGTGCTTAAAGATGGCACAGAGAATTATTAAGGACCTTTGCCATTCAGCCTGCAGTATCTTTGAAACACAACCTTCAAGGAAGAAGGTGAGGAGCATAAAAACCAGGACTGCCAGGCTGGAAAAATCCAGCTTCACACAGGCGGTGAGACTGTTGAGCAATTCTAGAAACCCATACATTATTTATATGTATCTAAATATGTGTGTGTGTGCATATATCTATAGCTATAGATATATAGATATATAGATATGAATTTATTTATTTATTTTGGATCACTACATATATATTTCTATATATAAGTAAGTCATTTATGTGTAGAATGTACTTTGTGTCCATGTGTGAGCACTATGGTCCAGAGATATCGTGTTTTATGGGGTTCTACATGTATGTTTACAATCAGATGAAAAACTTGAATAACATTGCCTTTTTTTCTCATCCATATCTTTGTTAGTGCTATCTTTTTATTCTTTGGAAATCCCCATACACCCCACTACTGATTTTTCTCTGTCTCCTAAGATTGCAATGATATCTTTACCATTGCTGCATCACTGCCCAACCCCCAAAACCTTTACACACATTTCCTAGCCAACTTCTGCCTTGAATTCTGTTGCAATCAGGAAGTTAATCAGAAGGTAGGATTCTGTATTCACATCTCAATGACAAAATTGTCAAAGAATAAAGCCACAAATAGAACTTCTTGTGATAAACATCTATTCATAAGAACAATAAATTTATTAGTATTTAGTTATATGGATATTTTATGAAAACTACTCAGATATCTAGAGTGTATCTTGTAACTGTCCCAAATTAACTCAAGAATACTTTTACAATTTGTATATGGTGCATATTAGTTTACTTCAAATTACTTGGTTTACAGATAGTTATTCCTTTATTAAAGCTTCATTTTATTATACAGATTTAATACCTACCCATTGAAATGTTGAACTTTTGGTGGTCCTTGATGAATGTTATCAGAGCAGATTCATCTCTATAACGTCTACAGACAGTGTTTTTAAATTTCTGCTGGCAATATGCAGGTATTGGGATAGATTTATGGTTTTTGTGCATTAGCTTTTGAGGTAAACTTTGCTTTGTCTTTACATAGTAATCATAAGTTTGTTTTGCAAATTGCATGATGTGGGAGCATTTTCTATTCTGCTTGTTGCCACTTGAACTGGTTTAACATGCAAATTGTAGGGGTAGATTTTTTCTTACTGTGTGGGCAGTAAAAAAAAAGTATATCATTCACCTATTAAAAGAAAATAATTTATTCCATCACATTTACCCCACCAGGAGTTCACTTAGGAACTGGATTTAAAGTTTGGCTTCAATTTTCAAGGTATGTATGATACTGGGAGCAGGCAGTTCAATACAATCATTGATTATGTCCTAGGTCAACCAGCTTTGCTCAATAATCCAAAGCCAGGTCACATATATAATGTCCTCTGAACTAAAACGTTGACTATTTTCCTCTTCTCACAGATGAGCTGTGTCCAGCTTCTCCAGTTTTTATGTTGAATATTGAGAGACATGGCTCAACTATTTACACATTTAACATTAAACCAGAGTTTGGTTAGGCTTGGGTTCAAGTAAACTTTCTGACAACAGCAGGTTATTTAGGCTGATAATTCATTGCAGAAATGAAAGAGTGCTGCAGTGTCAGAAATCTATCTTTCAGATGAACTGTTAAATTGGCACTGTTCACCTTCTGAGGTAGATGTAGAAGATCTCAAAATCAAAAGCAAAGCAGTGAGGTTCTTCATGATGCCTGAGCATCAAAATTTACTAGATTTGGTAACACCTCTTTGAAATACTTTGTTAAACATTTAAGGCACTGTTTGAACAAAAATTGTTGTTGGTTTGAATGAGTGGACACCGTGATTTTCTCTCATATGGTTGATGTTCCAGTCACACATCCTTCAGAGAGGGTTGATTGGACTTTCTTTGCTTAATTCTGGGAAAGACAAAAGCTTTCTCTGAACAGTGATGGTGTAAAATGGGTCTCTACTGGCTGTAATTTGAAGTATTATTCATGAATAGTACAGCAAGTTTATGGGCCCTTTCCCTGTGAAGAAGTCATGTTTAGTTGGTTTCTTCCACAATTTTCTCCTACAGATTGAACAAAAACTAAAAATATTTTATGAATTCAGTCCGTGGCCCCCCTTAAATTTGCTGTGGCTGACCCCCATTGAGAATGGCTGCTTTCGAGACTCAAAAGAGACAATGAGAGATTATGTCCAATGATAGAATAAAGGCCAAAGTCTCAAGATAGGTTAAAAAAAACCCATTTAGGTTTCTGAAAATTTAAAATTACTATTCCAAATTATATCTGATGAGATTTGAAAATGTGATAAATAGATTTTGGAAAACTAGGGAATGAATAAATAAGTGGGTAAGGCACAAAATGGCAGTTAAAGAATATTCACACTTCAGTTTATTTATCATCCAATTGTACCAGTGCAACCCAATGAAACAGCATTCTCTGGTCCTTGGTACAAAAATAGTGGAAACACGCATACAGACAAATTGTGTGTGTGTGTGTGTGTGTGTGTGTGTGTGTGTGTGTGTGTGTGTGTGTGTGTGTGTGTGTGTGTGTGTGTGTGTGTGTGTGTGTGTGTGTGTGTATATATATTACATACAGCACAGTAAAAGGTCATTTCGGCCCAATTTATACCCCATTAACCTACACCCCAAATATGTTTTTGAACAGTGGGAGGAAATCGGAGCTCCCAGGGAAAACCCATGCATACATGGGGAGAACGTACAAACTCCTTACAGACCACGTGGATTATAACCCCGGTCTGGTCCTGACCTCTGGCATGTAAAGACGTTGTGCTAACTGTTATGTCAACCGTGCCACCCTTTTGTATGTACACACATACACACACACATTTACACATACCCAAAACCCATATACATGTCTTATATATGTACATTAAAAGCAACTGTTATTAAAAAATAGTCGAGTCATTGCGTTAGCATTGTTAACAAAGTAACATTATTAACACATAAAAAGTTGTTCAGCCGTAGAGTTGTTTCTATTCCATTTTGGAATTTAATCCCTGCAAGTGCAAGGTGGGATAGAATATATTACTGTAAATAGTAGGGTACTACAGAATGTTTATGAACAGAGGGATCTTTTAATTCCAGTCCATGCTTCATTAAAAGTGGCAACACAGGTAGATAGTGTGGTGAAGTAGTCAAATGTCATGTTTGCCTTGATAAATTGGGGGATAGAATATAAAATGTGGGACATTATATTGTAATTTATGAAACACTGGTTAGGGTGCACTTGAGTATTGGGTTCAGTTCCGGTCCCCATGAGAAAGATGTGGTTTTGCTGGAGAGTGAGCAAAGGAGATTCACTGTGATGTTACCTAAAATGGAGGACTTGTGTTATGGAGAGAGTTTGGTTAGGCTTGAATTGTTTTCCCAAGAGTGACAAAGGGATGACCTTCCAATCTATAATTAGAACATTATAAGAGGTATAAATACATAGGGTAGATAGTCAGAGCTAAGGTCTTATTCTTGAGTCTTTAACCTCCACAGTGCTTCACCCATTGATTATGGAAGTACCGAAAGGGCACTAGAAACTAAACAACACATTTGCCCCATAATCCTTCTGTTAACTGTAAGAGAAGATATTAATTTTAAGCAATGAAATTAATCCCCATCTCTCTCCCACCATGTCTTTCAATCCCCACCATCGCCCAGAACCTTTTCTACTCAACCACTTATTGTTCCGACATCATCCCTCGACTTTTTGTCTACAATGTGAACAAACGTCATCAGTTGAAATACACAAAAGTGCTGGAGAAGCTCAGCAGACCAAGCAGCAACTATAAAAAGTAAGAGGGAACCAATATTTCAGACCTGAAATGTTGGTTGCCTTTTACTTCTAATGGATGCTGTGTGACCTGCTGAGTTTTTCCAGAAAATTTGTGCATTGGACTCAACCCCAGCATCTGTAGATTTTCCTGTTTAATGTTCTCAGTTGAAACGATCATTTGAAGAATCTTGGAGCTCAAAATTCTATTCAGCTAGAAATGACTTGGATTGATTAACGATGTTTGATCCTGCAGTGCATTAACTGACTGCTACTGGTTCATGTGTGGCCACATTATTTCATAAATTGCATCAGGAGCAATATTTGTCCTTTTAATATCTCTTTCTCTCTCTTTGACTTGGCTTTGCGGACAAAGATTTATGGAGGGGTAATGTCCATGTCAGCTGCAGGCTCGTTTGTGGCTGACAAGTCCTATGCAGGACAGGCAGACACGGTTGCAGCAGTTGCAAGGGAAAATTGGTTGGTTGGGATTGGGTGTTGGGTTTTTCCTCCTTTGACTTTTGTCAGTGAGGTGGACTCTGCGGTCTTCTTCAAAGGAGGTTGCTGCCCGCCGAACTGTGAGGCGCCAAGATGCACGGTTTGAGGCGATATCAGCCCACTGGCGGTGGTCAATGTGGCAGGCACCAAGAGATTTCTTTAGGCAGTCCTTGTACCTTTTCTTTGGTGCACCTCTCTCACGGTGGCCAGTGGAGAGCTCGCCATATAACATGATCTTGGAAAGGCGATTGCCCTCCATTCTGGAGACGTGACCTACCCAGTGCAGTTGGATCTTCAGCAGCGTGGATTTGATGCTGTCGGCCTCTGCCATCTCGAGTACTTTGATGTTAGGGATGAAGTCGCTCTAATGAATGTTGAGGATGGAGTGGAGACAACGCTGGTGAAAGTGTTCTAGGAGCCGAAGGTGATGCCGGTAGAGGACCCATGATTCGGAGCCGAACAAGAGTGTGGGTATGACAACGGCTCTGTATATGCTAATCTTTGTGAGGTTTTTCACTTGGTTGTTTTTCCAGACTCTTTGTGTAGTCTTCCAAAGGCGCTATTTGCCTTGGCGAGTCTGTTGTCTATCTCGTTGTCGATCCTTGCATCCGATGAAATGGTGCAGTCGAGATAGGTAAACTGGTTGACCGTTTTGAGTTTTGTGTGCCTGATGGAGATTTGGGGGACTGATAGTCGTGGTGGGAATCTGGCTGATGGAGGACCTCAGTTTTCTTCAGGCTGACTTCCAGGCCAAACATTTTGGCAGTTTCCGCAAAACAGGACGTCAAGCGCTGAAGAGCTGGCTCTGAATGGGCAACTAAAGCTGCATCGTCTGCAAACAGTAGTTCACGGACAAGTTGCTCTTGTGTCTTGGTGTGAGCTTCCAGGCGCTTCAGATTGAAGAGACTGCCATCCGTGCGGTACCGGATGTAAACAGCATCTTCATTGTTGAGGTCTTTCATGGCTTGTTTCGGCATCATACTGAAGAAGATTGAAAAGAGCCTGAAGACTACCTGGATGCAACCCCGATCCAAACACTGGCACCTCCTGGACTACGTCCTGGTACGAGAAAGAGACAAACGAGATGTGCTCCACACCAGGGTCATGCCCAGCGCGGAATGCCACACTGACCACCGGCTGGTTCGCTGCAAGCTCAACCTTCACTTCAAGCCAAAGCCCAGGAACAGTAAAGCCCCCAGAAAGAGTTGCAATGTTGGAAACCTGCAGTCAGACGAAGTGAGAGGAAACTTCCAGGCAAACCTCAAAGCAAAGCTCGACGATGCAATCCGCCTCACGGACTCATCCCCTGAAACCCACTGGGATCAGCTGAAGACTACTATATTGCAATCCACTGAAGAGGTACTGGGCTTCTCCTCCAGGAAAAACAAGGACTGGTTCGACGAAAACAACCAGGAAATCCAGGAGCTGCTGGCAAAGAAGCGAGCTGCCCATCAGGCTCACCTTGCAAAGCCGTCCTGGCCAGAGAAGAAATGAGCTTTCCGTCGTGCATGCAGCCATCTTCAGCGCAAACTCCGGGAGATCCAAAATGAGTGGTGGACTAGCCTCGCCAAATGAACCCAGCTCAGCGCGGACATTGGTGAGATCAGGGGTTTTTACGAGGCTCTAAAGGCTGTGTATGGCCCCTCACCCCAAGTCCAAAGCCCGCTGCGCAGCTCAGACGGCAAAATCCTCCTCAGTGACAAGATCTCCATCCTCAACCGATGGTCAGAACACTTCCTATCTCTTTTCAGTGCCAACCGCTCAGTCCAAGAATCCGCCCTGCTCTAGCTCCCTCAACAGCCCCTAAGGCTAGAGCTGGATGAGGTCCTCACCCGGGAAGAGACCTATAAGGCAATTGAACAACTGAAAAGTGGCAAAGCAGCAGGTATGGATGGAATCCCCGTCAGAGGTCTGGAAGGCTGGCGGCAAAACTCTGCATGCCAAACTGCATGAGTTTTTCAAGCTCTGCTGGGACCAAGGAAAGCTGCCTCAGGACCTTCGTGATGCCATCGTCATCACCCTGTACAAAAACAAAGGCGAGAAATCAGACTGCTCAAACTACAGGGGAATCACGCAGCTCTCCATTGCAGGCAAAATCTTTGCTAGGATTCTCCTAAATAGAATAATACCTAGTGTCGCCAAGAATGTTCTCCCAGAATCACAGTGCGGCTTTCGCGCAAACAGAAGAACTACTGACATGGTCTTTGCCCTCAGACAGCTCCAAGAAAAGTGCAGAGAACAAAACAAAGGACTCTACATCACCTTTGTTGACCTCACCAAAGCCTTCGACACCATCAGCAGGAAAGGGCTTTGGCAAATACTAGAGCACCTCGGAAGCCCCCCAAAGTTCCTCAACATGGTTATCCAACTGCACGAAAACCAACAAGGTCGGGTCAGATACAGCAATGAGCTCTCTGAACCCTTCTCCATTAACAATGGCGTGAAGCAAGGCTGCGTTCTTGCTCCTTTTAATATAAGTTTCAACAAATGGCCCATTTTGGCAGGCAGAGGATATAAAAGTAAGCTGCCCAGAGTGTGAAATACCAGAGGAGCCTACAGAAGACAACTTCTCTCATCTCTAATTACTTCGTCTCTTGGAAAATGCTTTGCCCACAGCTTGACTCTAAGGTGAAGAAGAACTCAAGTTGAATTTGATGCTACAGTCAGTGTTCCAGCATTTGTGTTGTAAGAAGACTCGGCTTGACGAGAGCTGCTTTCCTAAACATTTTAAATACCTTGCATGTAAGTGAGATAGTAGAGATAGTAGAGCTACATTACTAAACCACACTTAGATCTTCTTGATCAGATATTTACATTAATGATAATTCAACCATGGCAAACTTTGCAGTTTTGGAACGCTGGCAATACACTCCTGTTGACAAACTGCCATTATAGCATCTCAGACTGCTGGGCGCCTCTATGTTGCCACGGGTGCCAAGAGGTGTAGAATAGACACTTATACACAAAATCTTCACTTTGTATTTATTCAATTACAGCATATATAAAAAATACATGCAGAATTACAGTAACATTTGAGTCATATTTCTTGGCTGGTGAATTAATTTATTAATTGCTGGAATACTTATTGGATGGCTATGCAACTACACAATCAATAGAATTCAGATTCTACTGTATTATTTGCTTTTGCATAAATTGTGTTTTGCAATATTTCCACCAAGACTTATCCCACCTTAGCAACATTCTCTTCCCCCCCACCCCCACCCCACCCCAACTCCTATCAAGAAGAAAATTTCTTTCTCTCTTTAAAGGATTCAGATCAGATTTCATACATCACATACAGCCCTGAGATTCATTTTCTGGTGGGCGCGGTAAAATTAACACTAATTGGTAGTGCAAAAAGTAAACTATACACGGTGTAAACATGTAACCAATCGAACGAACTGTTAACAGGTAACAAATGTAAACAACTGAATGTGCAATACAGAGAGAGCAAAGAAAAATGAATAAAATGCACAAGTAAAAGTTCTTAAAGTCTCTGATTGACTTGGTCATAGAGGATTCTGATAGTAGAGGGGCAGCAGCTGTTCCTGAACCTAGAAGTGTGAGTCTTGTGACACCTATACTTTTTTCCCTGATGGCAGCAATGTGAACAGAGTGTGTGTTGGGTGGAGTGGGTCTTTAATGATTGCTGCTGCCCTCTGATGACAGTGCTCCCTGTAGATGTACTCAATAGTGGGGAAGGTTTTGCATGAGATGTCCTGGGTTGTGTCTACTACTTTTTGGAGGCCTTTATGCTCAGTGATATTGGCGTTCCCATACCAGACCATGATGCAGCCGGTCAGCACACATCTGCAGGAATTTGGCAGGGTTTCTAGTGTCATTCCAAATGTCTGCAAACTCCTGAGGAGGAAGAAGAAGCGCTGATGTTCTTTCTTCACAATGCCATTGGTGTGTTGGTTCCAGGAAAGATCCTCTGAGATGGTGACTCCCAAGAACTTTAATTTGCTCACCTTCTCCACCTCTGATCCCCCAATGATCACAGGATTGTGTACCTCTAGTTTTCCTTTCCTGAAGTCAACAATCAGCTTCATAGTTTTGGTGACATTGAGTGCAAGGTTGTTGGTGAACCATTCAGCCAAGTTTTCAATCTCCATCCTGTACGGTATCATCGGCAAATTTGTAGATGGTGTTGAATGAATGTCTAAATTGTAAAATTGTGCTGCCTTTACTCCATACCAACTAAGCTCTTTCTGTAGCTCTGCACTTTTGTACTGTATCATATTTGTTATACCATGTATGAGATATCTACTGGTCTACTTGCAAACCACATCTACCACCACATCCTGGAACATGTGTTATAAACTTGAACTTGTTTTTTTAACATTTTGCCTCCACTAGAAATGTGATTGACAAAGTAGTATCATGAGTCTTCGTGTGCCATCTCACCCAATGCTTTTCTGTCTGTAGAGGCAATGTTTTATCTTTCTTTGTGGTTCCATGTGAAGTCAAGAATCATTATGAATAAATCAGGATTTGAGAAGCACCCAAAATGGGGACAACTTATGAAATTATTTGGAATTTTAAAAAATATTTACTTTATATGAAAATTAACAAATTAGAAACATGATAATGTTAAGAAAAGACACAGCATAATTTTCATATGTATCATAGGTACAAAATAGAAATATCTGAATATTCATATATGGGAATATGCAGATTAGGAGATAGTCAATAATCTGTACATTAATAGTAGGAATGTTACTTACTACTTAACATCTCATGTATAAATATTACCCAGATCTTGATGCATGCAGACAGGGACAGCTTCCTTACTGATGAGATGCTAACTTTCTCTTTCTATTATTTCTAGAGTAGGATTTGCAATCTCTGTACCTTGCAGTCATGAACTTTCATATCCCTGTCTAGGTATGTACAGCATTGAAAGTTGGGCCAAAGGGTCTTTTTCCATGTTGCATGACTCTAAAATTAATAGTTAAAAATTTATTCAAATTATTGTTTGTTCCCCAGCTTTCATGCATTTTACTTCCACACCAGCATGCTTTTTTTTTAACCATCTATCCATCACTCTTTTCTTATCAGGAAAAGTTTAAATTTATTTGTCACAAGATGCCCAGTACAGTGAAAAATAATTCTTCTGCAAAGAGACCAAAAGATTACCTTTAGCATTACATACTGCAATGTAAAGAGCATAATTTACAGAGCATGGGATTATAATCAAAAGGAAGGTCAATTAGCATCAAGCATGGAGAACATATGAGCACTGTTGTGGGGTTCATTCAGGAGCCTAATAGCTGCAGTAAAGAAAGTGTCATTAAGACTGCTGATTTTTTTTCTCACTCTTAAATTGTCTTGCTGATGGGAAGAAGGGAAAAAAGAGAATGTGTCTAGGACATATAGGTCCTTATGTCTGTTGGCTGTCTTTCCTAGACAGCACGAGATGTAGATGAAGTCCATCATGGGGAAGGAATTTTGTGTTATGCTCTGAGCTGCACTTTCCACCTCTGTCGTTTCTTCTAATCTTGAACATAGCAGCTCCCATAATCATGCTGTGACACATCGTATAAGTGCCCTCTGTTGAAATGGTTGAAGAATGGGGTACATTTCAAAATTCCCAAGTCTTAGATGCATTAATGTGCTTTCTTGACCATTATGTTGATGTGCTTGTCCTAGGTCAGGTAATTGGAGGTATATATTCCTAAGAACTTGGAGTTATCTACTCTTTCAACCTCAATGCCATTAATGAGCATATCTTAAGTTGTCTTAGTTCTGTAATTTATAACTTCATTAGGTTATTTTAAACAATAAATCATACTTATATTTAGTTCAGTCAAATCAGGATTCAATTTACAAAATCGGCTTATTTTGAATTATTCTCTCAGGGCATTAGACCCATTCTTTGCTTGAACACTGATAGGTGATACCAACAAAGATGTATTGATGAATTACACACTAACTGGTAAATATAGATTATGGTTACCATGATTTTAAATGATCAAGCGTTCTCACAGGTTTTCTTTTTTACTCTTTGGGTTATCACTAAACCCTATTCATTGCATCTCAATGTGAATTGGTTTTTACAATGGTTGGCCTGGAGAAAATTGCAGTGGGTCAGCCTCCCTTGTCCAAAGAGACGTTTAATTACAATGTCATGGAATAAGACGCTGCAAAGAGAACAAAACCGGGTGACAGCAGGGAAAATGTTCGAGGTCTAAATAAAAGGTTAGGGTTTGGAGTCGGAGCATTGGGTACCACCAACAACAATAGCTGGGTAACATGACCATTTTGTAAAGAATTTCACGTTACCATATGGTACACCTTCTTAAAATATACAATTTCATCTCATCTATTTATGACATTTCAAAAAGGGAATAAACTGCACAATACTAATGTGACCACTGTAGAAGATTAGAATAATATTACTGAGTAATTGCTAACTCTTTGTCACTGGAAACGATTTAATATCCCAGCAAATTATGAATAGCATGAAGGGGTTTGTTTCTGTGCATGTCTGCTTCCATAATTGTTTAGATAGAAGGTGATCGATGGATAATTCTGTGCATGCTTACAAAGACCATCTAAATTTAGGTAAAAGGAATACCTCCGCCTAGACATAATCTAATGGTTAATAAAAAACACAGGGAACTGAACACTGACTGTATTCATTCACAATAAAAAAGGATTCTGAGATCTAGAATTTCAGTTATTAGTTTTTATATAGGGTTTACATTACATTGTCTGTGAAAATAAACATACAGCCCATTTTTCCTCTTATTGGTCTACTGTTTTGACAACCACCATCTGAAAGTTACTGTCATTTTTTTTTCAGGTCAGCCAACTTTATTGGATACATAAAAGATCAGTGAAAATAGCATTATAGCAGCAAAATTAAATTGTCAAAATCATCTTTGTCAATTAATGTTTACATGGGCACTTTGGAAGGTTTCCCTTTGCTTCCATAAGGTTCAAGAGTAAAATAATTGGAGTCTCTGGACAAATGAAATAAACTGGCATATTTTTACCATTAATTTCATTTTCCAGTTGTTCCACCAATCACTCAACAATGGAAGTTAATGGAAGAAATTATGAGAAATTTTCCCCTGATGTTCTGCTCATTTTTCAACAGTGCTTCATGAGGTACTTAACTACAGCAGTCTTTTTTTTAAAGTTTGTGGCTTATATGAAACATTGCATACTTACAGGACAGGCCCTTGCTCATCAGGCCCTTGTACATTGCTGCATTGGCAAAATGTGACATTAGTCTGTAAAATCCCTTTTTATGTTGCACCTTGCAACAGTCAACAGACAACAGAATATACAATGCAGCAAAACTTTGGGTCAAGATGTTCATCAATAATGAGAAATCTGGGCTGAAATTCCAAAAATATCGATTAATGCTCAACATGATCAAAGATGTTTTTTGAGAAAGGTAAGTTAAATCCACAAGTAATTGGGGAATTGCATTTAATTGCCCAAAAGTTTATGTTTATGGGCAAAAGTGATTTTGCAGGGATTACTGATGTTAAAGGATCAGATTTCCACACAATCCATGTCCATATGAGGTAACTATGGTGCAATCAGCTTTGTGAATTAAATCATTTTTGAAGGCTGGGACATGCTTTTTCATCCAGTATCTGATGTATCTCTCGAGTAAGGATGGCTGGAAGAAAATGATCAGATAAAGGCTGAGAGAAAGGTCTTTTGGAATTTTTTACAGCTTTGTTCTTAAACTTCCTACATGGTTGTTGCAATCTTGCAATGTTTCAAACTATTGAGCTGATTCTTATAATATCATTGATCTGACAAAATTCCATTCGGTCTAGAATTACTGTCAACTGACAGATAGCTCTTAAGCACAGATGGAATGTTCCTTGACACGAAAGTACACACAGAGCAAAATCATTAGCTAATCCTGGATGCAGATGGCACTCTGCTTGATGTACTTTCTTTGGATCTTCCCCAGAACAGTGTTGGCATTGCTTTTGTAGAGCTGTCAGCACATCTGGCTATTGATGTGGGCCAACAGTATCTGACCACTAAAGCAAGGCTCTGGTGGGTGAGGGAGAGCAGGAATCAATGTATTGCTCAGAGTCTTCATTATCTTTCTTTTTATAAAGGCAATTAAAGTCACTCAAAACTTGGCAACGTAAAGGATGAGAATAAACCAAATCTAAAAATTGAGGGACACATTCAACAGTATTTTATAAAAATATGTATTTACTTAGGGTCAGTATTTCCACACTTGTGATTATTTAGTATTAAAGCTAATGCAAAAAAAAAGAAAAGAAAATTGCAACTTTTTCTGACTATTTCATGCGTTTTCTTTATTTTACATATTGAGTGCAACTATAAATTGTTCTTAAATTATAAATCCAATAGTGTAACCCAGACACTAGCACATACTAATGCAGGCCTCACAGTCCAATATGTAATTATGCAATGGAAAACACAAGGCTGAAAGAAAACCTCCAGTATGCACAATTCTATAGCCTATATACCTGCCCTGTCCTTGTGAAGGGTGACCACTCAAGCACCAGGTAAAACATATCCTTAAACTTTGCTATTTCATGGGATGGCAATTATTAAGAACAGACTCATTTAATTAAATCACTTTAATCTGTCTTTCAATAATATTGCAAGTATATGCGCACACAGAGCTTGCCACATCAGTGCATTGGCTTGCTTGAATTGTAGTGAATAATTTCTATCTGCATATAGCTTCTGAACCTAGCTGAGCCTTGCCCACACAAGTCTTGGATGGAAGGCTGTTAACCTGTGAGTGATTTTGATCTGCAATACCTATTGGGTGGAAGGTGTATAGCGCATTCATTTAGCCTACACAGTGAGGTGAGTAGAAGGTCTAAGCCTTCTTATTCTACAAATCTCATTAATACTTAGGGATTTTGGAGCAGCCATTATTCAATGCTTATTTGGGAGACTGTGAGGTTCACAGGGTTATGCTGTCTCAGACATAATTGGAGGAGATTTCACTTATGTTGCATAACATACACCTTGTGAACCAACAGACACCATGGACACTTCTTTTTCACCAACTGATGCTGCTTGATCCACTGATCTCTTCCAGCAGATAGCGTTTTACTCCAAATTCCAACATGGTCCCTCATGACGCTGGGACTAGATATTTGTTCTGGCTGGGTGCTAGAGTTGTCCAGAAAAGGGAGAGAGGTGTTGAAAATTCTCCAGGTAAATTTGAGGGCAGTTCGGGAAGTTAGCAGCCAAGTTGATAATATTTAGAATCAGAGTATGAAATTTGGTGTTTTGTGGCAGCATCACTTAGTGCAAACATTCATATTATAAATCATCTTATAACATTACTGTAAAAAATAGCAGAACATGAAAGTAGGGTGGAACCTGAAGCTGTCCTTGAGCCATTGAGTGCTCATCTTTAGGCTCCTGTACCTTTTCCCTGATGGTAGCAGAGTGAAGAGGGCATGACCTGGGTGGTGAGAATAGCTGCTGATTTTTAAGACACCACCTCATGTAGACATCCTCGATGGAGTGAAGTCTGGTGCTTGTGATGTCACAGGCTGAGTTAACAACTCTCTGGAGTTTATTCTTGACCTGAGAGTTGGCACCTCCATACCAGGCAGTGAAGCCACCAGCCAAAATGATCTCCACAGTACACCTGTAGAAGTTTATGAGAGTCTTCGGTGACATATTGAACCTCCAAAGACACGTCACAAAGTATAGCCGCTGGCGAGCCTTCTTTGTGATGGCATCAACATAGAGCAGGACAGATCCTTGGAGGTGTTGACTGACTACTGTGAACCTGGATTTTCACTTGCTACCCCTCTACCAGCCCAGGAATAAAGTAGCCTCAGAGTTACTGCCTGGCTATCCAGAAAGATAGCATGTATAGGACATTTAAACACTCTTCCATAAATGCAAATTGATACCACCAATTGTTCATTTAAATCTGAAATGGACAGATTTTTATGAATTGACTGAATGAATGAATGTGGACTGAAAACTCATAATTGAAGCACACTCTCATGACATGCTAGAATCAATTTAAGGAGCTGAATGGCCTCCTATCTCTATATTTCCATATATTATTGGTGGTTAAAATATAAGATTATTGACATTCTGTCAGACTAGCAGTGGTTCTCAACCTTTTTCTTTCCATTCACATACCACTTGTAACATTCTCTATGCCATTGGTGATTAGTCCTCTGTGATTAGTAAGGGATTGCTTAAGGTGGGATGTGAGTGGCAGGAGAAAGTTGAGAATCACTGCTCTAGATTCAATTGTTATTGAAATATTTTGGAGAAAAATTGTCACTGGCCCATTTCCTTTGAAGTTATGAAACTGTGCACATAATGAGTCAATTAGGTACAATTAAAACAGTAGTTTTCAAACTTTTTCCTTCCACCCACATAACACATTAAGCAATCCCTTACTAATCACAGAGCACCTATGGCATAGGGAAGACTTAAGTGATATGTGAATAGAAAGAAAAACGTTGAGAACCACTGTTGTATGTCTACATTTAAAATGTAATGTGGTGATGAGTCACCTTTCTGCTCAGCACAACTTAAACCCATGGGACTGTTTGCAAGGAGATCAGCTAAATTATCCCTGGTGTCCTGAATAGCATTTACACCTCAACCAACAACATAAAAAAAGATTATTTACTTATTATTCTACTGTGCTTTGTGACTGCTTGTTTTTCAATAATTAGCTATTACATTTTTCACTTTACCACAGGGATTTTTGTTTAAAAGTATTTTTCTGGTTGTTGTGTACACTGGGACATCTAAAAGTACAGTGAAATGTGCTACAAAATGCAGGCCCTTCTTTGTTTATTTATTCTTGTCCAATACAGGTTAGTTGGATGAGGTGATAGCAAACATATGCAGTTGGAGAGACGTTCGCTTGTCACAGGTGTTCTTTTGCTGAATTGTGGTTTCTTTTTGGTAATCAATCTGTCTGAGGTTAATAATGTTGGAAACGGCAAGTTGGACTCCGCATACAGTAACTGCACAGCCAATATTCCTGCATCTTGCAGACTTATACATTGCCCATTTGATGGGTGAAACTGGCAGGACTTTGAATAAACTTTGACATCCTGACAGCCTCTTATACAGAGTGTAAGGTTTGCAGACCAAAAAAAGGACCATTCTCCACCATTCTCACCCCACCAGAATTTTTATATGGGAGATATATATGTATATATACACCATTATTCAATTACCCTTTTAATTTCTGGATTTTAAAAGCCAATGTTTGGATTTCATTTCTATGCAATATTCACGAACACTTTCACCCATGCAGTTTTAAAATTAAAGACTTCAGAGCAGAAAGCCCTGCAAAGGATAGTGGCCACAGCCCACTACATTTCTCATCGAGGTCATCTACATGGAACGCTGGCATTGGAGAGCTGCAGCAATCATCTAGGATCCACATCACCCAGGAAATGCTCTCTTCTCACTACTGTCATCAGGAAAGAGATATAAATGCCAAGGACTTGTACCACCAGGTTCAAGAATGGTTGCTACCCCCCAACCATCAGACTCCTAAACAACAGATTCAGTCAGAGACTCATTGAAAGACTCTTTCTCTGAACATTATTTATTACTGAATATTTACTTTTCCTGTATTGTCCAGTCAGTTTGTTTACATTTCTTTCTTTGTTTATGTTTCTTTCTTTCGTACATATTATTTTCTTCTTGAGTCCAGTTTACAGTCGCTGATAAGTAGACATTCTGCCTGGCCCTCACTGCATGTGATGTCACATATGAACTCTGACAACAAATTTGAACTTTCAACTTTGAACTCTTTCAAAACTCATATATTTGTGTAAGGCTGAAAAGTATTTTTCTCAACAGGGATTTTAGTCTTTGTTATTGATCTGTTGGAGAGGAAATGTCAAACTTTCAACAGGTAAGCTGGGAAGCAATTCTCTGACAATGGTGCTAAATCCAAATATGTAGAATTTGATCCAGATGTCTAGAGTAGCTTTCAAAGATCTAAACTTCCAGAATTTCCATGTCTTCCTGATCTGAATTATATTGATAATTTTTTTGAGCTACATTTTGTTCATAAAGGTATAATATCTGCTTTATTTCATAAAATATTGAATATAATCTCCTTAATTAAAATCAAAACTGAATGGGAGAATGATCTTAATTTATTCTTCTCAGAGGAAGATTGGTTCACAATTCTAGGCCTTATTGATAATTCTTCTCTGTGTGCTAGACACAGTTTGATTCAATTCAAAGTGGTATATAGAATGCACATTTCTAAAGTTAAACTGTCTCAAATTTATCTTGATATCAATCCATTCTGTGATAAATGTAAAATTTTTGAAGCCTCTTTGATACACTTGTTGTGGTCATGTCCCAAATTAGGAGAATTTTGGATAGATATTTTTAAAACCTTTTCAGATAACTTCAGGATCAATCTTGAACCCTGTCCATTAATAGCAATATTTGGTTTCTCCAAACGTCAAATTAAGATCAATCCTCATTTTTCTTGCTAGTAATGTGCAGTGAGGCCTCAGTAGTATGTGTGAAATGTGTAAAGGTGTTTGGAGCTGTCACTCAGTTCCAGGCATCTAGCACTTGGCAATTTTTGGCCTGGCTGTCCACATACACCTGCAGTGTACCTCAACCACATTCATATGGTCCATTGAAGATTGAGCCTTTTTATGCTTGCTTGAGACTATTACCTGCGTGCAGTTGAATCTGACTTCCCATAAGCATTCACTTTACAATTTGAGAGTCACTGTTGCAACAGATTACCTCCAGTTAACTTACCTGAGGCTAGCAAATATTGATAGTCATGTGAGCCGATATCTGCAGACAGTGCCTTATATTAATAGTTTTGCCCCTCTCTTTTACTTTCTCTCTTGTGGGTTCTAATTTTTTTAAAGACTTTGGGGATACAGCATGGTAACAGGCCCTTCCAACCCACAAGCCCATGCTGCCCAAATACACCAATTAACCTAAAATCCCCCTACATTTTTGGAAGGTGGACAGAACCCGGAGCATCCAGAGGAAATCCATATGATCATGGGCAGAATGTGCAAACTCCTTACAGTCAGTGCTGGATTTTATCCTGAAATATCACTGTGCTAATCACCACACTATTGTCCCAGTCTATGGAGATAAGATCAAGAAAAGATTAACCGTTCTTTCCTTCTTGTCAGGGTCATTCTGCAGTCTCCCTGGGGAAAGATTCTCTAAATGAAAAATAACTATTTTTCTATTTAACCACAAGCACTTAACCACATCTCACTTTCCTACAGTGTGGGTTGAAAATAATTTGAGATTTTGAAAGCTTCCTCTTCCTGCAATCTGTCCTGCTCACAAATTATACAAAACCTCTTCCTTCACCCCTAAAGAGTACTTGTTACTTTCTATTTCATTTGAGAGCTTCTTGAAAACTCTTATCACTACACAGAGAAAGCCTCATCAATCAGGAACACCACAGAAGGAAGCCATTCATCATTTCAGCTCAGGAAATCTATGAAGCTCCAATGTTCACCCATGGTTAGCAAAAAATTATGTACATTTTATTGAATTATTATATGTTTAGATAACACTACAATTCATTTGTTTCTTGAAAATTACCCCTAAATTAGGTGCTGTAATTTTTAAGGTAAAATAAGCTTTTGTATCATTTGCTAAGTATTGACAGGTGACAGCAATAATATTTACTTCTGACCTTATAAAGATACGTCAGTGAATACTCTGTAAAACTTCTACCATTATTATGTGGCAAGTACACTCACTGATAGCATCACATCTGGTTTGAAAGCTTGAGTGCGCAAGAATGCTAAAGACTGCAGAAAGTGGTAAACCTTGCCAAGGTCATCACGGGCACTGACCTCCCATCCATTGAAAACATCTAGTGAGGCACTGCCTCAAGAAGGCAGCCAACATCATAACGTGTCCCCATCACCCTGGTCATGATCTCTTCTCACTGCTGCCTTCAGGCAAAAAGTAAATAAAGCTGAAGTACAGCACCACCAGGTTCAAGAATAGTTTTGTCCACTCTTGAAGCTCTCTGCAACCTAAAACTTGTTTTGTCTCTTTCTCTGTTTTGTGTAAATAAATGTCTTTCACCAATTTCTCTTTCTACAAATGTTGCCAGACCTGATGAGTATTTTCAAGATTACCTACTTTTATATTGGTTTTTACATTGACTCCTCTTCGCTTGTTGGTGACTTCTGAAGGAACAGTTAACACTTTTGCACTATTTTCTGAAAACTTGGCAGAACAGGGAAATTGTCACTCTCTCCCTTTCAGAACTAACCTAACACCACTACAAAGATGATAAGCTGACCAAATATATTATTATGAAACTTAAGAATGCAAATTGTCACTCAGTTAAACAGGAAAGCCTGCAGATGCTGGGATTGAGTGCAAACGACAAAGGGCTCAGGCCCGATACATTGGTTACACTTTAATTCCTATACTGTAGATTCTGTGTGACCTGCTGAATGTTACCAGAACATTTGTGTATTATACTGTTGATCAGGAAATTCACATGATGATTTGAAGATGCTTTGCTCATGTGGTAGAACCAGAAAATCATTTTAAAATACTGTAACAGCTTTTGCATTGCAGATTGACTATTATCAAGATCAGTGAAATGGATGGATTATTCCATGTCATCTGCCATCGTAATTACAGTGGCAGGATGTGTTGGAATAATCTATCCATTTCATTGAACTTGATAATATAATCAATGCCACATTTGACTTTTCAATACCATATAAGTATCCAAGTTGAAAATACATGGTTTGGCCACTGGAAAGAGGATCTCCTTGATCATTTTTCTATTACAGGTATGAGACGTCTTAGATTTGTAAATATCATGATACCAATCGGCATATAAACCACAGTGTTATTCACCATGTTCTTTGAAAACCAAGAGGATAATTATTATTAATAGTAAAGAACATTTGCCAGAGCATTAGACTGCCAAGTGAAAACTGAGGGATATTTATAAACTTGCTTTCTCAATTGTTTATGGCATGTGAATATTAATGGTGAGTTTCGGTTTGATTGCCCATGCATAATAACCTCTTGTTATCCCTGCTAGGCCATTTCAAAGAGGCAGTTAAGAATCAACCACATTGCCTTCAAGCTGCTACACATGGGCCAGTGTGGGTACACAATGGCAGGTTTGCTTCTTTAGAAGACTTAAACAACCAGATTAACTTCTGTGGCACAGCAAAAAGAAGCACAGATTTCTATTTAAATTTTTGCTTTTAATTGATAACATTTAAATTCCTTAGCTGAAGTGATGTATTTGAACTCACATTTTCCATTCAATCACAATTTATATTGATATCAGTCAATGTTAGATTTGTGATGAAGGGACACAGGTTTGAAATGTTAATGGAAATTCTCTCTCAACAGATGCTAGCTGGCCTGTTGAGTATTTCTAGCTTTTTTTTTTGTTTTATTTTAGATTTCAAATATCTACAATATTTTGCTCTTCAGTTTTATCTTCTCTTGATGAATGGAAGGTAAAAACTGCCAGGAGTAAATCTAACCATCGCTATGGGTGGATTCAATTAAAACCTCTCCCATGCCGTCAAACAGAAAGAGTGTTTCTTTTAATTTAGAGATGCAGTGCAGTTACAGACCTTCCAGCCCACAATCCTAGAGGAAACTAGCGCACCCAAAGGAAACCCACACAGTCATGGGAAGAAAGTACGTTCCTTATAGACATCAGTGGATTAAAACCCAGGTTACTACCACACTAATAGCCTTTGTGTTACAGCTACACTAACTGCTGCTGCCCTACACTAATAGTCCCACCAAATAAAACTTCTATAATGTCATTTGCGTGGTTGCATGGAAAAAATATATGGGAAAAGGCCAATTCCAAAATCTTACTTTCAAATGGTCTCAAAATGTAAAATATAGAATTACATTAAAAGTACAAGATAGAAACAGAACTTTCAGCCTAAATGGACGATAATGCCATAACAGGACTCTTCCAAGTTGACCTTATCTAACTAAATCACCATATTCCTCTTTTCTTTTCTCATTCTGTTTACCTTAAAAGCATTTAAGATATTTGTCTCAACTACTCTCTGGTCAGAGAGGTTACCATGCAACTAATCAATTCAAATGATTCCTGACGTGTTTACACTTTGGGGCAGAAATAAGCTGACAAATCATGTTACTGCTCACACCATTTAACCTAATGGAATACAGAGAAAGAAAGATTTATTCAGGCAGCTCTAACAATCCTGCGAAATGCATTTTATTGGGGAGAGGGATGGACAACCTCTGAACACTATAAAACAAATTTCCCTGACAATCCTGAAAAAAATGTTTTCTCTTTTCACATAGAAATAATCAAATACAGTAAAACCCCTGGTATTTGGCACCTATGGGACTTGGTAGATGCTAGATCAGGGTATTTTCCAGTCGCGTGAGACTTGCTCTTACATTGCCTAACTAATACACCTGCATTAAAAATAAACAGTTTAAAAGAAAACAAATAAAAATACTAAAGAGTATTTGCACTGAACAAATTTCACTTGCATGAATATATAAACCTGAAAGCATTTTACTTTATTTTCAGTCAGATTCTTTGAAAATATTTAACCGTCGCTGCATCAGCAGGTTCTTCCCCATCCATGGAGCTGCCCAAAAGAAGAACAATAACACAATAGATAATGAACACCACCGCCCCCACCACCCCCACCCCCCCACCCAAGTTGACAGATAAAGCCTATGACTGGGGAAACTCTGACTAAGCAGAAGGAGACACTTTAAGAGAGTCATTCCAATGCTGAACTGCATCACCCATCCTTTCATCCTGGGTGACACCATTGCTGTTTCACACAATGTTATTCAAACAGCTGCTACAATCAAAGCATGTCCAAAGAACTCCGCTGGCTGAATATTTGTTCCCATCTTCACCAAAGGTTTATGTGTTACTTCAGAGAACATTTATTTTTACAATTTTAAACATTTTGTTAACCTATTTATTTTAATTTTTATTTATTTTCCACAATTTATTTTGCTGGATAATTGAATTCTGGATATCAGGGATTTTACTGTATGTGCTATAATTATATCATAAAAATTTGTTTAAAAATGTCTCAATGCAAAGTTAACACATTTAATAAGGCCACTTAAAACTCTCCTCCAAATGTGGAATCCAGACAATAATTAAAGAAGAAATGCCAAACGATAGTCTACTTTTCTCAGTTAAGTCGGCAAACCAACAAGCATGTTATCATCTATCATTCAATGTCTCATCAATAAAAATGCTGACATAGTCTTTGATGTCATTAAGTTGCTCTGGTAAATATCCTATTGAATTAACATGGAGGACAAATTTTATTTATTAAATATTTATGGCTGGAAATTGTCTTGCATTATAAAAAGTGAGTAATATGGTCATTGAATGGCAATCTGACTGCTGTTTATGGATCCATGGTGGAAAACTTCAGTCATGAACAAATACTGTTGAGCAGAGGAAAGTATCAGATCTGGAATGCACAATGAGTTCAGGTCATTGGTGAGAGAGAGAAATGTGAGAGCAGGCTATGAGAGACCAGATCAAGTCCAAGAAAGAATGGGCTGACTTCATCATTCACCTGAATGGGTTTGAGGATGGATACAGAATATTGTGTAATATTAGTGTTGGATGACGGAGGGGTTCTGTGCTGGTTTAGAGATGAGATGAATGGGTGGGTTAGGCTGATTAGAGATTAGTGCATTGTTGAGAAGAGAGTGGGAAACTCTGTTGGGGAGATTAAGGGAATTGGAGAAAAGGAGTCAAAGATGTTGGGTAATTGGGGAGTGCAGAGAGTTGAACCAGGTAATCAAGGAGTTAAATCAGTGCTGAAAATTATCAGGGTGAAATTTTTGAGAGTACACAATTTGTATGTCCCTGTAAGGATTAAAGGCAAGGTTAGCAGGCATAAGGAACCTTGGTTTTCAAGAGATATTGGGAATCTGGTTCAGTAGAGAGAGGTGTATAGCAGGTATAGGCAACATCGAGCAAATGAGGTACCTGAGGAGTATAATAAATGCATGAAAAACCTCAAGAAAGAAATCAGGAGGCTAAAAGAAGACATGAGTTTGCTTTGGCAGACAGTGTGAAGGAAAATCCTAAGTGTTTCCACAGGTATATTAAGTGCAAAAGGGACAAAATTAGTCCCCTTGAAGATCAGAGTAGTCAGCTTTGTATGGAGCCAAAAGAGTTGGGGAGCACTTAAATTATTTTTTTTATCAGTATTCACTCAGGAAATGGGCATAGAGTCGAGGGAAGTAAAGAAAGCAGCCAGAGAGGTCATTGAACCTATACAGATTAAAGAGGAGGAAGTGCTTACTGTCTAAAAGCAAATAAGGGTGGATGAGTCCCCAGGACCTAACATGATATTCCTTGGACCTTGAGAGAGGCTAGTGTAGAAATTACAGGGCCTTTGGTAGAAATATTTAAAATATCATTAGCCACAGGCATGGTGCCAGAGGATTGGAAGGTAGCTCATGTTGTTCTGTTGTTTAAAAAAGACTCCAAAAATAACCCTGGAAATTATAGGCTGATGAGCCTGACATCAGTAATAGGTAAATTATTGGAAAGTGTTCTAAGAGATCAGATACACAATTATTTGGATAACCATGAACTGATTAGTGTGTGCTTTCACCAATCTTATAGAGTTTTTTGAGGAGATTATCAGGAATGTTGGAAGGAAAGACTGTCGATGTTGTCTACATGGACATTAATAAGGTCTTTAACAAGATCCCACATGGGAAGTTAATCAGGAAGGTTCAGATTCTAGTTATTCATGGTGAAGTAAAGAACTAAATTTGACAATGGCTGGATGGGGAGAAGCTAGAGAGTAGTAGTGTATAGTAGTAGTAGACCTGTGACTAGTGGTGTACCTCAGGGATTGGTGTTGGGACCATTGTTGTTTTTCATCTATATCAATGATATGTATGATTATGCAGTAAATTGGATCAGCAAGTTTTCAGATGACACTAAGATTGGAGGTGTTGTGGACAGCAAAAAAAGTTTTCAAAGCTTGCAGAGGGATCTGGACCAGCTGGAAAAATAGACTGAAAAATGGCAGATGGAGTTTAATGCACACAAGTGTGAGGTGTTGCATTTTGGAAGGACAAGCAAAGGAAGGACATTCAGGGTATATATAGGGCACTAACAAGTGCAGTGGAATAGAGGGATCTGGGAATACAGATACATGATTCCCTGGAAATGATGTCACAGGTGGATAGTATTGTAAAGAGAGTTTTTGGCATATTGGTCTTCATAAATAAAGTATTGAGTATAGGAGTTGGGATGTTATAGTAAAGTTGTACAAGACATTGGAAAGCCCAAATTGTGTGCAATTTTGGTCACCTAACTATTGGAAAGAATGAAGGGAGATTTGATATAAGTATTTAAATTTATAAGGGGGATAGAAAGAGTAAATGCAGGTAGGCTTTTTCCACTGAGGGTAGGTGAGATACAAACCAGAGGACATGAGTTAAGACTGAAAGGTGGAAAAGTTTAGGGGGAACACAAGGGGGAACTCCTTCACTCAGAGAATGGTGGGAGTTTGGAATGAGCTGCGAGCTGAAGTGGTAAATGTGGGCTCAATTTTAACATTTAAGAAGAATTTGGACAGGTACATGGATGGGAGAGGTATGGAGGGCTATGGACTGGGTGCAGGTCAGTTTGACAGCAAAAAATGGTTTAGCACAGACTAGAAGGGCCGAAGGGACCTGTTTCTGTGCTGTAATGTTCTATGGTTCTATCAATTAATCAGGACAACCAGATAATCAGGGCAAGAGTCATAGGGTTGTAGGGGATTGAAATTTGGAGCTGCATTTTGGTTGTTCTTTTGGGGAGAAGAGCTCAAGGGAATTATAGTAATGTATAGCACTTCCTTAGGAGGGTCTAAGTATCATTGTAACATCTTTAAGACATCAGGGAGAGCTGAGTGTTGGGCATTCCCAAGTTATGTGAAAGTAAATCACAAACGAATGCAGACACCATCGTTAAATAAAAACACAATGCTGGAGAAACTCAGCTGGTCAAACAGTGTACTTTATGTAACAAAGGTAAAAATACATAGCCAACGTTTTGAGCTTGAGCCCGTCATTGTACAAAAAAATGTTGGCAGGTGCTTGAACAAAACGGTGGGGAGAGGGGCGGGGCGAGGAGCACGGTCCCAAAGCCATGATGTAATAGGTGGATAAGGGAGGGAAGGCACACCAGTGGGGGGGGGGGGGGGGGGAGGGGAGAGGGGAATCTGTGTTAATGGAGAGGGAAAGGGGTGGAGAGCTGGAGGAAAGACAAAGGGAAAGGGAAGGGAGGGAGAACGGAAAGTATATTAGCAAAACCTAGAGAAGTCGATGTTAATGCCCAGACAGAAAATCAAGTGTCGTTCCTTCAATTTACAGTGGTCTTGGTGGGATAGTGTGTGAGGCCATGGACAGATGTGAGTATGGGGGTGGAGCATGGAATTGAAGTCACTGCCCACTGTGAGATCCCTCTATATGAGCTACATGGATCTATTTTATCCTACAATGTACCAAAAGTATTATAAAATAGGGAAAGGTGTTATTTGCTATGCATTTGATTTAAAAAAAAAGAATGTTAACATGTCTCACTCAAGAAGAAGTTCATTTACAATCATGGACAATGCTGAGCATCCAGAGTTCTCGACCCTGACCGTAACCCTAACAGACAAAGTGTAATGAAAACATGGGCCAGCACAAAGTGGCAGTTCAGGAGAGGGGAAACAGGTGAACACAAGGGGGATGATTATCCCTCTGCCTGCATATTGACAACCTAACCCTAATGCCTGGTAGGGAAGATTTAATGGTTGAGAGCAGAGGGGTGACAGTCTTTGCTGACCCCAGAGAAAATCCCCACAAAGATCTGGCCATGTCCATGGTGAGAGCTTCCCTTCTTCTGATGTCTCGCTGCTGTCAGCCATAACTACAACTGGATCCTTGATGCATTGCACTATGGATGGTTGCAAGCAACTGAACAGTCAATCTCTTAGAACAATTCTTCCTAACAGAAAAGTAAGATTTAACTATTATTTTAGATATCATACACAATGTTAAATAAACTTGAACATGATTGAAGTAGACGATGAAGTATTCTAAATAAATGTTTAAACATTTATCATTTTTTAAAAATCTTTGCAAATTTAATCAGAATACACAATAAGAGAGTACATTCAAAGCCTCACATCTCATAAAACTAAACTGTAAGTCACTTGAATTTGATTGTTTACAGTTTGATTGCTGTGCGAGCTGCATAAATTACAATAAGATCATAGACAGCAGGTCGAGGATTTTTGTGTCAGCCATCAGCAGCAAAATTCTCAGAGTAGCTGTCAATGCAACACCAATAGCTTCACAATAATTGACAGAAAGATCAGAAAATATTGTTAAAGGAATCAATTTATATCTGGGAATACAGAAACGTAACACAGGTGGCCCCTGTGGCAACAGAATTTCACCCTTTCAGTATCCACCAATCGCTATTCAAAAATTTTGTCTAGCAAAATTTGACATATCAGAAAAATAAACAGATTGTGAAAGAAATAAATCCTGTCATTTAAAAAATATAGTCACTCAATACTGTGGGGTAAAAAAAGATTTGGATCTGATTTTCCCACATTGATTGGATTGACTGATACAGTCAGGTCCCTCCCTTGAAATGCCCTCCCCAGTCCAAGGACGGGTGGGCAGACGTCTCTGAGTGCAGACTGCTTCACTCTTTATCTGAGAGGCATTGTTTTTCTGACATGCAGTGGTGATGCGGTGGTGGTGCAGTAGTCATGACCAATTCTCACATTGGCTCCTTCAAGTAATTCCTCAGCATTTAGTCCTACTAAATCACTGTGCTTTAACTCAATACCCCTTGAACTCCTTCAACACCACTTTTCTAATCCCATAACTTTCCCCACTTCCTGAACTCTTTAGTAATCCATGAGGCTTGTTCAACCCTCAGGTGTTATGTTGGCTTCTGCTATTAAATTAATGAAGGGTTAATATGTGAGAAAAGTATCCTGTGGGAATTCATCTCAATTTATACATGGGATTCAATGGACAAATGTTGGTTCACTTTTCAGAAAACTGCAGAACAGATGGTTTTCTAGGAACATAACCCCTCCATAACATAAGGATCATCTGTATTTCTGATCAGGAATTTTAATGTTAAAGTTATATTTTGTTAACTAAGTATCACTTTGTTCTCAGTGATCCTTCTCTATATATATATTACTATACTTATGGATGACCCTTAACTTTCAATGAGTGTCTGATAGTGATAGGTAACACCCAGAGAAGTCCTTCATTTATTTTTCACGCCTGTGGCAAGAGAAAATAGTCTCTGCTTATTGCTTGGGATTCCTTTCTTAAGTACACATTGTCAATTCTAAAAGAAGCCTGAGGTGAATTAACTGGGTTCTTGTCAGGGCAGGTTGTGTGTGTGGTATGTCATTGCAGCTTATCTGGTGGTCTCAATGTATATTTGAATTGAATAGCATCCATCAGGGCTCCCCAGCAGGTCTAATGCCTGAGTGACAGTTAACAATAGGAGTTAAAAGAGGGACAGAAAATTGGTTGCTGGTGTTAAGCAGAAGTTTAAACATTTGAGATATGCTTGATGTCTTCTTTATTCTCTTGTCTAGTCAAAAGGAGTTGCACTAGACCTGTATTTGTATGGCCAGTTGAAACATAATAGGGATGGAAATGTTAAAATAACTGTTTGGTCATCTAATTGATTCATTTCTTGCAAAATCAGCCTCTGTTTCTCTTTCCAGACTTACAGGCAGTCAGAAAAAAAAGCCCTAAAATGCAAATCCATCAGCTACATGTTACCATAGAAGAACCTGTCAACATAGATACTTTATTCAAAAAAAATTAAACTGTGCATAATATAAAATAACAACCAGTGATTTACTATTGTTATTGTGTATGTTTGCATGCTCCAATCAAGGTTCGAGTATAATACTGTGCATTCAACTGAGAAGCACATAACCTGTAACAGAAATACGTGAAACATTGATGTCTTGATTTGAATGATGCTCAGTATTACTGTCCAACATGGTCTTGAAAGAGGAAGAAAACAAGTATAGATTTTTCTTGTAAGTTTGAATTTTGATTGTAAGAGAATATGTTCAATTTAAGTTTTGAAATTTTTTTGAAACTAGTAAAAACATTCTGGTAAAATATTCATTCAATGCAAAACAATAAATTTTCTCCTTCAATTTAATATAGTCTTTGAAGAAATCTTACGAGAACTTAATGCAAATTAGTAAATAAGGGCCAAAAACTATTGTGAGATGGTGAGATTGATATTCTGTGACATTTCACAATTAAACTTTTAATAAACCCCACTGGTCTGTAATTAAGAAGTGGATTGGATTTGTATTTGTCTATGGGTCACTGGCCTCGGGTTGTGATGTTAAGCAGTATGCAATATTCATTCTATGCACCAGGACTTCACATGCTTCATTGTAAGATGGTGTCTCAATCTCCATGCACAATGATCTCCACATTGTTGACTGTGTGTTTGCCATATGGCTCTGAGTAAGGATAAAGTGGTCTCTGGCAAGGTGTGTAACACAGAATGCTGTGTGTGCTCCATGGGCTATTCATTGAAATACATCCTGCAACAAACATTTTGTGTTTTTGATCTAGATCAGTGGCTTTGAAACTGCCCCCCTAAATTCACATTTCACTTTAAGCAATCCCTATGCCATAAGTGCTCTGTGATTAGTAAGGGATTGCTTAAGGTGGTATGTGAGTAGAAAGAAAAAGGTTTGAAAACTACTGTTTTAATTGTACCTAATTGACTCATTATGTGCACTGTTTCATAACACCAAAGGAAATAGGCCAATGACAATTTTTTTCAAGCAAAATATTTCAGTAACAATTGGGTCTAGAGCAGTGGTCCTCAACCTTCTCTTCCCACTCACATACCACCTTAAGCAATCCCTTACTAATCACAGAACACATGGTATAGGGATTGCTTAAAGTGGAATGTGAATTTGTGGTGTCGTTTGAAAACCACTGATCTACGTGAAAGACATACATTGGTCTGCCAGAAATTGTTGGCCACCAATGCAAAGAAATATCTGCAAAGGAATGCAGTGGATTGGCACATTCCAAGATGGAGAACAACATGCTGAGGAATATATAGAAATTCATGCAGTTGTTGAAAAAGCTGTTTGAGAAATGGCTACAGTAGAGTGTCCTCCCGTGACTGGACCTTGAACTCTTAGACCTTGTGTAATAATCTCTCACATATTTCACTAGTGGAAGGCTTGGCACTGAAAAGTTGATGACACATTGATACATTGTAAATTTAGTGAGCGAATATTATGATGATTGTTAAAATTAATGAAAATAATGTTTTGCATAATGGTATGTTGTATAAATAAAGTATATGGAAAACACTGGACACTAACTGCAAAGATGTGCTATATAGACAATGTCAGTGGCACTCTATAGGCAGCTACTTCAGTCTGGGAACACAAATTACACAAAATCGTTCACTGGATTCCTGGGGTAAGGTCTCCAGTTCAGATCTACTCCCAAAACTGCCTTATGCCTAAAATTTGAGCAGCAATTGGAATATAACTGCAAGCCTCAATGGAATTCTACTATTGGTTACAAATAGATTAGTCTGGTGTGAAAACTAAGATTAGAACCTGGATTTTCTGCAATTCCTAATAAAGCATCAAATACAGATACTAGAGTTATTCCATGCAAACATCGATTCATTGGTTATTTTCTGCAATTCATAACTCTCACAAAATTGTGCAAAGCATACTGGCATGGAGTTCAATTGTAGTGTGCCTCTATCCTGTTTATTGCTGCTGTGTGCATATCAAATGATGATTCACTGTATAATTATTGCTCTTTTTGATAGTTGGGTAGTAATCTTTTTCAAGTTGTTTTATCAAATGTTAAACAGTCTGACAAAACATTTGGAAATAACAATTGTGGTTGTAGAAAATGCTATGGATACCAAGTCCACTTCACAAATGAGGCTGTGTTTAATTTTAACAGAGGTGTTTATCTTAAAAGTTTGCATTTTCTGTTAACGTCCAAATGGATCCATGGAAAGAAATAGTCAAATTATCAGTAAGGTTAAAGACAGCACTCTGACTCATGATGGATAATTTTTCGGAATGGTTATTGATGGAAAATGTGAATGAAGCACCCTGAACCAGGAAGTAAAATAAAACCTTGCAGTTTATCGATAACGTTCCTGATGCAATCAGGGTAAAGTGACTGAAAATTTCCTTCATTAGGAGATATTTCTGCCTAAAATATTTAGAACTTATATATATCCACTGTGGCTAAAAATTGATGTATATTATAAATGTTGTCCACACACTTTTCCATTAACAGACAAAATCCACCCCTGAATCAATTATCCAATGCTCTAATTGTACAGTGTGGTGGCTAAATGTGATTGAAACTCAGTGTCTAGGGGTGACATTGGTTTCGATGACAGTGTAGCACTGGATTTGTCTGAACAAGCAAAAAGCTCTCTTGTTGAGACTTGGAGATGTGTAGACTCCTGGACCCTTTTTAAATTTATTGATAAATTTTGTTAAATTTAGACATACAGCACTGTAACAGGCCATTTCGGCTATGATTCCATGCTGCCCAATTTACCCCCAATTAAGCTACACCCCAGTACATTTTGAATGGTTGGAAGAAACCGGAGCCCCCAGGGAAATCCTACGCAGACACTGGGGAGAACATACAAACTCCTTAAAAGCCCCACAGGATTTGAACCCTGGTCCCAATCACTGGCGCTGTAAAGGCATTGTGTTAACCACTACACCAATCATGCCAGCTGTGCTTGGTTGTCAGGTAAGAAGTGAGAAGGGCTTCATGATTGGTAGATTGTAAAAGGTTTGGGATGGCGAGGGGGAAGTTCCTAAGTAAGGAAGGTCTGAAACTGTTCAGTGAATTAAGACTTCAAAAGTATTTTCCTTCAGAATGGTACCAGTTTCATTGATAGAAGAGCTTCCAACTGTATTTTGAAAGTTAATGTTAATGCATAATGTTCAAACCACACTTTGATCATACCAAATGCTTGCTCAAAAATAATCCAACTTTTACCATGCATGTGTGTTCAGTTTGGGTGACATTTTGGAAGATGAACAGCTAATCATCTTCCACAGTTCTTTTGGCCACATCCTCTATGCAACCTTCTCCTTGCACTGCAGCATTTTGTACAAAACAGCCTGTAGCCTGGGTTTGCTTAGCTCACCCATGGATTTCCACACCCCAACAGTCTAACCTCTGAGTACCCCACACCCACCACTGCAACAGATAAATCATATTGAACCAATTCAATTTAGATCAATGATTGTAAACTTCTTTGGAAATGTTCATTTCAACACAAAGTGGTTTCATTGCCAATGGGTAAAATCCTATTTTCAGAATCAGATTTACAATAAATCTTTGAGCATTGAAATTATATGAACTTTAACAATGAAAATGTCATTTTGAAGAGTTTATTCAACTAATTCACATCTTTAAAAATAATAGCCAAAATTATATTTAATTACTTTTTAGTTGCATTAAACAAGTGAAACATTTCGTGTTAATGTCCAAATGGATCCATGGAAAGAAATAGTTAAATTGTCAATAACGCTAAAGACAGCACTCTGAGGCTTTGCACATTGACTACCAGCCCCCCCACATCTCCATCGGGCACACAAAACTCAAAACGGTCAACCAGTTTACCTATCTCGGCTGCACCATTTCATCGTATGCAAGGATCGACAACGAGATAGACAACAGACTCGCCAAGGCAAATAGCGCCTTTGGAAAACTACACAAAAGAGTCTGGAAAAACAACCAACTGAAAAACCTCACAAAGATAAGCGTATGCAGAGCCGTTGTCATACCCACACTCCTGTTTGGCTCCGAATCATGGGTCCTCTACCGGCATCACCTACGGCTCCTAGAACGCTTCCACCAGCGTTGTCTCCGCTCCATCCTCAACATTCATTGGAGCGCTTTCATCCCTAACGTCGAAGTACTCGAGATGGCAGAGGTCGACAGCATCGAGTCCACGCTGCTGAAGATCCAGCTGTGCTGGGTGGGTCACGTCTCCAGAATGGAGGACCATCGCCTTCCCAAGATCGTGTTATATGGCGAGCTCTCCACTGGCCACCGTGACAGAGGTGCACCAAAGAAAAGGTACAAGGACTGCCTAAAGAAATCTCTTGGTGCCTGCCACATTAACCACCACCAGTGGGCTGATATCGCCTCAAACTGTGCATCTTGGCGCCTCACAGTTTGGCGGGCAGCAACCTCCTTTGAAGAAGACCGCAGAGCCCACCTCACTGACAAAAGGCAAAGGAGGAAAAAGGCAAAGGAGGAAAAACCCAACACCCAACCCCAACCAACCAATTTTCCCCTGCAACCGCTGCAACCGTGTCTGCCTGTCCCGCATCGGACTTGTCAGCCACAAACGAGCCTGCAGCTGACGTGGACATTTACCCCCTCCATAAATCTTCATCCGCGAAGCCAAGTCAAAGAAAAGAAGAAAGATCTGTGTGCTTGCCATTAGTAAGCTGTGTGAAATACTCCCAACTATTAACATGACTATGCAGCTCCAATCACTGAGAATTCACCGCAATGCAGGCACAGAACAGTTGCATAAGAGTTTGTTACAAAGAAGAGGAAAGACACAGAAGAGGGACACAGCAACCTCCTATGTTTTAGCTTTGATTGATTAATTTTATGGCATGCAAACCTTCCTCATACATCCACCATTTATTGCCTATCCTTCACTGAGAGAGACATTGACTAGCATCACTGGCGGTGGGGGGGAGGGAGGGTGGTCAGGGGGTGTGAACTGCACCAGGGGTGACACCATCACAAGGGGTGACACCAAAATGACTGTTTATAAAACTTTTGTACAGTGTTTCAGCAGAAATGTACAGGGAATTTAAAGACTTGTTGTTACCTTTTTTTATGGAAATGATAGACCATAGACCAAGCATCCTTTTCAACAGCAGTAATTAAGGTGATTCCTAAAAAAAAAAGGAATCCATTGAAGCCATCATCTTATAGACCATTTTCACTATTGAACACAGACTATAAGATACTTGACAAAGATCTGGCAAATAGATTGGCAAAATATTTCCCAAAACTAATCAATATGGACCAAATGGGCTTTGTGCAAAAGAGGCAAGCCACAGTAGGCTACTGACTATAATACATCTGGTACAGTCAAGGGATGACAAAAGTATAGCGGTATCCCTAGATGCAGAGAAAGCATTTGATAGGTTAGAGTGGGAATTTTTATTCAAAGTGCTGGAAAAATTTGAGCTGTGGCTAACTTTTATAAATTGGGTAAGGACACTATATCAAGCGCCCAAGGCAAATGTTGTGACCAATGGACAAACTTCTCCAGCTTTCCCACTATCTAAATCTAGTAGGTAAGGGTGCCCACTATCACCTGCTCTATGCATTTTAGCTATTAAACCATTGACTGAGGCCATTCGGGGGGCATTCAGACATTAAAGGATTTAGGGTGGGCACGGAAGAGCATAAAATCAATTTATATGCAGATCTTGTGCTGCTATATCTGACAAACCCAGCAAACACACTGGCTAAACTACACTCTATTTTGGAAGATTATGGGTAAGTTTCAAGATGTAAGATCAAATGGGATAAAAGCAAGATTATGCCAATTACTAAAGGGTATTTCAGCCAGTACGAACAAAATACCAACTGAAGTGGCCAGAGGATGGGATCAAATACCTAGGAGTTAAAGTAAACAATAACTTGAACAAGTTATAAAAGTTGAATTACACCCTCCTTGCTTAGAAAGTTTGAGGAAGACTTGAGTAGATGGATGGCCTTGCCTATCTCACTAATAGACAGGGTCAATTGTGTTAAAATGAACGTGTTGCTGAAACTTCAATATCTCTTCCAGACTTTGCCTGTGGCATTGCCCTGAGGATTCTTTCAAAACCTACACTCACATATTAGAAGATTTCTTTGAAACAGTAAATTAGGCAGGGTCTCCCTGGAGAACTTAACATGGGACTACAGTCTGGGTCATTTAAAATTACCAGACTCTTAGAAAATACTATTGGGCAGCCCAGTTGAGGTATATCATCTCTCTATTTGTGGGGGAAGGTGTACCAGCCTGGGCACAAATTGATCTGCACATGGTGGATGAGAAAGTAGCAGGGGATTTTATTTATAAATGGAATACTACATTGTTATCTGGCAAAAAAGGCAGCCCCATACAAAAACATGTCATTATTATTTGGAATAAAATTAACCAGTGTATAGGAGTAAAAGCAGGACTGTCTCCAAAAACACCCCAGACTCCGAATAGATTAATCGTATTGACAGTAAATAACAAGATCGTGGACACCTGGTGCTGGAAGGTGATCAAATGTATCGAGGACTCTTGTGAGCGGGGGCAACTAATGTCATTTGAACAGCTTAGGAATAAATATGATTTATCAAATTAGACATTCCTCTGCTACCTTCAGATAAGATTTTTGTTGAGGCACAAATTAGGTCCATCAATGACCTTACCAATGTGCAGTGACATGGAGACCCTGATTCAAAAGGGGAACACACAAAAAGTTATTTTGACAATGCATTTCCTGCTCTAAACAGAAAGTCCAAAACCAGGCCTCCATAAATCGAGGCAAGGATGGGAGTCAGATTTAAGATTTAGGACTTGGGTTGGATCTGCACAACAATAATTATAAATGCAAGATATAGGCTGCTACAGAACAATTTCCTTCACCAGTTATATTTGATGCCACAGAAATTGAACAAGGCTAAGCCAGAAATTTCAGACCAATACTTTAGGTGCAGCATAACAATGGGAACCTTTGTATACACGACCTGGACCTTTACCAACGTGATGTCCTTTTGGGTGGATCCAGCCCAAGCCCTGGAAAGAATTATAGGTAAAGAGTTCCCACAGGATCCAACGTTGTTCCTGCTGGGAAACATGCTGGATATAAGGCTTATGATGAAGCTATCCCAATTACAAATACAATTCATAATGATTGCATTAGCAGTGGCCAGGAAGTGCATAGCGGTTACCTGGAAATCTGACTCCCATCGAGACATTGCACATTGGAATATGCTGTGTTCCCCTGAAGAAAATAACCTATGATCTGAAAAAAAATATAGTACATTCCTTAAAATTTGGTGACCATATTTAAATTACATTGGAGCGCAGGTATAATGTGGACCTACGTGCCTCTACCCCTACTCCACCTATCTACCCTTCCATTGGGGGGGATTAGGGAGGTCGTTCCATCATACCACAATCAAGAACAGCCAAGGAAAAGTGACAGCTCAGGTGCCAGCTGCTGAGATGTGGCAAATCCTTGAACCTTGTATATTGGTTAATTTATTTTCCATTTCCTCCTTTGTTCCTGTTAGTTTGGGTGTGGTGTTCAAATGTGTATGTCCAATAGTGTCTTGATGTGTGTCTGCCCCTAAACGGATTAGTGTATAATAGAAAGAGCCCCAAAGCTAAGAAGAAATAAGGGGCAGGGACAATTCCAATGCTGATTCCCTTACCTATGTTGTAGATGTCCTGTATGGAAGTTATGAGTGTGAGAGGGTTGGATGGGAGTTGGTGGGGGGGGGGGGGGCGGGGTAGTGGTGGTGGGGAAATGACTTGAACTTGGTGGTTGATTTTGTACATGGCTATAATTATATTTGTCAATATTTAAATATGGAAACTGAGTTTGAGTTTGAAAAAGTATAACTAAAATATTTTTTAAAAAGAAATTTATTATGTTTTACAAAAATATCCCTGTAGTTAGTTATATAACATCACAAACATTTTCCATAAGGCCAGCTTACATGTATCAATACCTACATTGTAACTGGGTAATAATGACCTGAGCGCATTAGAAAGTTCAAAAAGTAAATTAGCGTAGAGTTTTAGCCACGTATCAATACCTACAAGGCTAAAACTCTACGCTAATTTACTTTTTGAACCTTCTAATGCACTCAGGTCATTATTACCCAATTACAATGACGCTTCGAATCACATGGTTTCAGCTGCACACGCTACAAGCACGCACTGTTTTCGTTTCTGCTGGTGTCTTTATAGTCGTTGCTTTTGTCAAATTTTCTGGTATTTTAGCTACAATATTCTGGTAATTAGTATTTTTGAGAATGAAGTAGAATGAAAGGAAAAAGAGGAGAAAAATCAGAAAAGGCTTCTGCTTAAATATTAATAATATAACTAATAATGTTGTAATACAATCTAGAAATATTTTACAAAACAATTTTTTTGTTAGTGATCATATAATATTGGTATGATATTGTAATTTAAAGGTGAACATTTATTGTCATTGAGTTCCATGTCGTGGAAGGGGGGTGGGTGGGCGGGGGTGTTACACAAAGATTAACTGCACTTGGTGATACCCTAGTGACACCACCACTGATTGGACCATCGTCTGAACTATTGCAATGCTTGTGATGAAGATACACCAGCAACACGTTCATGACTTGGGAAGGGATCTGCAGGTGGCATTGGCCCAAAGCACCTGCTGCTCTTGGCCTCAACTAGCTGAAGTATTTGCAGACATTTTCAACCTCTCTGCGATGGTCTGTTTCATCATACCAGTGCCCAAGAAGATCAAAGTGACTTGCCTCAATATTGACCAGTAGCGCATAGTGCAGCAGTGGTGGAGGTGATTAAATCTTAGGATGCTAGATGGGATTACCAAATAAATGAGCTGTACTCATTCATGCTAATGGAAATTTTACTGGACAATGAAGATTTTGCGTCCTGAATTCTTTTGGAAGTATTTTAACAAATTTTGGCTTCTGATTATGGATAGCACCTTAAAAATTTCTTATCACGTACTTTTTTTTAGATATAACCTATTTTTGTGATTTCCTGACATATTTTACTGATATATTGTCCACAAAGCAAGCTGTTTTGGTCAGTCAAAGCATGCCTGGGCATGCACTCAGCACAGGTGTTATTCAAATGTTGTCTTAGGCCTGGGTATGCTTAGTCAGGATAGATACCGACCGGCTATAAAAGCAGCTTACATTTACATTATGTTGATACAGATTGCATGCATGTTGATGCAGATGCTCTTCAGACAATAGCAAAGTGAGTGTACTTAACAATAGGATTTATTATCTTCAGGAAGATTCAATAGAGCAGAAAAATCTCATTAATGTCACAACACCTGCAATACTTTCTGTTATATTTGTGGGAAGTATATGCTTAAGGCTCAAAGATGCAGTATGACTACACTTATTAATAAAACTTATAGGCTCTACTTCTGTTTTAAAATTGGTGACCAAGGCAAACCCTGGGCTCCTCACATTGGTTGTGCAACATGTGCAGTCAACCTGAGAGTTTGGCTCAGTTGAACTAACCCAATATGTCAGCATCATTATGTGATCAATTATGCATTCAATAAAACTTAATTTAATATTTCTCGAACTTCCTACATGATATAGCAAATCTGAAATTATCCTTGTGTTCAGTTTGAAATTGTCTATAATAATCCCCATTTTTTTTTGTGGAAGCAAATCTTTTGGAAAAATTTGTTGTCCAGTGCTATTTAACAATGTTCCTGTTGTCTTAAAGATGGCAGAGTGATTTGGCTGTCAGGAAATGAGTCACTTCATGGACAATTTCTCACCTGCTAACCTGCTCTCGTAACCATAAATTTTATGTAGCTAATCAATCTGAGTTTCTACTCAATGAAACCCTCAGGAAATTGATGATGAGGAACTCAGGAATGAGGATATAGTTGACTGTCAAGAGTGAGTGGTTAGAGTCTCTGTTGTTAAAGATGATCAATGCCTTCAGTTTGTTGGTCATTTCAATATTACTAGCTATTTCTTAGCTCATGTGTGAATATTGTCTTGGTCTTCCTGAATCCAAGCAGGGGCCAACTCCAATATAAATTATATTGCATGACCAGTGATGAGATTTTTGCAATTATCCCCTGATTTTTTGCAAGAAATTCAACATGAGTCTTAGCATTGACATGAAAAAGGAGATGATTGTGGACTTCAGGTTGAAGTAGTTCAACTATTCTCCAATACACATCAATGCTTCTGTCATGGAGAGAGGGGAGAGCACAAAGTTCCTTGGTGTGCATATAAAGGATGATCTCTCCTAGATTCTCTCCTCATGAGGCAGGAAGGCACTTCCTAAGGAGGTTGAGGAGAGCAGAACTACTGGCCCCAATCTGAATAACTTTTTACAAGAGCACAATTGGCTTTTGAACTACAATCCCAGCATCTGCAGACTTTCCTGCTTAAGACCCACTACCAACAAAAAGGACATACAGAAACATCAAAATCAGGACTGCCAGGCTGGGAAGTAATTTCTCCGGACAGGTTGTAAGACTGATGAACAGTATCCTGTAACCGAGAAAATAATCCCATATTATTTATATATATTTATTTTAACTTATACCTTTTGTACGTATAGTATGTGATTATTATGTACTGTGCATTGTTTGCACCATGGTCCAGAGAAGCCATGTTTAATCAGGTTGCATATGTACAGTCAGATGGTAACAAACTTGAACTTGAACTTGAAAATTATGCAATGTTCAACATATCAATGTTAGAGCAGGAATTGTTTCATTGTTAAATAAAAATTGTAGGTTATGTCCAAAAGCTACAGTTTATATTGATAAGAAGGACAAGTTAGATACATGGCTTGTTAGCTCCTTAGAAGCACAACTGAAGCCAAATAAAGTTCAGCCACATGAGGGTGAAATAGTCACAAAAGAGCCAGGACCAGTTAACTGATCAATAGGCATATTTTCACCTGGCAAATCATGGCCCATGAAAAGCTTCCAGGCTCTTTTGCTTTAATGCTGTCTCACAAATCTTCCATTTGTGTAAGATTAAAACAAAATTATTAAACTTACTGTTTTAACAGTTTTGTTCTCACTATGCACATTGAAAAACCCGCCTAGCAGAACTTTTCTTTGTCATATACAGTCAGAATTGCAACTATTTCAAGTTTTTTTCTTGGTACCTGAGAGGATGTATTAATTTAATATCAACTCTTTCATGTTAAACAACTTACATATTTTGGAAAAACAAATCTGACTTAAACCATGGGCTCTTCTCCATCTGACACAAGCAGACGCACATCAAGCCCCTAGAGCGCAGATAATCATCGGTCTGTTCAAGTAAATACATTTCAGAAGTATGTGCTTTCCATAGAGGTGCTCTGCATCTCAGCCATAAATTGTTTCACTTCATGGAATCAAACAAAAGCCAGGCAAAGCAAAATCAGCCTGGGTAAGTACGTTTTACAAACATTGAATAGAATTCCATTCACAGTGAATGCACAACTAAACTCTGAGTCACACAACCTCTTTTTCTGCAGAGTATGTGCCTATTATTATTTTTCTATTTTTATTTTTGATTAATCCCAGGTTGGTAATTTTTATCTTGATAATGCCCCTAGTAATGATCCTACATCGTTTTTATCTCTATTTCTGCAGGGACTTGCAATAAGTTCTGATTTTCTTTTTCATTTAGTCACAAAGGCATTTAACCCCACAAATATATCCAAATCAAGTTCCATACTTTTACACGGTGGAGAGAATGCCTTTAGTATATCTCAGAACATTGGCTGACGAAAGTACCAAATTTTTTCATCAGTGAATATATGATAACACGGAATTTGCTGGTAGTGTTGCACTGTGATTGCTGCCTCAAAACCATGAATTTCGTGACCTGTTCATGGCAATAAATTCTGATTCTGAAATTCTGATATAAAATGCCAGCATTATCTGTTCATTTACATGGAAGTCGGTTTCTCCTCTAATCTTCCGTTATTAAACATACATGTTGAAATTACTGGCCAAGTTGAAATGCTGAATCTTGCAGTTTGCAGCACTTTTGGACACTCATGTGAAGTGCAAACCTCCATCTTTATGAAGCTTCTCATTTCTGCTGGGGAATCGACTCTCAGATCCCATATTAGGTCAGACCTCATCCCATTGACTATTCAAAGTTTTCTCTCCCTCATCACAGAACATCTCTTGCCTTTTATCAATGCCCAGGCAGAGGATGAAGAATATTTATTCAATGTCATGGTTGTGGTCAGCAAAACAAATTCTTAATGCTTCATGTATTTCAAGGGGATGATATAAGAAGCTGGATCTGCATGCAGTGAAACACAAAGCACAATGCATTGGAGTCAGGCATGAGACAAAGCACAAGTCAGAATAAAGTGAAATCAGATATTAATCCTGCTTGAAAGTACTCATATAAGGACTCCGGATTGGGCTAAAGGAGAAAACTGTTGACTATGACTGCAACAATGTCTGGTGCCTTTGCCGACCTGCGGTCCCAACTGTGATCCAGCATCTGATCGGTGAAGGAAAGTAACAAAACTGCAGTTGTTGGTAGCCTGAAATAAAAGCTGAAAATCCAGAAAGCATGTAGCAGGCTAGGCTATGTACGTGGAAAGAGAAACAGAGATGACCTTCGAGTCAAATAGCCTTTCGTAGATGATGCCTCAGATTCCATTTCATTGCATGCAAAATGTAACCATAATCTGCGTACTGCAGAGAAAGTTCAAATTGCTCTCATTAGGGCTCTTTATATAAAAATGCAAAACTACTTATTGACCATCGCACCACCCCAGAAATCTTTTTTCTACTTCCTCAGGATCCTCAGTGGATATTAACTCTTGTGGCAAACACTTTTCCCTCTTGCTTCTTCCTTCAGTTTCTCCTGTTCTGTTTGAAACCCTTTAATTGTCCTAGACAAGCTTAATGCCAAAGAGAAGACTCATTAGTAAACTCATAATTGGATTTAAATAGTTTGTGCTTTTCAGTGACCAAGAAGACTGTAAAATGCTGAAATCTTGCCCAATATGGAAAACAATCAAAAGTATAAATTGCAGCATTGGGGTTTGTGTTCATTCATTGATGCCAGTTGCTCTTTGCATTTCATTGAAATAATTTATTTGCAAATACAGTGCCAGAGTGATCTATCTCATGCATTAATGAGCATGAAATTGGGAATTCCAGCAGATCCCTTCCTCGGTCATGAATATGGCTTAGGGGGTTCTGCAGCAGTCACTTGGCAAAGTACACTAATTGTAGAAATTGAGAGCCAGCATTAACTTGTGCTCTCTGAGGCACCAAGTCCAAATGCAGAAGTTTGGCTCAATGTTACACAATTCATTGATGATTGGTTGGAAAATTTTAGCCTGTGAAGTCGTCGTTAATCAGAGAAATTCCGAAGACTCTTCAGGAACAGGCTGAACAAAAATGTTTTCATGCCACCCTTGCTTTGTACTAAATTTTTTTTTTCATTGTAACTCTATTCCCTGTAATTGTGCTCTTGTTCTTTAACTTTCCATAGCTGTATGAATGTTAGAGTTCACCTGTTGAACTGCTTGTGGACAAATAAGCGGTGGCAGGGATAGAGTGGTCAGCCAGCACTTTTTTCCCCAGGGTGGCAATGACGAATACCAGATGACATCTGTTTAAGGTGAGTGGAGGAGGAAAGTTTAAGGAAGATATTAGGTATATATTTTGTACACAGGTTGCAGGAACCTTGAATGCACTGCAAGGTTGGGGCTGGTTCAATAGGGACATTTAAAAGTCTCTTAGATAGGTACGCGGATGTAAGAAAAATAGAGGGTTGGGGTGTGAGGGAGGGAAAGCTTAGATTGATCATGGAGTAGGTTTATATGGGTTGGCACAACATTGTGGGGCAAAGGGTCTGCAATATGCCATGTTGTTCTATGAACTTACCCTGCTCTCTGTACCAGGTATAATGTGACATATACATTTAAATGTAAAACTTAGACTTCTAAATGCTGTAGGTTCCTTCTGACGAAAAATCATTGACCAGAAATGTTAACTCTGTTTCTCTCTTCATTGATGCTACCTGAACTATTGAGTATTTCTAGAAATTATTTTGCATAGTGAATCATCGTCATCTGAACAGAAACTCAGGTTGATTAGCTACATAAAATCTATGGTAACCAAGGCTGAATATTGTGCAGGAAGTGTCTCATTTCCTGAAAGACAACCAAGTTATCTATTCAAGCAAGTCCCATTAGCTTGCATTTGGCCATATCCCGCTCCTTCTTTCCTACATCTGTCTAAATGATTTTAGAATGTTAAAATTATACCCACCTTTACCATTGGCAGCTTGTTCTACAAATCCACCAACCTTTGTCTGAAAAAGTTGTCACTGGGATCCTTTTAAATCTTTCCCCTCTCACCTTTGCCCTTGTTTTAAACACCACTGCCCTGAGAATATTATTATTACTATTTACCTCCTTTATGCCCCTGAAGGTTTTACAAACATTATAAGCGCCCCCCTTAGCCTCCTGCATTCCAAGGAGAATAATCCCAGCCTCTCCTTATAATTCAACCTCACCTGTCCGAGGTACATTCTTCTGAATCTTATCTGTGCCCTTTCCAACTGCATGATATCCTTCCAAGAACTAGGTGACCATAACTATGCACAATCCTCCAAGTGTGATCTGACAAACATCTTATGCAATTAACATGACGTCCCTCCTCCTTTAATAATTGACTAATGAAAACTAATGTTTCAGAGGAGGTCATGTGATGGCAAAGTGAACACAACACTCCCTTACGACTCCCAGGGACTTTAATTAAAAAAAGTGTTAATTAAGTTAAGTTTTTACTATTAAAGTTAATTTAAAGTCTTTTTAATCTACTTTACAATGTCAGCGATAAAAAAAAACACCAAAAACTACACCGAAGGAAAAACGTGAACTGAAGAGAAAAAAAGAACCTGGGCTTACCTCTTCAACAAAGCTGGCTGTCAAAAAAAATTATAAAAAAAGAAAACTAATGAGTCAAATGCCATCTCCACCACACCGTTCACCTGTGTTACTAATTTCCAAATCTTTCACTTTTTTATATTTGATTTCATCTTCAGTTTTCTTTTACTTTTTATTAACATAATGTTTCCTCTTCTTACTGGAATCATAGAACCATAGAACACTATAGCAGAGAAAACAGGCCGTTTGGCCCTTCTTTCCACTAGTCCCATTGACCTTCACCAATTTCATAACCCTTCGGACCTCTCCCATACATGTCTGTATCCAATTTATTCTTAAAACTTAAGAGTGAGCCCACATTTACCACATCAGATGGCAGCTCGTTCCACACTCCCACCACTCTCTGAGTGAAGATATTCCCTTTAATATCCCCCCTAAACTTTTCCCCATTCACCCTAATGTCATGTCCTCTAGTAATATACCTCTCTTAATCTAAGTGGAAAGAGCCTACTCACATTTACTCTGTCTATACCCCTCATAATTTTGTAAACCTCTATCAAATCTCCCCTCATTTTTCTATGCTCCAAGGAATAAAGTCCTAACTTGTTTAATCTTTCCCTGTAACTCAACTTCTGAAGACCCGACAACATCCTAGTAAATCTTCTCTGCACTCTTTCACTCTTACTGATAACCTTCCCGTGATTTTGCAGTGAGAACTGCACACAATACTCCAAATTTGGCCTCACTAATGTCTTATACCACCTTCCCATAACATCGCAACTTCTATACACATACTTTGATGCATGAAGGCCAGAAGGCCAGGATGCCATATGCTTTCTTTATAATCCTGTCCACCACTTTCAGAGAATTATATATCTGTATTCCCAGATCCCTTTGTTCCTCTGCACTCCACAGTGCCCTACCATTTATTGTGTATGCCCTACCTTGGTTTGTCCTTCCAAAATGCAACACCTTACACTCGTTTGCATTAAATTCCATCTGTCATTTTTCAGCCTATTCTCCAGTTCATCCAGATCCCTCTGCAAGCGTTGAAACCTTTTCTCCAATCCTAGTGTCATCTGCAAACTTGCTGATCCTAATTTAACACATTAACATCCAGAACATTGATACAGACAACAAACAACAATGATCCCTTCATTATTCACTGTAAGGCAACAAGCACCTCCTCCTCTTTAATCTCTATATATTCCATGTCACTACTGCTTGTTTCCCTTCCTTCCTTATGAACTATGCCAGTTTCTGAGTAAAATGTTTGGCCTGGAAGTCAGCCTGAAGAAAACTGAGGTCCTCCATCAGCCAGCTCCCCACCATGACTACCAGCCCCACCACATCTCCATCGGGCACACAAAACTCAAAACGGTCAACCAGTTTACCTATCTCGGCTGCACCATTTCATCAGATGCAAGGATCGACAATGAGATAGACAACAGACTCGCCAAGGCAAATAGCGCCTTTGGAAGACTACACAAAAGAGTCTGGAAAAACAACCAACTGAAAAACCTCACAAAGATAAGCGTATACAGAGCCGTTGTCATACCCACACTCCTGTTTGGCTCCGAATCATGGGTCCTCTACCGGCATCACCTACGGCTCCTAGAACGCTTCCACCAGTGTTGTCTCCGCTCCATCCTCAACATCCATTGGAGCGCTTTCATCCCTAACGTCGAAGTACTCGAGATGGCAGAGGTCGACAGCATCGAGTCCACGCTGCTGAAGATCCAGCTGCGCTGGGTGGGTCACGTCTCCAGAATGGAGGACCATCACCTTCCCAAGATCGTGTTATATGGCGAGCTCTCCACTGGCCACTGTGACAGAGGTGCACCAAAGAAAAGGTACAAGGACTGCCTAAAGAAATCTCTTGGTGCCTGCCACATTGACCACCGCCAGTGGGCTGATATCGCCTCAAACCGTGCATCTTGGCGCCTCACAGTTCGGCGGGCAGCAACCTCCTTTGAAGAAGACCGCAGAGCCCACCTCACTGACAAAAGGCAAAGGAGGAAAAACCCAACACCCAACCGCAACCAACCAATTTTCCCCTGCAGCCGCTGCAACCGTGTCTGCCTGTCCCGCATCGGACTTGTCAGCCACAAGCGAGCCTGCAGCTTGCGTGGACTTTTACCCCCTCCATAAATCTTCGTCCGCGAAGCCAAGCCAAAGAAAAAAAGAATGATGCCAAAAATAAATTGTTTCAGATCTTCTCCATCTCATTAGGCTCGGCACATAATAACCACCCTGATCTTCTAGGGGACCAATTTTGTCCCTTACTATCCTTTTACTTATAACACACTTGTAGAAACCCTTCGGGTTTACCTTCACATTATTTGCCAAAGCAACCTCATGTTTTCTTTTTGCTTTCCCAGGATCTTTTTGTCAATTACTCTAAATTTGGTTGCTCACCTATCTAAAACAGTTTCTCTCCTTTTGCTCCAATAATTGTTTATTATTTTATAGAATTCATTATTTAGCCTCCTCTAGGGCAGAAGAAACAATTATTTATTCCTTGAAAGTGAATTTTGAAATAAAGCTGCAAATATATACCTTTTGTTTAGATGGTCACATATGTTTTTTTTTGTAGATAGAACTATGGAGAAAGAATTATGTTCCACTTGAGTTTCTCTAGTGAAAAGACAATTGCTTCCTTTCATGGTTGACAGCTGGGTTCATCACCTCTGGCGATGAATAATATTGATAGTGCAAGCTATTTTAAACTAATCTGAGCCTCTGGTTGAATTGCCCCTCTGTTCCTGAGAGATTGGTTGCATGAAGTCTCAGTTTGGACCTGTAAGACTAAACTACTAGTAGCAGAAAAGATACACAAATGTGAAAAAGAACATTATTAATAATTTATCAATAATGGAACACCAGACAAAAATGAACTTCCACCAAATGTGATGGCATGTCTGGAGACACCACAACAAGTACAATCATGTCCCAGAGAATTTGATCAGTTTTATTTTAATGGCATAAAAAGACAACCTGTAATTTGCCATGCTTTGCAGTTATATATTTTCAAATATATTTAGTAAGTAGTCTGGGATAATTTGCCAATGGGAAGCTTTGATTGTTAGCAGTGCATACTGAATATTATGAAAATGCTAAATGTTCTCAATTTAGAACCACTGAACATCACAGAAGAGAAACAAGCCCTTTGGTCAGTCTAGCCTATGCTTGTGGTGGTACACCACCAGCCTACTGCAGGGGGTGACCTCTGTACCTGCAGAAGAGCATGGGGACAAGGCAACACCTGGCTGGTTGTCAATCGGCTGACCTGAATGGTCCAAGCCCCACCCGGTCTGCTGTCAATCACCCTCCGAGATATAAGCCAGATCTGGCCCTCCGAGGACAGTCTCAGAACTTGCAACAGCATTCCTCACAGCTAGCTCTGTGGAAGTTTATGTTGAATAAAGCCTGTAGAACAGACTTTATATTTTTTGTGTTTGCTTCTGTTCGATAGCACACCACAATTTAATCAACATAAAATTTAAAGCTGCTATGGAGAAACTCCTGAGCACTGGGAGCCTCGAAATCAACCAACGCCACCCAGAAGCACAAACATGCTTCGAGATTTGGAAGCACATGGTCGAAACAATCATCGAGGCACACGCCGACAACATCCTGGACTCTGACCGAAAAAGGCTCATTTTACTCCAATCAAAGCTGGGTCCCCGAGCCTTCCAGGTACTCAAAGACTACACTGGGTACTTGGAAGCGATGAACACCCTTGAAACCTCCCAGGAATGTGGTCTTCGCAAGGTATCTCCTAAGTATCTGTGCCAGCTGCCTGGGGAGATGGCCAAGTCCTACCTGGGAGCCCTGCATGAACTGGCCCGACCTTGTCTGGCTGAACCTAGGGTAAATGAAAGGGAGGTCGAGAGACTGTTCAGAGATGCCTATGTCTGAGGGCTATGTGTGAGAGGTGTCAGGCAGAAGCTGCTAGAGGACAATATCTACTCCCTGGCCAAAACAGTGGAGGTAGTCTGAACCCTGGAGGCAGCAGCCCTGCACACTAAATCCTTCGACTCCAGGCTTCCCCAGGCCTCCACGTGGTCAGCACAGAAGGCTTCTGTGACCCTAGACCACACTGGAGATGAAAACATTGCTGCTGCGGGCGCCCAGCGCCCTTGTAAGTACTGTGGGTCCTGGTGTGGGTGTGATCGTCGATCACGCCAAAGCTGCCTGGCCAGAAACCAGTACTGTTCGAGATGTGGCAAGAAAGGCCACTTTGCTAAAGTATGCCTCTCAAAGCCCACCGGCAGCTTAGCAGCCCTCTATGCCCTGCCCTCCTCCCTCTTGAACCCCACCATGAGCGATTGCCAGGCGACGCCATTGCCCCCACATCCACTTCTGGCCTCCCCAACCCCGGTGTCCCAACTTCCTGCCTTGCCGGCAATGATCACCACGTTTACGCCATGCGCCGGGACCAGACTACAATGATGTCACTCTGGTCTACGGAATGATGTCACTTCCAGAGCCTGTGATGATGTCGTCCTTGCCGACGGCCAACAGTGTGACATCACTTCCCCCGGCGCAACTAGGGCAGCTGGGGAAGAAGGCCAGCCATGCCTCGCACTCTCACTCGCCGTTGCTATTTTGGGCCAGACAAGCACAGGCTCCAGCGCTACCTGAATCCTCCCAGGCCTCCAATGAAAATGGTACTGATGACTATGATAATGTGGTTAACACCGGCGCTGACTAGGCTGCCGTACCATTGTACCCCTCACCTACGGAGAGCACCACCAGACAACACTCATCTCTACCGATGCCCACAGAGGATGCCGACGACCAAGACTCACTTCCACCATTGGAGAACGATGACTCAGACCCTGAGATGGTCCTAGCAGCCACCACTCTGACCAGGGACATTCCACTCCATGATGGACACAAAAATCAACAGGCAGGAAATCGGCACCGGGAACATCTCTCCCAGCGTGGCTCGCATCCCCGGGACTGGTCCTTCTGTGTAGACTCATGTGGGCACACAAGGCTGAACCCCTAGTTGAGCAGATGTTCCTCCTACAAGTGAACCACAACTACGCCTATGTTAGGTTCAGCAGCGGCAGGGAGGAAAGCATCTCAACCAGGCACCTCGTGCCAGCAGGTGCACCCACCACAGCACAGCATCCTTCAGCTCAGGACTATGCTGGCCAGACACCACACCTTCCCCCCCCAACCCTGGACAGCTATGGGACACTCAAGACCTCTTTGGGCACCAAGGTCTCACTACAACTGTGGGGGACAAACCTGCCTCCCCCACCCATCCAATCTATCACACACATCTCAACCCCAGCCCTCCCGGTCACCCTCCATGCTGCACCAGGCCAGCCACTCTGGCCCCCACCCACAGCCCCCGCATATTTACACCAACCAGTAATCAGGAGCCAGCCCTGCGACAGTCGCAGAGACTCCAATGGCCACCAGACCATCTGAACCTGTAAATAATGTGTATACGTTTTGAAGCTCTGGGTAGATCACGGACTGCAACCTCCTCCCCGCAGGACAATTTTAAAGAAGGGGGTGAATGTGGTGGTACACCACTGCAGGGAGTGACCTCTGTACCTGCAGAAGAGCACGGGGACAAGGCAACACCTGGCCAGCTGTCAATCAGCCGACCTGAATGGACCAAGCCTCACCCGGTTGGTTGTCAATCACCCTCCAGGATATAAGCCAGATCTGGCCCTTCGAAAACAGTCTCAGAGCTTGCAACAGCATTCCCACAGCCAGCTCTGTGGAAGTTTATGTCGAATAAAGCCTGTAGAACAGACTTTTCTGTTCGATAGCGCACCACAATGCTAAATTATTATTCTGCTTGTCCCATCAACCTACACCTGGACCATCTCCCTCCATACCCCTCCCATCCGTGAACCTATCCAAATATTCTGTAAATGTTGAAATCTTATATAAGTATCAAAGTATCCTTCACACTCATCCAAATAAGAAGGGTCCCCATCAGAACCACAACTTGATTTAAAATAAATAACTCACATTTTTACAAAGAGCATATGCAGAAAGGTGTTATAGAGTGTTTTATTGAATGGCAAAATAAATCAATGGTCATGGAGTGATTTTGAAAGGAGAGGAGGAATGTTTTCTACCTTAAGGACGAAATCTCAGCGGGCATAACAGGTTAAGGAGCAGGCTATTGCTGGAGACCATTTGAATTCACATTGGGCCATAGAGTTGTCTGTGTAGTGTGGCAAGATGATAAGGATGGGTATCATTTGAGGTCATAACAAGTACAGTATCTTGATTTTAAAATCTAATGGAGATGGGCAATTACTAGATATTAGAGGTGTAGGATTACATACATACAGACATATAACATGGTAACAGCCTATTTTGGTTCACGAGTCCATGCCACCCAATTTACACCACATTAACCTACACCCTTGATACATTTTGAACGGTGGAAGGAAACTGAAGCCCTTGGGGAAAACCCACACAGACACAGGGAGAATGCACAAACTCCTTAAAGAGAGCATAGGATTCAAACCCAAATCCGGTCCCGATTGCTGACGCTGTAGAGGCTTTGCGCTAACCATCATGCCAACTGTGCCTTCAGCTAAGGCAGCTTCTCTCCAATCTTACCTCATGAACAGTATCCTAATAAATGAAACTGAACATTGCAAGTTCAAGACTCAGACCACAGCTACATAATGTCCTCCCAGCTGGGATCCAATTAGTATGGCACAGGCATGTCATCCAAGGGCTGGAACATTCAGCCCTTTCCTGTGAATTTCCTCCCTCAGCCAATGTACCAAAGCAGAAATTGATATAATCTCTGGGATCTTGCTTTGTGTGTTAAGAATGCTGTGTTCCCAGAAATGACATTTCAAAAACATTTATTTGTCAATGAGATTCATTCTGCTTCATTTAGCATTATAGGAACATCTTTATTTGTCATAGAAGTCAAATCTTAAGATGGTAGATTTTCTTTCATTTTTTTATTTGCTGCCCTGAAAGATTGTGTGGCAGATGGGGAAGTCGACAGAGAAGGGCAAATGGAGCTCATGATGTGCATTATTATGTTGGGGATTATTAGGTCCTTGGATTTACAGTATTAGTTTCCCGTTTCATTAATTTCTCAAGTTTTTTTTGCTGAACATTTTTCTTATTTCTACATGCACTCTTGGTTCTCTATTATTTCTGGATATTAGTGGAATCAAGGTAAATGGTGAGAGATATGAAAATGGTGTTTGAGGTGGAAGATCAGCCATCATTCTGTCAAAATGAGGCTTGGAAGACCAAAGGCCTATTCCCATTTTAATGTTCTAACATCATTATTAAATATTGTACTATTGATCCATGCAATTGTATGGATGTATTGATGACAGTCAAGCAAGGAATTATAGAGTTGAAATTGTAAAAATTTAGGGTAGAAATTTAAAGAAGGAGAAATCAATGGAATAAAGGCACTGTAAAGGTGTGCTTGGGAGAAGGAGGGACAAGAGTGAAGATTAAAGGCAAAGACTAAAATGTAACCTTAAAAGTGTGCTGAAGCGGAAAAACATTTGAATCTGCCATATCATGTTGAATGTTTCTTTTCAATTATATAGCAGTCTTTTTTTTAGCCATTAACAGTTACTTAAAGCATTAAAACAAGCCTGAGACAAAACACATACTTGAGACAAAATGTGTCCCCATCGTCAGAGACTCTCCCAGGATTCAATAACCAAGATTACATCATTTTTATTAGTAGCTAAAACAAGCATCGCATCACCCTCATCAGTGTCTATGCTCCAACCCTCCAGGCGGAACCAGCAGAAAAGGACAAGTTCTACACTGATCTGCGCAACCTCATTCAACGCACCCCTACAGCCGACAAGGTTGCCATCCTTGGCGACTTCAACGCTCGCGTCGGCAAAGACTCAGAAACCTGGCCAGGAATCCTGGGCAAGCATGGTGTCGGAAAATGCAACGACAACGGGCGCCTCCTGTTGGAGCTCTGCGCAGAACAGCGGCTTGTCATTACAAACACCCTTTATCAGCAGAGGGACAGCCTGAAGACTACCTGGATGCACCCCCGATCCAAACACTGGCACCTCCTGGACTACATCCTGGTGCGAGAAAGAGACAAATGAGATGTGCTCCACACCAGGGTCATGCCCAGCGCGGAATGCCACACTGACCACCGGCTGGTTCGCTGCAAGCTCAACCTTCACTTCAAGCAAAAGTCCAGGAACAGTAAAGCCCTCAGAAAGAGGTTCAATGTTGGAAACTTGCAGTCAGACGAAGTGAGAGGAAACTTCCAGGCAAACCTCAAAGCAAAGCGCGAGGATGCAATCCTCTTCACGGACTCGTCCCCTGAAACCCTCTGGGATCAGCTGAAGACTACCATACTGCAATCCACTGAAGAGGTACAGGGCTTCTCCTCCAGGAAAAACAAGGACTGGTTCGACGAAAACAACCAGGAAATCCAGGAAAAAAAGCGAGCTGCCCATCAGGCTCACCTTGCAAAGCCGTCCTGGCCAGAGAAGAAATGAGCTTTCCGTCGTGCATGCAGCCATCTTCAGCGCAAACTCCGGGAGATCCAAAATGAGTGGTGGACTAGCCTCGCCAAACAAACCCAGCTCAGCGCGGACATTGGCGACATCAGGGGTTTTTACGAGGCTCTAAAGGCTATGTACGGCCTCTCACCCCAAGTCCAAAGCCCGCTGCGCAGCTCAGACGGCAAAGTCCTCCTCAGCGACAAGATTTCCATCCTCAACCGATGGTCAGAACACTTCCAATCTCTTTTCAGTGCCAACCGCTCAGTCCAAGAATCAGCCCTGCTCCAGCTCCCTCAACAGCCCTTAAGGCTAGAGCTGGATGAGGTCCTCACCCGGAAAGAGACATATAAGGCAATTGAACAACTGAAAAGTGGCAAAGCAGCAGGTACGGATGGAAGCCTCCCAGAGGTCTGGAAGGCTGGCGGCAAAACTCTGCATGCCAAACTGCATGAGTTTTTCAAGCTCTGCTGGGACCAAGGAAAGCTGCCTCAGGACCTTCGTGATGCCATCATCATCACCCTGTACAAAAACAAAGGCGAGAAATCAGACTGCTCAAACTACAGGGGAATCATGCTCCTCTCCATTGCAGGCAAAATCTTCACTAGGATTCTCCTAAATAGAATAATACCTAGTGTCGCCGAAAATGTTCTCCCAGAATCACAGTACGGCTTTCGCGCAAACAGAGGAACTACTGACATGGTCTTTGCCCTCAGACAGCTCCAAGAAAAGTGCAGAGAACAAAACAAAGGACTCTACATCACCTTTGTTGACCTCACCAAAGCCTTCGACACCGTGAGCAGAAAAGGGCTTTGGCAAATACTAGAGTGCCTCGGATGCCCCCCAAAGTTCCTCAACATGGTAATCCAACGGCATGAAAACCAACAAGGTCAGGTCAGATACAGCAATGAGTTCTCTGAACCCTTCTCCATTAACAATGGTGTGAAGCAAGGCTGCATTCTCGTACCAACCCTCTTTTCAATCTTCTTCAGCATGATGCTGAAACAAGCCATGAAAGACCTCAACAATGAAGACGCTGTTTACATCCGGTACCGCACGGATGGCAGTCTCTTCAATCTGAGGCGCCTGCAAGCTCACACCAAGACACAAGAGCAACTTGTTTTGAACTACTCTTTGCAGATGGTGCCGCTTTAGTTGCCCATTCAGAGCCAGCTCTTCAGCGCTTGACATCCTGTTTTGCGGAAACTGCAAAAATGTTTGGCCTGGAAGTCAGCCTGAAGAAAACTGAGGTCCTTCATTAGCCAGCTCCCCATCATGTCTACTAGCCCCCCCATATCTCCATCGGGCACACAAAACTCAAAACGGTCAACCAGTTTACCTATGTCGGCTGCACCATTTCATCGGATGCAAGGATCGACAACGAGATAGACAACAGACTCGCCAAGGCAAATAGCGCCTTTGGAAGACTACCCAAAAGAGTCTGGAAAAACAACCAACTGAAAAACCTCATAAAGATTAGCGTATACAGAGCCGTTGTCATACCCACACTCCTGTTCGGCTCCGAATCATGGGTCCTCTACCGGCATCACTCCTAGAACACTTCCACCAGCGTTGTCTCCGCTCCATCCTCAACATTCATTGGAACGACTTCATCCCTAACATCGAAGTACTTGAGATGGCAGAGGCCGACAGCATCGAATCCACACTGCTGAAGATCCAACTGCACTGGGTAGGTCACGTCTCCAGAATGGAGGACCATCGCCTTTCCAAGATCGTGTTATATGGTGAGCTCTCCACTGGCCACCGTGACAGAGGTACACCAGAGAAGAGGTACAAGGACTGCCTAAAGAAATCTCTTGGTGCCTGCCACATTGACCACCGCCAGTGGGCTGATATTGCCTCAAACCGTGCAACTTGGCGCCTCACAGTTTGGCGGGCAGCAACCTCCTTTGAAGAAGACCGCAGAGCCTACCTCACTGACAAAAGACAAAGGAGGAAAATCCCAACACCCAACCCCAACACACCAATTTTTCCTTGCAACCGCTGCAACCGTGTCTGCCTGTCCCGCATCAGAATTGTCAGCCACAAACGAGCCTGCAGCTGACGTGGACATTACCCCTCCATAAATCTTCGTCCACGAAGCCAAGCCAAAAGAAAAAAAGCTAAAAGGTTAAAGGCAGTCAGAATAGTTTCCAGCAAGAATAACACAAGAGCTTTTTTGGCTCCAGTATCTATATATGATTATTAGCATTCTGTATGAAATCATGTGTAGTTGGGGCAATCATTCATTTTAAAATACAAATAATTATGATTGTTTGTTGGCAGATGAGCAAAGAATGTGCATTACTAATTGTGAAAATTAACTAATTCCCAGTGGCAAATCATCAGTTCCCTGATTGTTACCAAGAGGAATCCTGAAACAGAAGGAAAGCTGTGGAGACCAGATCCATGATGCCACTTAAAAGATCTTGGAAAACTCAAAGTTTTTTTTACCTTCTACATCCACTACACCCTCATGTTACAGAAAATTTACATTTCTAGAAAACTCTGTATTGTGATTTTCAGTAAAGCAAACCCTTGACAAAAATTGATTAAATTTGTTGTTTATTTGGCATTTGGCATTATTCTTACAGAAAATCCATGAGTGAATTTTTGTTCTGTATCTCAACTTTTTAGGAGTGATTTGTGAATTATGTAAGGTTGAATTTCTGTTACCCAAACTATTACTAGAGAGGGAGGAGGTGTGGTACCCTATGTTTCATTTTTGACTGTCTCTTGAACATTAAAAAGTACCTGTTATTGATTACTTGGAAAAATATGATACTAATTGTATAATTTGCTTCTGATAAATCCCTCAAACAATAATGTAAATTCTTTTTTGAGATGATGACCAATTAGAATTGCTGTATATCGTGTTATACCTGTTGGACTTCAAGGTGCTGAGGTATTATGAAAAGAAGTCTTGTTTATTTGAACATTTAGACAGTATTCCTAGCACAGAGTGCACCATACACTGGGATAATGCTCCAGTGATGTAATGATTGAACGGTAGCATTTGATAACTAGATTAAATCTATAGCTGTGTTTTGTTTTTAAACAATTACTTTTGGAGATAATGTGCAGGAGGTTTTCCAGCCACCAATTAAGAACTTTTATCAAGACTCTACCTTGATTTGCCTCTGAACATGTGGATTATGCATTAACTGTTTGTGCTAACTTTGTTTTAGAAAGTTTATATTGTGCAAGATTGTACAACTCATCAATGCATCCTTAATTCTGTGATGCTTTCTTGTTTAAACCACTGAGATCACTTGGAAAATATAAATATTGTTGGGCTCAGTCGATTGCTGTCATCTTATGGATACTGTTGACCTCCTTATTTGTTCACATATGATTGCATAACTAATAAATTGCATGTATCCAGAGCAATTGAACAAATAAAATTGCATACATTCAACTTGTAACTGGGGTTCAAATTGTTTTTATTAAAAAATATTTAACCACTCAAACAAACTTCTGATATTTTTCTTTTTTTTTGGGAGATGGATCATAACCAGAAATATCACATCTAAAGTATCATATATTAACAGCAACTTCTCAGAATCAGATACTATTTTTTATAATGTTTAAATTGTCATAAATTTTGTTTCATCAGGATTGATTCCTCGGTATTATTTTTTCAAATTTGGTAGAAGAATGTTTTTATTTTACATTCTAAAATAATACACTAAGTGAGAAAAATTCCTGGAACAGCTGTAAGAAATGGTAAATCAAATGTAATTCATAAAGAGAGTCACCATAAAGCCAAAAGACATCAGATATATTTTGTGGCTCCTATGTTCCAACAGTTGTTCATAATTGGAAGATCACAGTAAACAGATCTGTTTTTCCAATAAAGCTAATCTGGCCCTCATGCATACTAAAAATTAAAACTGTGATTTTCCAGGAATATGTTGTCATTTTGTGGTTACTCCTTGTTAAAAAGGATTTTAAAAGAGTCCTTTCCTCTTCCACACTTTCACTTTTCTTCCACATTCCTTGATTCCCTCATAACCAAAAATCCATCCTGCTCTGTCCAACTTGAACAATCCTATCAATCTGTTAAGAATATTTCTTATTTCAGACCTACATGTAACGTTTTTATAACGATTCAATATCTAACATTTATGGCATGTTGTTGGGAATAAGAGAGGCTCCTTTAGATAACTTTTTTAAAAAGCCTGGGAACAGGACCTTTTAATCTCTGAAGAAAATTGGAATGCAATTTTCAAATTGGTTAATACCTCATATTTATGTGCCCGCCACTCTCTCCTACAATTTAAAGTAGTCCATAGAGCTCACATGTCCAAAGTAAAATGATCTCAATTTCATGCGGATATATCTCCTCGTTTTGATAGATGCAATAATGGCGATGTTTCATTAATTCATATGTTTTTGACATGCTGGAGCCTTAAGAAATATTGGAATTTTCTGTACTTTTTATAGTTAATTTTAAGCCTAATCATTTACCTGTAAATTGTAAATTTCCATACTGTAAATTGTTATAAGGTTATATGTTAAATGGTTAACTGGCATGTTTGGTATTGTTGGAGAGAGTGGCATTTGATCTGCATGTATTAGTTTTTATTTCTCTTATGGCTAAGCGGGCGGTGTTGCTCAGATGGAAAGACATTACTCCGCCTACTCATGCTCAATGACTACATCATGTCATGTTTAAATTTAGAGAAGACTAGATGCACAATTTCTGATTTGAATTTAAATTTACAAACACTTTGGGGACCTTTAATGAATTATTTTCAGAATCTCCCAAAGTGTTGACTAATAAAGTAATTTATTACTTTAATTAGGAATTATTTTCTACTATCCATGCCAAACAGTTTAGTTTTTGGTAGTGGGTTTAGATATTTTTATAAATAAAATATTCCTCTAATAAAATTTGTTACATTGAGAATGTGGGGTACCTTGGGTGAACTGGTATGATCTAAGTGTAATGTATTACTTTTTGACTTTTAATGGAACATTAAATAAGCACTTACCTGTGTGAAGTTTGATGATTATTATTCGAGCAATGGGAGTTGTTGAGCCAACGTGAGATCCCATCCGCGCATGTGCAGCCATTCCTTTATAGTCCAGAAAGGAGAAGCCACTGAACCTAAATGAGTTAAACTGGATGAACCAACCATAACACAAACCTGCGACTAAACATTATTTATTACATAACAAACATTTTTATCTGTAGTCAAGAAAGGGATGGAGAGGTGGGGACATTGACTCACCAACTCCCATTGCTTGAATAATAATCATCAAACTTCGCACAGATAAGTGCTCGTATAACTCTTCATTATTCTTTGCAATGTGAGAGTTTGTAGCCCAGTGGCTTATCCCCTTTGATAGACCTTAATCAATTCTCCCGTCTGTAGCTTTTGTCAATCTGCCATGTGTAGGATGGAGGATGTGAAACTCTGCCCCTCTAAACTTAAAGGCTTATTGTAGAACCTATTAAAGGTTCTCTCATCACTCCATCCTGCCAGGCAGAGGATATCCTATATAGGGAGTTTGGCCCTATTGGCAGTCGAGGTTGCCACTACTCTTGTTGAGTGGGACCCAAACTGAGAAATATCAACTCCAGCCTCTCTCATAACCACCTGCAGTCATCTGGCCAACATCTGGGAGGTAGCCCACTGATGTAATTTTTTATAACATATTTAAAAAGTATTTCTCATTTAGCCTAATATGTTTTGTATATTCAATGTATCTTTTTAAACAATCCAACACATATGCATACAATGAAAATTTTGTTTGAAGAAATCTCTGAAGAAAATTGGAATGCAATTTTCAAATTGGTTTGAAAATTTCTGTAACTTGAATGCTTAAACAGTCCTCCTCCAAATGAATATAGTCCATATGAATGCAAGACAAAGTTTGTATTCTCTGGGCCGATGTCAAGGTCACTAAAATGATCAACCTATGGCACAGGCTATGTAAATCCAAACTGGAAGTTGGCGACAATAGTCTTAAATAGTCCAAAACAATCTTTATGTCCCAAATTTCCTTTTATCGGGGTACCGGAGGCTGCAAGTAGAACACTCCTTTTGATCAAGGGGTGGTTCATCATCTCATGCTCAAAGTCCTAGAACATCAAGAAAGCAGCCAGTCCACTCTTTGCTGCATTCACCGTGCTGTAGCTGACTCCCTGCACATAAAACATATCGGTTAGGAAACTCAATATGCTTCCGATAGAGGCTGACTGTTCATTCAGTCCATTTTGGGCACAGTACTTTTTCCATTTTCCCACATAGGAGGCATAATGTTTTTGTGTAGACTTTATCCAAGATGCCCGCAGGATGTCCAGAGTTCAAGGCTGCAAAGTATTTATGTTGATCCTTGCTCTCCTATCTGCAACCTAACAAACTTAAGTGAGACAATGGGTGAAATACCTTTGACACTGGTTGGATTAGCAGATCTTTGTTTTTTTGTGAATATTAATGGAGTCTCCACCATAAGCCTAAGAAGAACAGGGAGCCAACATTGGGAAGGCCAATTTGGCACTACTAGCCATCCTGTGGCCCCATCATCCTGTATCTTATTCAGGCACTTCGCCACCAAGGCGAATGGGGGAACGCATAAAAATTATATTTAGCCCAATCTAGGGTAAAGGCATCAATGACCTCTGTTTGGGGATCCGACAGCCAGGACACAGACCTCGGAATCTGAGCATTCAGCCGGGATGTGAACAAATCTATCTCCAGCATGCCAAAGGTGTCTGCTAGTAGTTTAAACTATTTCTTCTCTAGAATCCACTCAGGGGTATCACTGAATGTCCTGGGCATCAGGTCCACCTGGGTGTTTATCTGACCTGGCAGGTAGATACCTGTAAACCAAATATTTCTTTGAATGCACCAGTGCCAAGTCTCAATGGTTAGCTTGTTACAGGAGACAGATTTGAGACCTCCCGTATTATTGAGGTAGGCCACTGCTGAAGTGTTATCCAACCTCAGCAATACACAAATGTCAACTTCCCTCACACAGAATAACTTTAGTGCTAATAAGCCCACCAGCATTTCAAAATTATTTATGCCTGATTTTGAGGCCTCCCTGAGCTCTCTGTCCATCCATCAGCCTCCAGCAGAGACCTTTATATTCGTGGCTCCCCAACCTTCACCACTAGCATCTGACCTGATACCCAGGTCCATCTTTCTGAGCTCGATCCTCACGTAAGCCAGCGAGATGTAGTCGATCCTCCATGGAAGATTGGATTTGGCCTCTCTGTTTAATCTCGTGGGCCTGTCTAAATGTCCCCAAGCTGGCTTAAGAGCTGAGATTTTGGCCTTTTCCAAGAACCGGTAATTTAATGGGCCATGTTGTACCGCTGGGAAAGCTGCCACCAATTTTCCAATTAACCTGGCCACCTTTCTTATGGAGGGACGAGACTCTGTCATGAGCCCTCTGCAGGCAATCCTGATCTCTGCCGCTTTATCCTCTGGCAGGTTAAGTCTCATGTTCTGCATCAATAATGAAGCTGAGGAATTTTAACCTCTTAGTAAGCACTGATTTCTCGGAATGTATAAGAAACTCCACATGGCTTAATAATCTCGAGGTGGCTGCTACTGCCCTTTTTGTTTCCTTGAGCGATCTGCCAACAATAAAGGTATCATCTAGGTAACCCATTACCATGTGCCCTTCTTCAGTAACTTGGTAAATGCCCTGGGCGCTGAGCTCAGCCCATTTTGCAAAGCCTTATGCTGCCATAGTTCTACTTACCAGGTAAATTACAAAAATTTCCTGTACTGTGAGCAGATCACAACCGAATAGTATGCGTCTTGCAAATCTATCGAGGACATGTATTAACCCTTACGTAACAGCGGCATCACAGAATATATGCTATCCATTTTTAAATGCCTGTACAAGACATATTCGTTAAGATCTGATAGATCCATTATAACTCTAGTGCCGCCACTTCTTTTGGGTCACGTGAAGATGTTCGATACAAACTCATATTTTTCTTGACTACAACGGTTCACAACATTTTTCGTTTTTAACGCCATGATCTCGGTATGTACAGCCTCCATCAGTTGCCGTCTGCATATATATGTGTATAGTCCCTTCCTCCTTATCAAAGGGGGTTTCTGGGGACCAAATTTGATTTTATAGCCCTTCACTGCCTGCCAAATAGAAGCATCAGATCAGTGGTAATATTACACTATCTATCAAAGAATAGCGTTAATCGACCACCAACCATTAAAGCCTTGTAATTATTAAGTGCACTCAACTGTTTTTGCGTAGCATTCACTTCCTCGACCCGCCTTGTCTGTGGGCTGATGAATTCTGGGCCCACCTCCGTGAAGCACTTTGAGTGGGAAAATTCTGTTGCTGCTGTCTCCATGGAGGCCGTTGCCCTAAAAAAGACCTGCTGGCTGTAGCCACTTGGAGTGGGAAACCACCTCGGATAACCCACTTAAATTAACCCACATACTTGCGATAGGGTGAAACATAACAGGTTCTCTTGCCTCTGCTCTTGGACCTCTGACCATGGCAGCCGTTGCCTTCTGCTGCTCATTCAAATCTTTTACCTGTTTACTGAGATATCACCAAATAGAAATTTTGTTACAGGGTTAGATGGACTGCACAAATGAACATATCTTACATTTAGGTTGGGCTTGATCAGCTCCTTCCTGAAGGCATTCATTTCTTAGTTTGCATGAGATAAAAGTCCTAGGGTGTCTTGTTGGGTCTCCGATAAATCATGTGAGAGTGTTTGTGCAAATGCAGTGATACCTTTAACCAGTGAGCCCTGTAGCCTTTGTAATTTCATGTCTTTTGCCCTTGTGGGAACGTTCAAATTGTCCCATATCACGGGGTTTACCTTGGACACCTCCAACAAAGGGCAGTTAACAGGTTAGGGGTATTTCTTGATGGATTCTTCTAGTACGATCTCCTGAAAAGCATTTGATGCCATATATGTTATAGACCCCGCAATATCATCCTCTAGCGGCTGGTTGATTCCATTTGGTACTGCAAATTTTGTGGCAATAGCCAGTATATTCTCCTCCTGACTGACCTGAGCAGTGTATGGGTATTTGGGTGATTCGGCCCCCATTATCGCCCCTTCTTTAAATTCCCATGTATAATCATTAATGTCCTCCCTCTGCTCTGATGATGTTGGAAACTTACTCACCATAGCCGTCACCAGTTCTTCCAATTTATCCAGACAACTTACAATGTTGTCGCTGGTCAAGGGCCCTGCTCTCCGGCGGGCCTTACTCATGGACCCCGATCAAGCATGTGCCCGTCGTCCAGAGACCTCGGTTTTCTTCTGTGGCTGGCTGTTATTCTCACCCGTTGAGTGGGTGGCTTCGTTACACAATTCGTTAGGTTTAAATCAGGTCGTACCTGTTCTTGTGTGGGGTACTCCCTTCACTGCCGCTCGATGTACTGAGGACCAATTGTCTCAAGCAGTGCTCACCTCATGTAGCGGCAAAACAGTATCACTGGTTGCTTTTTGAGACCCAGACTTCCATGAAGTCAGGTCAGTACAGCTAGACCTGGACACCACCTTCAGTGAAGACAGGCCACTGCCGCTTTATCCCACCCCTAACAGAGGTAGATCAGCCTTGCTCCTCCTCAGCTGGAACACTGTACCCCACCAGGCCTGCTGGATTTTTGGTACTGTTGAAGGGCTATACGGACTCTTCTTGGAGGCCTTCCTCTTCGGGTTTTTGCTGTCCAGCCTCAGCCCCAGCCCCTCATCGGGATTTGGGAACCCACCCACCGGTCGTCCTGGACATTTTCCTATACATCTCCACCTCCAGAGGGCTACATTGGGGCCTCCCCACATCGGGACCCGGGAAGCTCCCACTGGTCATCTCGAAATTTTTTCTGCTCACCTCTTTCTCCAGAAAACTCGCTTGGGGGTTTGATTTCATTTGTGGATCACTCTCCTGCGATCTTACACTCGTTTTAGCATTTTTTCGCTCCCGAGCAAGAAAACGCGTGTTGCTCTTCGCAAGTCAATGGATGTAATGGCTGCGCAAGTGCAGATGAGATCTCATGTTGGCAAACCAACGTACAATGTGAAGAAAAATATGTATTCTTATCTACTCTGTATTTTTCAATGAGGAACTTCAATAAAAACATTGAAAAAGAATAAAAAGACCTACATGTCTATCCCCTTTGAACCAGTTTTAGTCTTAATCTATAAGTAAAATTCTCCTGCTTCTACCCTGATAAATCTTCTCATCTTTTATCCTTGAGAATTCCAGTGAGTTATGCTAAGCATAGGGTAACATTGACTTTGGAACTATTCTTTCATCCTGAGACCTAATCAATCTTTGTAACCCTGCCTAGAAAGGAAAAATATCCCACTATGAATGCACATACCAAACCTTTTATTCATGAATTTCAAGGGATCTATGTGCACAAACAAGACCAGAATTTATTGCTCATCCCAAATTGCCTTGAGAAGGTGGTAGTGAGTTGTGTTCTTGAACCACTGCAGTTATTCAAATGAAGTTATTGTGTAGAGTTTCTGGATTTAGGTTCAGCAAAAATGATGGACCTGTGATACATTTTCAAGTAATCTCCAAGTGACTTGGAGAGGAATCTGTATCACACTCCTGCTTTTGTCCATCCTGATCTTAGAGGTTGCAGATTAAGAATGAGCCATTAGAAGACATTGGGAGAAATAGCAGAGCATTTTGAAGATGGTACCTGCAACAGCCATTACAGAAGGGATGGAGGGAATGAATGTTTAGGACAATGGATGCGAGACCATTTAAACTGCATGTATTGTTTGTTCACCTTCTTGAGAGATATTGGAGCTGCATTCTTCCAGGCAAGTGGAGCTCCTGACTTGTTCATTTTAGATGTCACTCACCCTCATCTGCTCATCGAGCCACAGTATTTATGCTGCTGGTCTATCTAGCCAGGGATATTGATCAGAGGTACAGTAACGTTAATGGTTATGAACACCAAGGATACTTTTAGTGGTGCATATGAACCCATAATGAATGTTGTCTAGAATGTCTACTGCTTCATTTGCTGAGAAGTTGCAAATAGACTTGAAAACGGTGTAATCATTAGCACATATTCTCACTTCTGACCTTCCTATGTTCGCATCCTGAGGAATTCTTCCAATTACATCCTACGGGTGGAAAGATCGTCCTCCAAAAATGCAATTATTTTCCTTTATGCAAAGATTGTCCAGCCACTGTAGTGTTTACCCTTGATGTCCATTTTCTTCAGTTTTACCAGCTCATCTTATGCCACACTTGATGAAATGCTGTCTTGATGTCAAGGACAGTCAATCTTACCAAACCTAGGAGAAGAATTCAGCTTTCTGGTTCCTATCAAGAAAGAACTTGTTTCATTGAAATTCAAACTAGGCATTGGTGATCAAATTACTGGTGATTCAACATTCAACATTCCTTTATTGTCATGTTATAGTATAGAACATGTAATATTAAACAAAATTGCCTTCTGGGTGCTGTAAAACAGACCAAGAGTCACCATTAGTATTGCCCGGCGCCTCTTACAGTATGAGAGAAACAAAGCAAAAGAGGGTCCCTTCAGAGTCACTGAATGATTCATCTGTTGATTCATCTCCAATGCTCCCGTTGCCTCTGCATCTGCACTGACTCTCATTCGATGCATCGGCAACTCAGGTTCCAGCTCCAAACCTCCAACATGATCAGGAGCCTTCAGTGCCTGGGGCACTTCGGGAGCCCTTCTTGCCCTCATCACCCTCTGAAATCCCAGCTCCAATACCTGCTTCCCATGATCCAGTCTTTAGCAGGCCGTGGAGGCCTCTTAACCTCAAGTCACCCTGTGTGGGTCCCTCAGCTTCTGAACCCCTCACTGGTCAGTTACTGTGGTCACCGTCCTGTCAGGTTATCTCTCTGCTTCTCCATCTAAATGGTGGGTGGGTGGTGGTGGGGGTGGGGGGGGGGGGTGGTTGGGGGTTGGAATCTGCTGCTTCTTTGCACAGTTGATGACACTAGCAAATCAAAATCAAGATTGCACCAAACCAGTGTGCAATGTACCAAGGTTTTATTACTGTTGGACTCCAAACACCTTTGAATAAGTGCATCACACAATTTCCCTTTTAAATTGTTTGCTGTACATGCATACTAACTGGCTGTTTTTTCTATACATCACTGAACAACATTTAATATTTTCACATAATTTGAAATGCATTTTCTTTTGCCAAAATGAAGGGAAATCATATTTCCTCACATTATGTTTCCTATATCTTCTATTTACTCAGTTTTCTTAGACATATCCTTTTGCAATACTGAACCCCCTGCTTCTAGTTAACATTCCAACCTAGCTTTATACCATCAGCAAGTCTATGTATCACATTTGATCCCTTCATCTAAATTATTAATATGAATTATAAATACCTTATCCATTTGGCACCCCACTAATAAGAGCCTAACAATTTCTTGGAATATATTTTAAGTTTTGTTAAATTATGCTTTTAAGTCAAGAAAACCCATTATATATCCATGATTGCTTGCACATATTATGTGCATTGCTCCATTTAATGCAATAATCAATCCCTTTGGGCCAATACAACTTCATTTGAACAGATTGCAAAACTTTTCACTTGAATTACTTTACAATGTAGAATGTTTACACAATCACCAAAGGTTACATACAATTAACAAAGTTTATAATTTTCTACATCAGTAACGTACTCTCCATGAAAAAAGAATCATATATCAAGTCACTTGTAATAATGTTACATTTATTGGATGCACTAAAACTTCAAAGATGTGCAAACAGGATGCCCTAAATTTTACAGTAAAAGTAACAAAGAAACTACAGTCACATATTTTAATAAAGAATAAATCAAACACTATCTTTTGCGCACGTGCAAGTAATTACCACTATGCAAATTTTTAAAAAAGCTTGTGGCTCCAGAGGTTTTGGGAATTCACTCTCACTTGTGGACTTGGCATTGAAACACATACAGAAGGAAAAGTTTGCTGTCTTATCCTACGATCTACAAACTAACATCCCAAAAGTTTGAGTATTCTCTATTCAATTTGGTGATTTTAAAAAAATCATTGTGTTACATTATCATTGCTGCCAACAAACCTTTTTAATCACTGGAAATCATTTTTATATTTTTAAAGATTTAATTAAAATCAAGATGCAATTTCAATTTAGTATTTATTTTTGTTTCATTTATTAATCCCATTATTGTTGCCCTGTTTTTATTTCTCCTTTTTATAATTTGACATTGAATTAAGCATTCCATCGGCATCGTCCTGGTTCAGAATCTACACGTATCAATGAGAATTCTTCAGTCTTTAACTTTAAGGACATATTATTGTCAGCTCAGCTCTCACAGGTCTCAGATTTACCATTGAAGGCAACACACAGTTCAGGAACTAAAATTAAACTTTCAGACCAAAGTTAAGATGCTATTCATAACCAACTAAGGTTAAAAAAAAACTGGAGTACTACATATGTCACATGAAAGCTGAAAACTAACCATTGATTCATTAACAATACACACTTGGCAGGGCAAGTTTTTATGGAAATAACTGGAAAAGAACTGCAGGTTTTTTAGCCTCATATTGAGCCATTGGGCAAATTATTAAATTGATTGCTTGTGATCTTCCCTGTCGACTAATAAAAATCAAATCTGAAACCTAGCAAATATTAAACAGCTTTAGGTCATCCACTACATTTCTATACACATCTAATTTACATCATTTGGACCATAGTCTTCTTTGTAAAGGCATTTCAAGAGTTTAACCTAAATATTTTGTAAATGTTGTGAGTGGTTTTGCCTCTCCAACCCTCATGCAGTGTGTTGCACATTTCAATGGCCCACCACATGATACAATTCTTCCTTAAAGCCCCTCTACATATATTGCCCCTTACTTTAAATCTGAAGCCTCAAGGTATGGATATCTCTGGTGAAGAGAAGAAATTCTCAGTTTCCACTCCATCTATGTCCCTTGTAATTTTGTATTCTGCAGTCAGTCTTTCTTGCTCCAAGGAAAACAAATCAACCCCATCCAGTCTTTCTTCCAGCTGAAAACATTCTGATGAGTCTCTGCTTTATCTTCATTGTAATCAAATCCTTCCAAGTGTTCAACAGAGCTGCACTGTTTTCTTTACCACAACCTTGCCCTGTCCACCATAACCCTTTTACTACCTCCCCTCCTGGTTAAATCCAACTGCTACCCACACATTTCATCTGACTAGATCCCTTCTCCCACCTGCTTCTGTTTCTCATTATCTCATGGGGTTTACTCATTTATAGAGCTGAGGTAGGAATAGACATTATTGATAATACAATGTAGTGCTTAACATTTAAAGAAAGTGGTGTCAGGAAGGGCTCAATGGGTAGCTTTGTGCACTCAAGTTTAATTTCAGAGACTTGAGACTAATGGGACTCTTTGTTACCTACAGCAGACAAAAGTTACATTTTTAATGTTTTATTGCATGATAATAAAATGAACCTTGATAACCAGCATCCAGGCTGACACTCCATTTTAGTACTGTATGAATTCGTCTTCATTGTTAATGCTCTCCATAAATCAGATCTCCATCTGAACCTTCCTTACTTGTCAGATCCCAATACATAGGCTTTGTGCCCCAACTTGTCACCCATTGTTGTGTGTGGAGGAAACATGATCTCCCTGTCTGTATGGAATGTGTGTAGTGCAGGTGGGTCGTGTATCCTCTCTGTATGAAACTTATTTGGAAGTCTCATCACCTGTCAATCAAGGTTGGATTCCATCCACCCATTAGTGCACATCTTCCCGTTAGCTAATTTAAATCACCTAGGGTCATTATTGGCTAGAAGCACAGATTATCACTCTATATAACTCCAATTCCTTTTGCCTTGTAGACCAAGCCCCAGACATCGCTTCACATCAGGTTGCTACTGTGAATATTGCTGGAAGTGTTGTGGGTAAGGTGTGCACTGCACTGAAGCTAGGCAATTGAATTGTGATTGATCAGTACTTGCAGAAAGCCACACCCACTTTGGTACAGGGAACCAGGTATGTGTAAGAGGTCCTGTTTGTAATGTGTGTACTCAAATGTGTGAGCGTGTTGAGTATAGGTTTACTAGTCCAATCTAGGTCCGAGGTGAATGTCTATATCATTGCTTAAGTGAAATAGTAATTGAATACCATTTAACGTTCTCCCCATTTATCTTCTGTGTGTTAATTAAAGTTACTTGTGATTGTAATACTAATGTCCAGACTCATCTCTCTGTGAACCCACCAAACCTGATACTAATCTCAAGACAACAATTAGTCCTGTCTCCGTCTCCCCTTCCCCTTCCCTTTCCCCAACCTAACTTCACCTGTCTTTTTCTTTCCTTGCCTGGTCCCATCCATCATCAACTTGCCTCTGTCTTGGAACTTCACCTCTTTGCCTCCCTCACCTGGCTCCTTCTGCCTATCATCCCTTACCCCTTCTCAGACCACCCATCATCTATCAGCTTCCATTTTTCCATTTGCACCAGCTATCTTCCCTCTGCACTCTCAATCCTTAAAATACCATTTCAACCTGAATCCAATGAATGATGTAGGGATAGATAAGATCACCATGGCTGAAGTAAAGGTATATCCAATAACTTTGGTCAGGGTCATTAGAACTGTCCATGGTGTCAGTGATAAATCCAATGGTGTAACAAGAGTCACATCTGCCCATTGTTTTTAAACAGTCATACTCTTGTCTAACATACTGGAATGAATGAGCAGAGAGTCCTTCCAACTAAATGTTGGAAATGTTGGAACCAGATCCTGCCATAAAATGAATTTCCTAATCACTGAATCCATTGATCTCCAATTTGAAATTGAACCAGCATATTTTGTAATGCTCAACAAAAATATATTCTGGTCAGGAAAAAGGGCAGCAAGGGAGGGAAAAATCAATCGTGGTTAACAAAGGAAATAAAGGGGAGTATAAAATTGAAGGCGCAGGTGTACAAAGCTGCAAAGAGCAGTGGGAAACTGGAAGATTGGGAAAACTTTAAGAGACAACAAGGGGTTACAAAGCGGGTAATAAGAAATGGGAAAAAGGATTATGAAAGTAAATTGGCACAAAATATAAAAACAGAAAGCAAAAAATTTTATAAATATATAAAATGGAAGAGGGTGGCCAGAGTTAATATAGGACCCTTGGAGGATGAGAAAGGAAAACTGGTAGCAAAAAATGAGGAAATGGCCGAGGCATTAAACAAATATTTTGTGTTAGTCTTCATGGTGGAAGACATGTCCAGCATGCCCAAGTGCAGAGTTAAGGATGCAAATGTTGGGGAGGGCCTTGATAAAATAGTTGTTACAAAGGAAGTAGTGATGGAGAAACTAATGGGACTAAAGCCAGACAAATCACCTGGTCCTGATGATATGCATCCAAGGGTTCTGAAGGAAATGGCAGAAGTTATAGTTGATGGATTAGTGGTCATATACCAAAATTCCTTGGATTCTGGGCAGGTCCTGGCAGACTGGAAGACAGCAAATGTCACGCCACTTTTTAAGAAGGGATGTAGGCAGAAGACTGGAAATTATCGGCCAATTAGCTTGACGTCTATGGTTGGAAAAATGCTTGAAGCCGTCATTAAAGATGAAATAGTGAAACTTTTGGAACGTAAGGGTTCAATCAGGCAGACGCACCATGGTTTTAGAAAGGTAAGATCTTGTTTGACAAACTTGTTAAGATTCTTTGAGGATATAGTGGGTGCGGTGGATAGAGGGGAACAGGTTGATGTTGTGTATTTGGATTTCCAGAAAGTGTTTGATAAGGTGCCGCACAAGAGACTTATCAGTAAGTTACAGGAAAGTGGAGTCCGGGGAAGTATATTGGCCTGGATTGAAAATTGGTTGTCTGACAGGAGGATGAGAGTTGGGATAAATGGGAGTTTTTCAGGTTGGCAGAGAGTGGTAAGTGCAGTGCCGCAGGGGTCAGTGTTAGGCCCACAATTGTTCATCATTTACATTGATGACTTGGAGGAGGGGACAAAATGTGGTGTAGCCAAGTTTGCAGATGACACCAAATTGAGTGGAAGAGCAAATTGTAATGAGGTTGTGGAGAGTCTGCAGAGGGATATAGTTAAGCTGGATGAGTGGGCAAAGGTCTGGCAGATGGAGTACAATGTTAGTAAGTGTGAGGTTATCCACTTTGGCAAGAAAAATAAAAGAGCTGAATATTATTTAAAGGGTGAAAAACTACAGCATGCTGTTGTGCAGAGGGACTTGGGAGTGCTTGTGCATGAATTGCAAAAAGTTAGGTTGCAGGTGCAGCAGGTTATTAAGAAGGCAAATGGAATGTTGGCCTTCATCGCTAGAGGAATTGAATTCAGGAGTAGGGAGGTAATGTTGCAACTGTATAAGGTACTGGTGAGACTGCACCTGGAGTACTGTGTCCAGTTCTGGTCTCCATATTTGAGGAAGGATATACTGGCTTTGGAGACGGTCCAGAGGATGTTTACTAGGTTGATCCCTGGGATGAAGGGGTTGACATGATGAAAGATTAAATCATCTAGGATTGTATTTGCTCGAGTTCAGAAGAATGAGAGGAGATCTTAAAGAAACATATAGGATTATGAAGGGTATGGATAGGATAGATGTAGGAAGGTTTTTTGAGCTGGCCGGGGAAACTAAAACGAGAGGACACAGTCTCAAGATTCGGGGGAGTAGATTTAGGACAGAGATGAGGAAAAATAGTTTTTCCCAGAGAGTAGTGAATGTTTGGAATTCTCTAACCAGGGAAGTGGTTGAGGCTGCCTCATTAAACATATTTAAAATTCGGTTCGATAAATTTTTTACATGATAGAGGAATTAGGGGATATGGGGAGAAGGCAGGTAGGTGGAGTTAGGTCATAAATTAGATCAGCCATGATCGTATTGAATGGCAGAGCAGGCTTGATGGGCCATTTTTGGCCTACTCCTGTTCCTACTCCCTATGTTCCTATGTTCCTTACTCTCTATCTTAAAGTTCTTTATAGTTCGGAGCTGAACTTCCCCTTTTATTTCCCCTTTTCAAGAGGACAATTACCTACAGTGATATAACATCCCTCAGCCCAACTCTCATCAACATCAACATCATCAATACATTGCGACTTAGCTACCCTCATGTTCTCCTCCTGACATCCTCTGTAAGCCTGTGCTCCTAAAATGCTCTACAACCTACATTCTATGTTGTCCAATATCCTGTTCATCCATTATTTCTATTCTCAAGAAACCTCATTGGCTTCCTATCCAGCATGCCCTATCTTAAAATTCTCCTCCAATAATATTGCAATATAAATATGAGTAACTTTTCTTAACATAATTGTGTGATTTAAAAATAAAATCAAAGGTCAGTTGCAAAGTTGGGAACACAGGTTCTAGTGTTTGACTCATACATTATGAGTTCAATGATGCTCTGATAGGAACTTCGTGTGAACACACTGCTGCTGCATCCTGCCAAAATTTTATTTTCACAATTCACTGCTTCATAAAAATGGAGATAATCCATTCGACACAGTTGCCGTAGCGGTTATCGCAACACCTTTACAGTGCTAGTGATCGGGACTGGGGATTGAACCTCTCGCTGTCTGTTAGGAGTTTGTACTTACTCCCCATGTCTACATGAGTTTTCTCTAGGGGCTCCAGTTTCCTCCTACCTTTTGAAAAACACCGGGGGTGTAGGTTAATTGGGTATAAATTGGGCGGCATTGACTCATGGGCTGAAATGGCCTGTTACTGTGCTGAATGTCTATATAGAAAGATTGCAGTGAACAAAATAGGGAAATTGAGGAGAGGACCATATTGGGAGTAACTTTTACTTGATTGTCTCTCCAGACAATGCCTCTCAGAAACGTTAGCCTCATTCCTTAATCAACTGCACAATGTTTCCAATGTTAACAAAGAACCTGAATTAATAAATGGCAACATGTATTATCAGCGACTTGTGGATTGATAACAATTTGCTACATTTGAGATCTTGATGAACCAATAATTTTATTATTATCATAATTCACTTTGTTTAATATTATGTGAATTTACTCTTAATTGAATAAAATCAGTCTTGTTCTGTTTGATTTATCTGAGAATTTTGTTCCTGTATTTAAAATGTTGTTTAATACTCATTAAACAAATACAAACAAAAAGGGATTTTTGGATTAAAAAAAAAATATATATATATATAAATAAATTGCCGGAGGTTCACTCATGAATACATATTGATGGTGAGATCGAGTTGGCAGACAGATGTCTGTAAGTGTCCCGCAGAGTCCACTAGTGGCCAGAGCCTGTAATTAACAATTAGTTAAAGTAGCCTCCATGAACGGAAAATGCTAACCTGAATGTTTACAATATTTACATTTTAAAAAGCATAAACAGAAGCAAGATTTGTAGATAGCAAGTAGTGATTAGTACAAAATTTACAAAAGCATGCACCTTTCAAGCATAGACCCAACATGTCCTCCTGCACATTTTGGTTCGATGCAATGTCAGTCTCACCCTTGGCCGACATACCTGATGACACAATTAAGTGCTGAGATGTCTAGCAGTCGAACTCGAAGAAAAAAAGAACGTCAAATGCCCTGCTGTCCAGCACCCAGAACTCAGACACCCTCCTGTGCTTAATTTCTTTTGTTCTGGAGGGAATAATTCACAGGACCCACTCCTCCTCAATCTAAAACATAGGGCAACTGAACACAGCCAGAGTCTGGAAATTGCTTGTGGACCTTGGCCAGTGATTGATCTTTCCACCAGAAATTGCCAGCACCAACCTAAGAGCAGATCTGGGCCTCTGATCCAGCTCTCAGCAGATTGTCTTCATTATTGAACTGAGAGTTCATTGGGAGGGTACCATGGATAAGGCACAAGAACAAAGACATTACGTTATACAAATCTTGCCACAGAAGAGCAAGACTGGAAAATGAGGGTGTGTCTGGTTGAGGTCGGTTGTCGAGGATTTGTTGCCAAATCTATGACCAAGCTTCTGGGGAAAGTAGGAATCACAGGGCAGGCCCTCAGAAAGGCAATTGAGTCCATCTAACTCAGCTGAAATAAGCAGTCACTGGTTCTAGTTGAAAAGGAGAGATCCTATCTGGGCTCCAATTACCACTAGGAGAAACAAATCTGGGACATACACCCAGGTTTGATCTGCCTGTGGTGGTTCAACCTTGGCAGAAGATATCTTGTATTTGAAAAGATGAAACACCCAATGAAACCAGGGAATACATCTGAAAATGCATCCGATTCTGGAAAATATTTCCTAGTGGTCATCCTCCATTATTGTAATTGAGGAAACCAACTGTACTAATTCTATGAGAGAGGATCAATCTAACCAATACTGAAACGTCAGGGGTTGTAACAACTAGTCTTATAAATCAACCTAAAGACAAAATGCAGCAAGATGGCAGCAGCAAGTAGTATGGAGTGATGGAGTGGCAGGGATCCATGCCTCTGGGTTTGGGGACGGTGAGTACGACTGTTTGGGATTCCCTTTGTCTGACAGACTTTCACTGAATGTGCCCTCTTACTGCATCCAGAACACACAGAGTCTCTTGCGAGGCATCTGGTATGGGGTTTTTGGCTTGTCCACAGAAGTAGCACTCCTCATTATGTGTGGACGTGGTAATTGCTACCTGGGACAGCTGCGCTCCATAGGTCTGGCTTTCTAAGAAGGCGCCATTTTCATTAGCGAGGTGGTCCACTCCTAGTTGGGCCTGTTCAAGGGATTTCGCTAGATCGAGGGTACTCGCAAGGTCCTTCTTCCCCAACTCCAATGGTCGCTACCTCACGTACCTCGAACACACTCCAGCCACGAGAGTATTTCGGACTTGTTCCTCTTCCCACACCCGGGCTGGGACCGCCTCATAGTGGCACTTTCTCGTCAGCATCCATAGTTCCAGATGCAGACATTGTGAGAGTCAGACTCTCACCAGAACATCATTCTGGGGCCTCACGAGGAAGGCCTTCAGGTCTTCGCTAGCCATCTCATTTGTCATACAGTCCCTGATGACCACATATCCACAAGGTCACCAAACTCCATTATGTTCCGGGACTATAAGTAATGGAAATGTCCAGGCACTGTCGGACCTACGAATTATGCCTAGTCCCTCCATCTTGGCAAACTCTTCCTTAGCTAAATGCAGCTTCTCTGGAGGAAAGTGGTGCACTTTATCATGGATAGGAGGGCTCTTAGTACAAATGCAATAAGTAACAAGATGCTTTGCAGTGGAGTTAGAAAATTGTAGATTAGAAATCTCAGGGAAATCTTCCAACAGCTTGGAGAATTCATCCACTGGTTTACTTAATGTCTGGAGGCACAGAGCAGGAGTATAGGCATCTGCCAGAGGAATGGTCTGAAAAGTAGTTCCATCTTAAGTCAACAAGAAATGAATGAGCCTGAAGAAAATCTGCACCCAGCAAAGGTTGGGATTCTGCTGCAATAATTAATGGCCAAGTGTAGACATGATTCTCAAACTTGACATTCATCTTCCTGGAGCCAAAGATTGCAATGTTGGAACTGTTAACTGCTTATAGTTGCAGGTCTGGGATAGGATGGTGTGTGTCAAAACCCATGGGTAGAAATACACTAACTTCTGAACCCGTGTCCTCCAGAAATTTTCACTGGAACAACTGGTCCCATACATACAGTAGGCTTGCAAATTTCTCGCTAATTGCTGCAGCCCTTATTGGTGGTTGGCCTGGGCATTTCCCACAAATGAGCAGGGTGGAAGGCACTTGCAGCCATTTACTCCCTAACGCATGTGGTGATAACACCAAGATGAGATGTCCATAGTATGCTTACTTGTTTTGGGGCATTGCCTGCTTGTAGGGAGTGATGTAGTCAGAGCACTAGAATGTGACACGGGGTCAAGACTTGTCTTTCCTTGCTGTGCTTTTTAGCCAGCCATAGAATGTCTGCCTCCGCTGCTGCAGCCCTTAGGTCTTCAAATGAACACTTGGATAATAAGAGCCTTATATCATCTGGCATTCACTCTAAAAAGAGCTGCTCGAATAACATATTGGGGCTTTTGCCAACTGCCAAGAACAGCATTTCATCCATTTGTTCTGAAGAGGCGAGGTCTCCCAACCCATCAAGATGTAGTAATTTGGCTGGCATTTCCCTACAGGACATATCATGTACATGTAATAGTGCTTTCAAAGCATCATACTTGCTGGTATGATGTTCAAAACATCATACTTGCTGATACTTCCATAGGAAGTCATCGACCCTCTTAGTGACAGCCTGGTCCAAAGCACTGAAAAGATGGTAATAACGTGTGGTGTCCAATTCGACTTTGTGAAGGTGAAATTGTGCTTCAGCCTGTTGGAACCACAGTTCAGGCTCAGCTGCCCAGAAAGGTGGTACCTTCACAGCAATGGCTGCAGAGTCTTTGTTTGTCCAAAAATACATTTCTGGATTTGTCTGGGGTCACCAATTGTGACCACTGTGGACCACAGTGGACACAATAAAATAATAACACAATGCATTTTTACAGTGAATCAAACAGATTTACTCTTCATCTCCTGTGAAACCTTTTAAAAGTCAGAATCACACGCTGAACAAGCACTGACGTCATCATGCACTGACATCACATAGCTGGTTTGATGCCATCTGGGAGTTGTAGTGCCGCCATAGTTATACCTGCATCTATCCTGACTAAGCATGCCCTGACCTAAGGCAACATTTGCATAGCAGCTGCACTGAATGCATACCCAGTAATGCATGGACAACCAAAACAGCTTGCTTTGTGGATAAAATATGAAAGGAAATCACATAAATAGGCTATATCTTAAAAACAGTCTGTGATAGGCAATTTTTAAGGTGATTTTTTGTGATCAGCAGCCCAAATTCCATATAATATATCCAAAAGTGTTCAGGAAGAAAAATCTTCATTGTCCAGTGTAATAGTCTGAAATTTTGCCTATGAAAAATGAAGTCAACACTTCAACTTTTTAAAAATTTTAACACTAACCCTCAAATAATTTAACCCATTACAAACCTATTTGTCCTTAAATATAGAGAGATCCTTCAACCCTCAATGCTCTCTAAATCTGTGAAGTTTTGAAATGTTTTGAAAGATTCTGAGGGGAGTAAGGGGACGACCATGGCTGTCAAGGGAAGTCAAGGACAGTGTAAAAATAAAAGAGAAGTATAACATAGCAAGGATGAATAGTAAGCCAGAGGATTGGGAAACTTTTAAAGAGCAACAGAAGATAACTAAAAAGGCAATATGGGAGAAAGATGAGGTACAAAAGTGAGCTAGCCAAAAATATAAAGGAGGATAGTAAAAGCTTCTTTAGGTGTGTGAAGAGGAAAAAATTAGTTAAGATCAAATTTGGGTCCTTGAAGATAGAAACGGGTGAAATTATTATAGGGAACAAGGAAATGGCAGACTAGTTGAACAGGTACTTTGGATCTGTCTTCAAACAATCTCCCAGTTGTATGAGTGGACAGAGGACCTAGGGTAATGGAGGAACTGAAGGCAATTCACATTAGGCAGAAAATGGTGTTGGATAGACTGATGGGACTGAAGAATGATAAATCTCCAGGACCTGATGGTCTGCATCCCAGGGTACTTAAGGAGGTGGCTCTAGAAATCATGAACAGATTGGTAATCATTTTGCAATGTTTTATAGATTTAGGATCAGTTCCTGTGGATTGGAGGGTAGCTAATGTTATCCCACATTTTAAGAAAGAGGGAGAGAGGAAACGGAATTATAAATCAGTTATCCTGACATCAGTGGTGGGGAAGATGCTGGAGTCAATTAAAAAAGATGAAATAGTGGCACATTTGGATAGCAGTAACAGGATCAGTCCGAGTCAGCATGGATTTTTGAAGGGGAAATCATGCTTGACTAATCTTCTGGAATTCTTTGAGGATGTAACTATGAAAATGGGCAAAGGAGAGCAAATGTACCTAGACTTTCAGAAAGCCTCTGATAAGGTCCCACATGGGAGATTAGTGGGCAAAATTAGAACATGTTGTATTGGGGGTAGGGTACTGACATGGATAGAAAATTGGTTGGCGGACAGGAAACAAGGAGTAGGGATTAATGGGTCCCTTTCAGAATGGCAGGCAGTGACTAGTGGGGTACTGCAAGGCTTGGTGCTTGGTTCGTATCAATTTATAATATACATTAATGATTTAGATGAAGGGATTAAAAGTAACATTAACAAATTTACACATGACACAAAGCTAGGTGCCAGTGTGAAATGTTAAGAGGATGTTATGAGAATGCAGGGTGACTTGGACAAGTTGGGTGACAGATGCAATTTAATGTGGATACATGTGAGGTTATTCATTTTGGTGGCAAGAACAGGAAGACAGATTACTATATGAATGGTGTCAAGTTAGAAAAAGGGGAAATACAATGAGATCTAGGTTTCCTTGTTCATCATGCACTGAAAGTAAGCATGCAGGTACAACAGGCAATGAAGAAAGCTAATGGCATGTTGGCCTTCATAACAAGGGGAGTTGAGCATTGGAGCAAAGAGGTCCTTCTCCAGTTGTACAGGGTCCTGGTGAGACCATACCTGGAGTATTATGTGCAGTTTTGGTCTCCAAGTTTGAGGAAGGACATTCTTGCTATTGAGGGAGTGCACACAAGGTTAATTCCCTGGATGGGAGGACTGTCATATGTTGAAAGATTGTAGTGACAGGGCTTGGATACACTGGATGTTGGAAGGAAAGAGGGGATCTGATTGAAAGATATAAGATTATTAAGGGATTGGACAGACTATAGGCAGGAAACATGTTCCTGATGTTGGGGGCATCGAGAACCAAAGGCCACAGTTTAAGAATAAGGGGTAGGCCATTTAGGACGGAGTTAATGAAAACCTTTTTCACCCAGAGAGATGTGGATCTGTGGAATGCTCTGCCTCAGAAGGCAGTGGAGGCCAATTCTCTGGATGCTTTCAAGAAAGAGTTAGATAGAGCTCTTAAAGATAGTGGAGTCAATGGATAGGGAGAGAAGGCAGGAATGTGGTACTGATTGTGGATGATCAGCCATGATCCCAGTGAATTGTGGTGCTGGGTTGACTGGCTTATTCCAGCACCTATTGTCTATTGTTAGGAATGAGCATAGGACTAAATATCTTTATCGTTTGGACTAAATATTATTACAGACATTCCTAAAGATGATTAAAGCTGCAACTTTGTAGAGACAGAAATAAATAATGTTTATGTAAACAATGTACTTGTGAATTAAGAATTTAATTATCTGTTGTGTTCAATTATTGTTAAATCTTTTCAAAAGATAAAAGATCAATTGTCTGAAAAAGCAACTGGAACAATCCCACCTCACCACTACCCATCCAATTCTCTCCATTCACCCACACCCTGAAGTCTCTGCCCACCCTCGATATTCTGGTCCCAGGATAACTCCTATTGCCTGCATGGGCTTTCTCCAGAGGCTCTGGTTTCCTCCCACCCATCTAAAACATACTAGCATGTTGGTTAATGGGGAGTAATTTGGGCAGCACAGACTCATTACAGTGCTGTATATCTAATTAATATCGATGGTAGAAATATTATTTTATCTGACAATCTCCGTGCATCTTAAGAATGAAATTGACAAACTCTCCCTGTGCATCTTGGTATTCAATTTGCTTCACAGGTTTCAGCAATATACATAAGATTTGTTCCTGTGAAAATATACATTGTATATTATGGATCTAATTCAATTACTTTCCATTCAATGTCTACAGAAAAAAAACTTTTCAAATAATTACAATTCTTGTCAATGGCCTTCTACTTGAAACATCATCGCTGATCTGATTTTTCACATGTCCTTCTTGACCTGCTGTGTACTTCAACCTTTTCTGATTTTAATTAAAAAAAACATTGATTTGCATTCATTCCATGATCATTATTCTATCCGATGAAGGAACACTAACCAAATACTAAAGAGCTAACATGCATTTTATTTCCAGACATGAACATCCGAGAATTTGGTTGAAACCTAGTTACTGAAAGTTGTCAAAAATTGAGCTTTTTAATGAACTCTTTTGGTCACCAACTTTACATCATAAACCCACAATATCCATATCATAAACCAGTTTGTGGTTCACACGACAAAATGCATTGTTAGGATAAGGCTGCGATCATTTTTCCTCACATGAATCATTGCACAGTACGTAGTTAATACTGATCAGCATGGGAAGACTGAGGCTTGTTTTAAAGGTCTCCAGTAGAAATTTCCACTTCAGCTGTTATGCACAGACTGCCGTATGAAACTCTGTTAGATAAAAGGAATTTTAAAAAAGTAAACTGTATGGCCACTTAAGATATTTTCAATGAATAGCGCCATTTTCATAATTGTAAGATGGTTTGTCCATTAGTATTGCTGCAGATATTTGATTTTAAGTCTGCAATGAAAAGGGTGTGCTAACAAGGCCTGTCTATGAGATACTGAAAAGAAAATACATTTGCCTCATTTTCTTGACTCTAGGTTTTGGGTAAATGCGTAGTTATTATATCATGGTTTTATTGTTTACAACTTCTATAGTGTCGCTGAGCTCCAGGGTGTGATAATTGCATGTTTTATCCAGGAGAGAGCATTAATAATTAAAATTGTGAATGGAGTAGTGAGCCCGTGTTCATCAGAGAGTAACTCATGCATGCGAGGATTACTCCATTATAAAGATTTTGTGTCACGTGATCCAAATAGTCCTAAGAATCGAACAGCAAGAGTTTTATCAACCGACGAAGGAGGAAATCTATAGAACATGTGGGAACCTGCACCACTTATTGTTCATGACACTCTACCTGCTGGTTAAACAAATACAGCTTAGTAAACAGAATAAAGATAGTACTGCTGATAAATAAAGACATTTATTTAATCCTTCCAATTGGTAATGTATATGCAAGTCCGCTCCGTTGATTCATAGCCCAAATAATGCAACCTATAGTTAACCAGATGCATCATCTATAGTAGCATTGTTCAGACGCTTTCGGCTATTATTAGCGTTATCCAAATAAAGGCTAAATCACCTCCATGTTTGCAACTCTAACACCAAGAAAATGTATTTTATCGCCTTATGCTTGCGTTTCATTATTTTAAAGTTTAAACACGTTGAGAACCGTATCAGATAAATTTTGAAAACCTCTTGACATTTAAATTCAATAGCCCAGACTCGATAAACATACAGTTTGGTTTTTATTCGCTGGAGCTTCAACCGATTTCCCTACCCATCCCCATTCGCGATGCTCTCTAGCGAAGGCAAAGCGGCGTAAATATTACGAGGTGATGCTTTGAAACCCGAGTCTTCGAAAATGGAACCAGGATCATTCTTGCTGTAATGCGAATCCAATTATTTATTACAGATATTTCGGTTGGCTTTAAAGACCTGTGAACAGCCTGAGAAAGCCAAGTAGCGACAACAAACATCCGCCAATATCTTTAACAGCAGTTTAGCAGGAATTGGAGAGTGGTACCGCACAGTGGAAGGTTATTCGGCCCATTGCTTTTGTTCTCCCTATTTGTAAATGTCAACCGGAAAGATATTGCAAGTGAAAAGGGAGATTCGTTTCTTGTTTCCATAATGACTACATTTCGTAAACAATCATCACCCTTGTCGCGTGTATTGAAAATAAATATGCATTTCGCAAGTAACTATATAATCCAAAGATTAAAGTTGCAGTGTGACCTTTCCTTGTATTATATGCACTGGATCAGATTTCACTCATCAGTAAAATCAAATCTGGAGATTTTGCCATTAGGTTGTTACCGATAAAGCGGTTATATTTAATTACAGTAATCTAATGTGCGTCTAAAGCGACTCGATTACAAAAAAAACACACCGAGCAATGTATAAAATATACCTGAAATAACCGTTGCAGCAAAGAAGCAGTGCTCTAGAAATTATACCCACAAAATCTATAAATATGAGAAGTAAAATCACCTGATCTTTACAGTGTAGTAAATCTGTTGACTTTATTGCGGGCATTCCCGAAGGGCAATGATTATTAAATATAAATTTTTAAATTTGAAGTGTTTAGGTTCCCGTCTCTGGCTGTGCAAATAATATTCAAGATTAGAATTGAACAATTGTTCCGGTCTCTTAAAACGCGTGTAAAAATTTAAATTAACCCAGAAAATCTTTGCCACATAACGATGTTATTTTTAAAACTCAATAGTCAACAGGCGCTTTAATCGCCTGACGGGTAATTAGTTCACTTTGTGAGAATTGGCATTCTTTGTGGAGGAGAATTTAAAAAATGATTTATCTCATCAGATAGTTGCAAGAGAACTGACCCGGCCACACTGAGGTTCAATCCGCAAAGCTTTTGCTACGCTTATCTTTCGCCCAGGTTGTAAAAATGCACTCTATTAAAGTGCGTCTCAACTTTCACAGTCTTGATTCCATTTTAAAATCTTTATCTCTTTATTTCCTACATTATTACAGTGGCAACGTTTCAGGAAGTACCTTCATGAATGAGGCGTGTCCTTAGGACGTGAAAGGCTTTATATTAATGCAAGTCGTTTTTGCCCTTTGGTTTGTTGTTTTGTGAGGGCGTGTTTGATTGTAATTTTTCCACAAAGCTCGCTAACATTGGAGTGTTGAAGGGGTGACGTTGAGATTGGTTGCGAGAGATGATGAAATGCTGCGAGAAACGTGAGAGGCGGTTCATTTCAAGCAGCTCCTACGAGCCCGGTTAGCCCGAAATATGTTTTATTTCGAAACGCTCGTTTCATTTTAAAATTTTACCAGATTATATCAGAGCATATTACAAAGAAAAAATACCACATTGCAAACGGCATAAAGCGCCAATCTTTACATTTAATACCTTTATTTTAGCATATGATCATACGAAAATAACACAATAACTAATCAATTGAAGTTTTGGCATAAAACCTGTACAGTTTCAAGAGCACGGAAAATAAGAGCGTGTAGAAGTTCTGTGATAATCCCATAACGATGTCCACAAAATAAAATAACTCGCAAATTTCGGATAGGTTACGCAAATCGCGTAACTTATGTTACACGGGTAAGTTTTCTTGTTGGAACTGAGAAATGAAGCAAAATGATACAAATTTTTAGCTGTTTGCAGCATTACAACGCGTACATTTTACCTATTGGTTAATGCTGGATGACAGGTTTCAGAATCCCTATTACGGCAACTGTTTCTTAATTTTAAATTAACACTTGGAATGCATTGTGACGTTTATAATTGACAATTTTAAGAAAGAAACCCATCATAATTTTATTCTCAGGCCAAATGGGGGAAAAAAAACCTTCGGCGTTGTAAAATTAAGGGGGAGAGAAGTGTAGTGAATGCTTTAAATCAAGAATTCTTCAATAGAACTGGTAATATGAGCAAACGGGTGTGCATTAAGTTGTTAAGGTAGGAATTACTTCAAAAACAGGCAGCTCAACAAAATGATGCAAACATAATTATAAATATTGCAACTTGAAGCAGAAAAGATATGAAACACGCTGAATTGGATAGCGAAGTGTTGTTCCTTGACCGTGAGGTGAGTATTGGAAGTGGACAGAGAATTAAAGTGTTCTTTAATTTAAGAAATAAACGTAATTCCTAACAATATATACAAAATTCCATATAGTACATGACTTTCTTTATATCGACAGTGTTACCAGGTCTATACATTCATGGTGTCATAAAGTCTATGTACTTTGTTTTATATATATCAATGGCTTCATGACCATCATCTGGTCTCTTTCACACTGTTTGCAGGTCTGTTTCGTAAAACCCAGCCCTTCAATGCCCAGTGGTGGCAGAACGTGAGACTTCCATTCTTCTCCACAACGCCTTTGTGTTGGTTGCATCGAGGTTCAGCGCACCCCTTAGCTTGGAATATGCCAGATGGCAGAATTCCCCGATGGACATCTCATTGGGCTGGAAGACCAGCAAATTTCTGGCAGCCGTTCACGAAATGTATCTTTCAGCAGCATTTGATGTTTGTTTTGGGAGTTTCTGGATTTATAGGAGATGGAGACTGTAAGATCCAGAAAAGGGGGAGTGTTGCTCGAGATAGACCAAGTAAATTTGACTCAGGACGGAAGTGGTAAAGTCGACAAGCTCATCATGGGCAATATCACATTAGTTGCTGATGTACCATGTAGTGGAGGAATAATTGAGGGGCTTTGCTTGTAAGATGGAGTGCTCCAAGTAACTAACAAAGAGGCAGGCCCATGTGGGGACTCAAGGCTACCGCTTTCACTTGGAGAAAATGAGATGTGTCAACGGAGAAGTATTGAGGATGAGGACAAGTTCTGCCAAGTGGAGGAGGCTGGTGGTGTGGGGAACTGCTTGGGTCTGTTGTCCAGAAATAAACTAAGAGCTTTGAGAAGTTTGGTATTGGGAATGGAGTGTTTAATGATCCTGAATGTGGACGTTTCAAGCTCATGTGTCTTCTGCTCGATGGAAATAGTGGAGTGGGGGGGGGGGGGGGGGGGGGGGGGGTGGGAAGGAAGAGAGGAAAGCTGTGGTGTGTTTTTCAGTTAAGACCATAATGGTTGGGTTGGGTCTGCATGCTGGCCTCTAGAGCTTATTCCAATCTTGGGCAACACAGTTCCCCTATCGAGCTGAAATGCATCCTAATATGATACTTTCTCTGGCGTTCCTCCCTCCCCCCCCAAAAAAATCGGTGAGAGACACTTGGGTACATGCTGAATTTCATTTGGTTTCAGAGGAAGTAGTGGTGTGATTTCTTGGACGTAGCACCAACCTGATTTAAGTGAAACAACCCACTTAAAAAAAAATACATCCAGCCCAGTAACTGGCGATTTCAGCCCATGAATCAGTGCCGCCCAATTTAAACTCCCCGGTACGTTTTTTGAACAGTGGGAGAAAACCCACGCAGACACGGGGAGAACGTACAAACTCCTTACAGACAGCGCGGGATTCGAATCCATGTCCAGTCCTGATCGCTGACGCTGGAACCATTGCCCTTTTGTTAAGTTACCTTACATCTTTCTTGAAACTACGGACCGCCACTGCCAGTTTAGTTTGGCGAGCTGCCGCTGAGAGGCGGGTGATCTCCAGCCAATGAGTAAAGGCACTCACGGGGCGTTTCAATTGGTGACGAACTCCGCCCAATGGGTGAACGCGTAGGCCGCCCGGTTCCCGCCCATGCTTTGAGTGATTGATAGGCAGTTTGAGGTATGGGGGCGGAATCCGGGCTTGTCGGGTGTCAACTATTTATCGATTGCAGCGTGTGCCTCATCAACATTGCACTTGAGCGCTAAGTGCGGGAGTTCAAGAACATCTTGCGTCCAAATGCAGATAACAAGTCGTTTAGTTTTTCTCTCCTCGCCAATAATGTTTATTTGATGTCGCAAAACGGGAGCTGATGTTTTACAGCCAGGTTTGCATTATCCAAAGAGACAGTTTTTACTTAGTTTATGAAAAGGTCACGTTTAATTTTTAGCACCTTATATTTCTGACAATGTTGGAAGTTCCAGACTGTTGACTGGCGCTTCTGTCGGATACAGAGCACCTTGCAACGAATTCAGTTCATATTTTCGTTTTACAACCTGTTTATTGCGTTGGCTGGGCCACCTGCAAAAGCAAGTCTTTGTTAAAATAAACGAGTCTTCGGTAACGCCGCTGATGTTCTGATCGGCGTGCGCTTAAGATTTGTACCGACCAGATTGACAATGGATGGCAGATCGTCGCTGCCTCCCGCTTCCCTTCCGGAGTCCTGCCCGCCGCCCAATCCTGCCACCGTGCCCATTTCAATGAGCGGAGGCTCCCTGCTGCGACCACCGGCGCTTCTGCTCCGAGCCGCCGCCGCTGCAGCCGCAGCGGCCGCCGCGGCCGAGCGTTACCCCCGAACCCCGAAGTGCGCCCGCTGTCGCAACCACGGCGTGGTCTCGGCGCTCAAGGGTCACAAGCGCTTCTGCCGCTGGAGGGACTGCATGTGTGCCAAGTGCATGCTGATCGCCGAGAGGCAGCGGGTCATGGCTGCACAGGTGGCTCTCCGGCGGCAGCAAGCGCAAGAAGAGAACGAGGCCAGGGAGCTGCAGTACATGTACGCCGGAGGAGGGGCTGCCGAAGCCGGGCTGGCCATGGCGGCAGCTGCCGCGGCCGCCAACGGCATCATCCCGGCATCGAGGGCCGGTTCGACACCCTACGAGATCTTTGGAGCCGACTACCAGAAGCAGAAGGAAGGTAAGTCAGCGACTGCCATAATCATTTGAAGGCTATTCAGCTGCTAACACAGTTTGTGGAAAACTTCTTCCTTGTTTCTGATTAATTGTTTAGGTTCTTGTTCATGATTTGTCATCTTATTTGGTTTTAATTCGTTTAATAAGGCTATTTCCGACACCGTTCACAACAGACAATTACTATCCAAAGGTTGCAGTCAGAAATCAATAATCCAATTTGGATCCTGCAGATGCAACTTTTAATCTTGCTATTGTTCGTTCAAATCAACTGGCATTCTCTATTACTGGTATCGCTCCACTATGAGTTTAATAATCGCAGCGTCGTGATCATGAGGTTATTGTCATATGTATTTTAAGAATGGCTTTTTGTAGGTTTAAGATTGTGTCCTCTAATGAAAGGCGGCAGCAATGTGATATCGTCAATTCTCGTGGACATTTTCATCATAATGTCTATAATTTGAAGTGTTTCCCTGGGAAACAGCGTGTTCAACCATTTTACAGCCTCTCTATTAATAACGTGTGCATGAGAAGTTTATCTCATTCTACTTATAATCTGCATGTTCGAGTCAACGCCTCACAATCGTCCCAACAGTTACAGGCGTATTATCTGAATATCCCAATCAGTGATAAGGACTTGGATCGCTTTGATCTAACAGTAGGAGCAATGTGGTTAAAAGTGGCGGGGGCGGTTGCCGAGGTGGGGGGAGGGGGTAATGGAAAACGACTGGTGTGTTAGCTCAGGAAATATGTGAGAATGTTAATTCAACTTGACATTAATTGAGAAAACGGTGGTTTTTGCCCGGCCATTTTTCCATCAGGGACCACTTGGGTGAAATTAATTTGTTTGAGCGGGTAGTAAGTAACACATTTTACCCAACTTTAATCCGAGTTTAGATCGATTTGCGCTCAACAAGTTTTGGTTTAAGGGTCGAAGTAATGGGGAGACTTCAAATTCTGAGATTTCAAATCAATTCATTCGTTGTTACAACATTCAAATAGAGGATCTAATAAAATATGGAAGTAAGCGAGATAACGACTTTGGAGTCCAGCACAGTACAGGTGCAACGTTGACTTGATACAGTTCATCCTATCTTTTTTGGTTTAATTACAGCAACAGGGTTGCAGATTTTGCCGATGTGGGAGGATGACGAGCAGGAAACAGTCTACAGTATTTAAATGAAAGTTAGTGTCCCTCAAAAGTACCATGACAAACCAAAAAGATAACTGATGAATTTAGATAGAATGCAGATATTTTAAAATGAGGAGTACTCACAACCAAACGAAGTCTCTGAATTAAGAGCAACTCGTTTCTTACGTGGTTTAATATTTATTGGAATGAACCCACATTTTGTTCTGTAAAAATATCTTGGATTGCGCTGTGTGTGTGTGTGTTTTTTTTAATACACTCAGAGGTTCACTGCGCCCAAACTTTGATTGTCTCGAAAGTAATCCCCTTACATTCGATCCGTCCAGATTTGAAAGAAAGTTTTAAGAATAATAATCGATTATTTAAAAATAGACTATGAAAATAAGCAAGCACGTTTATTGAATTCAACGTATAAAACTAAATCAGGTAATGTAGGGAACCGCGTCAATCTAGGTTGAAAAGGCGAATATTTCCTCGATTTTGGATAAAGCCACACTTTCCAATAAGTATATATTCAATTTCTTTAAAAATGTTTACACGTGGGCGAGGTGGCCTACTGAACAGATGTGATGAAGAGATGAAGCGAAATTGACCAGATAGAATTTGTTCATCCAGGTAGACGATACATAACATAAATGAACAGATCTAAAAAAAAAGCAGCATTTCATATTGGAGCACGCTCTCTTAAAACCAGTATTAACCATTATTAACGTCTACGTTTTCGAGAAAACCAACCCAAAAGTGTTCTGCAAATAAATCATGGTCGTTAAAATGCTGCAAAGTATTCCTGTCATAAAATAAAATATAGTTTATGAATTTTGTACAAAAGTTCTCGATATAAATATGTGTAGCGGAGACATATATCTATTTTGAAGAGATTCAAAATCAGATTTTTTTTCCAGCAAATAATATACCCAACTGACAGTTGATGAATCAGGCTATTGTTTAAAAAATGAACACCTAATTCGATCAAATTTCCATTATTGCTATTCGTCGAGGTTTATGGGTTTGTGTGTGTGTTTATACATACAGTACAAACACACACACACACGTTCTCTCTCTCTTAACGAATGCTTTTTTCAAACAATAGTAACATGCTGATGCCAGAAGAAAATGAATCAGTAATTGATCCCCGAATCCCACGAATACTTTTGCTTTGAACAATGACTTGAACAGAAAATCCATTTACGCTTTATACGACTCCCAACACCATTTAAGAATATGAAATAGTTAGTTTACGTTTTTTATATTAGTGGAAAACAGTAATGTATTAAAAAGTATTTCTGGGGTATGAGCAGGGAAAGAATTCGAGGTCGGAATGGCATTTTAATGGAAAATCTCCTTTTAAAAAAAAAGTAATTTAAAATCTTCATTCATCGAATTTTAAATCGAAAATATTATCGAATTGGAATATTTAAAAGTGTGTAAAAAAAAACGTAATTGGAGCTGAAATTACACCTCTAATTCAGGGAACTCTATTGACCAGAATAATTGTTCTCTTGCATTTCCGAAAAGTCCAAATTTGTTACATACCTTCATTATAAAACAATGGAGCCCCTATTAATGCAAATAATGTAATTAATTAATGCAAATGAGTAATTAATGCAAATCTCCCAGGGTGGGTTTTCGTTTGCAAATGTGGTTTATGAATACTTATGTTTAACGAAAAAAAACTTTTAATTTCATTGTAATTGGTAACATTTACAAAAAAGGCCCCCATCTGCACTTTATTATACATTGTAAAACAATATTAAAGCAAAATTAATGAATTATATGCAGTAAATTTTAGTTCCCAATCAAAATGGGGAATTATTCTGCCACCATTGATTCCTGTGCTTCATTTCAATGCCTGTGTCTCCCTGCAGGAGAAAAGAACTCCAAATACGAGCTATTCTACAACAGCCTGGTGAGCCGCTCGGTTCTTCAACCTTCACATTCTATCGCTTCAGACACTGAAGGGCTGGTGACCAATCTCAAGGATAACGTCGGAAAACCCGAAGCATTGGACAACGATTCAGGACAGCTTTCGTCTTCCCCGGATCCTCCATCGGAAAGCGCGGACAGCCCTCGCTCAGTGACTCCCTCGGATGCCGAGTCCGGCAACGAATGTGACAAACCCAAAGAGTTGGCCAAGGTCATGGCCAACCTTCCCGGCTCTTCCCCCAACCACAGGGCCCCTATTGACATCCTCACCAAAGTTTTCCCCAACTACAAGCGCGATAAATTAGAGTGCATCCTGGAAAACTGCAAGGGAGACGTGGTCCAAGCCATTGAACAGGTTTTGAATGGGAAGGAACCTAGTGGACAGGTCAAAGATGTTGACTGCACGGTATCCGATTCAGGAGAACTTCCGCGACCCTCACATATGACCTTAGCCGGGATTTCTGGCAACTCCATAGGCACGAAGTCAGCTTTCTCCCCCTTGCAATCCAGCGCTGTTTTCGGAGGGCCCGCGCACCTCTACGGATTGAACCCCAGACTTGGCATCAATCCTCTCCGGCTGGCGTATTCGAGCCCCAGCAGGGGGCTGCCAACTTTCGTATCACCTTATGTTACTTCTGGTCTGATGCCAACATTGCCATTTCGTCCTCCAATGGACTATTCCTTCCCGGGCATTGTAAGGGATATTTCATATTTCCAGAACAAAGACTCGCTTTGCTCGAGTGGATTGTACACCAGAATTAACCCGGAAAAACCATGATTCTGATACCCAGGAAACAAACCGAAATAAAGCAAACTGACTCGGCAGAACGGTTGGATCAAATAAAACCTAATAGTTTAAAATAAGATTCAATCCAATTGACCTTGTCACCAAATTGCGAAAGAGACTCACAAGATGATAACGCTGATATTTTGAAACCTTTTTATAACGCATTGTAATGAATGGAATAAAAACAGGACATTAGATTACAGAAATGCAACTGAGAATAATAAATTCAGACAACTGATATTTCTTCCCCTCGATTGCCTTCGAAGCAAAGGTAGAAGATTTAGAACGGGTTTACTTTACGTTATTTAAACTGTAGATTAATCCTACCGAGCGCCATTTTTGACTATTCCCACGGCTCGAAACACATTTTAAAACAAGAGAACTATGGAGTTTGTCATTACATGTTTGTTTGCTAGTTTTGGGGTGAGAACGAGACACGCGGAGAACACGTGGAATCGCATGATGAGGAATCCGGAGCCGTCTAGACACATCTGGCTACAGAGAGCAGACGCCCAATAGTTACTGTGCACGTTCCTTCACAAAATTCAACCAATAATTACAAGTAATTCCTACTGAAAATATGTACAATTGTACAAAACAAATATCTTGATATGAGAACATTCCATGTACTGCCTTGGAATATGCGTGCAAGCATTTCAGTTCTCCTCTAACACTTCTCCTCAATGGGCGTCCAGTCCTCCTACCTATCGTCTGGTGCATTACTGTATTATCACATTACCTGTTGAAATGTTTTGCAGACAGATTTTCGTTGGCGAGGAAATGTCTCTTGCGGAAATAAACAGTACTTAGTTTCTGAAATCTTCAAGTTTAAGATGTACACATTGTAAGTGCCTTATTTAAAAATATTAATGGTAATGCTAAATTTGGATTGGAAACTTTTACTTTCTCAACGACCTTAAGTTCTTATTGTCGAACGAGGCGATGCTGTGCTTCTGATCAGCATTTAGACGAAAAATAAGGAATTTTATTCGGGATTTCCAAAGGATTTCTATCAGTGAGCGTCCGTCCTGGTTTATATACACATAACTAACATTACAAGGATGTGTCAAGTATTTTTGTTCAGGAAAGTACGACACCTTTAAAATAGCCAACCGTGATTAACTGCACTGCAAGTAAGATTTAAAAAAAAGTTGCTGGCTCTCCGTCCACACATTCAGTAAGGTCATGAGCAATAACTGATCATTAAAGTCCCGACTTGTACAGGGAGGCAATTTACTTTCTGAAGCTGATGGTTATCAGTGTGTCGGCTGTGGTATAGTTTTGCATACTGATTCGGTGTCATTGATGAGAAAAGCCTTACTGGTTGTAAACAAGAAACATAATAAATTCATTAAAACAAACAAGTGGCCTTTATGTTTAATGTTGGTCACCACAGTGTGGTGCATTGTTTGTTTCTTCTTAACAAATACATTTCTCGCAAGATGTACATCACTGGCCTGTGTCACCTTTGGTTTAATCAGGGAGCAAGAAAATTAGCTTTAAAGTTGACCAAGAATGATAATATACTATCTGCTGCATTTTGCCCCATTGTAATGAAGGTCAGTCGGCTACATTCCACTCTCCTGTGGAAAACCTGTAGTTCCAAGAAGGAAAAAGAGCTATAGCTACATTTACATCGCACTCCTGTATGCACAACCTGAATGTGATTGAGGCAATGTAGTCACTGCAGTAAAGAAGGAAGATTGGTTCCAGAAGCATTATTGTAATAATGATAAGATTATCTGTTAATGACGACTGCATTTTTGATACTCAAAATACTTTCATTGGTTAGGTCCTCTCTGGCACTATCAATATTGCAGACACCGTGGTTAAAGTAAAAACACAACATTTGACCAGCTGAGTTTCTCCAACATTTTATGTTTTTATTCAATCGTAGTGCCTACAGATTTTCATGATTTACTTCTATCAATATCGCAGCATTCCACTCAGAACTGTACATCCTCAAGTACAGAGCCTAGTATGAGCATGTACTTATCCCTTAAGAAGTTATTTAGTGAAGTGAGATGTATACCATTGCAGTTATTTTGACCACAACAAACATACAAGGGAAAGCCTGCAAAGAATATATGCCTAACATTTCTTCAGCATTAGTGATCAGGAGCTTGTGTATTTCATTCAAATTAGATTAATAACATCTCCTTGGGAACAGGAATATGCCTTTAAGACCTTCTGGGTGCAGTGATTTTCATTTACAGAATTATAGAAGGTGTGCGGGCCAGATGATTGTTCTGTGTAGTATATCCATGCCAACAAAAGCAAGCCACTTGTCCATTTTCTGTGTGCCTGTTCCTGCATATATATTTCTTTCAGGTACTTACCCAGTTCCCCTTTGAATGTCATGATAAAACCTGCCTCCAATGCTCAACTGGCAGTACATTCCAGACCCTAACCAAATGCTACGCACAAACGTATTTCAGATGTCATTTATGGTTAATTTACTATTTATATATTTTTTTATCCTATGCCCCTGTTTCTAGTCTCTCCTGCCAATACAAGCAATTTCTCTCTACTTTTCCATGGAGGCTCCTGATTTTAAATATGTCTCTTAGATTTGCCTCTGTTGCAGGGAGAACAATTCCATTTCCTCTCATCTATCCATGTAATTAAAGTCCGCCATTCCTGGATTTATTCAAGGAAAAGCTTCACACCTTTCTTAAAGTGCCATACATAGAATTGGTTGAGATGTTTATTTTGCTGTTAAATATAAAGATTTACCCTGATTTCATTGGTCTTGCATTTTATGCCTGTGGTTATAAAACTTAAGGCCCTGTATAGCTGCTCTTGCGCCCATTTAATATAATGCCCTTTTGCTTTCATTCATATCTTCTACTGAAATGTAACACTTCACATTCTTCCTCTTCAAATTTCATCTGCCGCCTGATCATTCCACTAACCTATATTTTGTTGAAATGTAATATAATCCTCACGACAATTCAGGGTGTTTCCAAGTTTTTTTTAAAGCCAGCTGAAAATATGGCCATTATGTCATACACACCCTCATTTGTTAGTAATATGAATTAAGAAAAAGTGTCACCCGAGATAAAATATTGTGCACTTCTATCTGAAAAGTAAATGTTCACTATTACTCCCTGCATTCTGTGACTCAGCCAATGTCTGCCTCTGCTGCTCTCTTGTCCCTTTTATTGGCTGAGTTTCAATCTTGATTATGTGACACTTATCTTTTGAAAGTCTGTCTACTCTGCATCAACTGCATTTCTTTTTATTGATCTATTTTTTTAAACTACAAATTTAGGCACAAATTGCTGCTAAAAATTAATTGTGAACTTTTTCTTTTCATGCTTCACTTGTCTCTAAATGTGTCCTCATCTCTGGTGTTAAACTGAATGATCTGTAGTTTCTGGGTTTTCCCTAAAACACAATCTTGAATAAGAGTGTAATATTTTCAATTTTACAGTCTATATGAACTATCCACATGTTATCCAAAGGATTATCCAACAGGTTGGATAGGAAACTGCTCTGAACAAATCCACATGCTTTGCTCCTGGAAGTCACTTGACCATGCAGGTTGAAAGTCAATTGCCCATGTCAATCTAAATTAGCCCGCCCACAGGTAGGCAAATACCTTGCTATTGGCTTCTTTGAATGTACACACACCTCAACACTGGTTCCCTTAATCATCTTCCCTATTTTGAGCATACCTGAGCCGGCCTCTCCAACCAATTGCTGCACAAAGTCCACCACACGAAGCAGCTCTCTCTCTCTCTCTCTTTCCTGACGATGAACCCAAGCTCCACTCCAGGTCATGAGCCATTGGAGAGCCATTTACAAAGTGTGTGCAGGTAATGCGTTGGGGGGGCTTATTGTGTACACAAATAAATCATTGTTGAAACATATTTCTCATCTTCCAATGTATCAGAGCGCCGTTCCTGCACTGGGTCCAGGGATGGCAGGTATTGTTTGTTTCATCTGCATATTTAATTTGATTAGCAGTTACCTGCATGTTTAACTGTGGGAACTGCAAATAATAGCTGCCAGATGCAGTGATTATTGGTTTAGTTGCATCCTTGTGGCTGTGTTGATTGTGCGTGTCTGAGAGAGAGAGAGTGTGTGTGTGTGTGTGTGTGTGTGTGTGTGTGTGAATATGGTCCCTCTGGTAACTTTACCTCACAGGCAAATAAAGATCTTTTGTCATTATCTACTTGTGGCCAGACTCATGGCTTCTTGAACTCACTGAACTTGTTCTTCACATCACATCGCCATAGATGTTTGGACATTTATGACATCTAGTAAAGAAGAAGCAGCTTCAGCCATAGCAAATGAATGTATGGTTCAGATTTTGAAGGACTTGCAGTAAAAACTTCTGTAGTGATTAGATATATCAAAGTCTAGCAAACATCAAGTGAACAACTCATTTGCGGAAGGAAGGATGAAGGCAATGGCTGTAGTTTATGCCCAGAATGAAGGACTATCTTCCCATCTCTTCCTTGGTTGGTCAACCTCTGAATTTGAGATTATTTTACTTGACGCTAGTCTTTCCAGTCAGTGAAAATATCAACTCTACATTGACAGAGGTCTAAATCATAAGCTCAAGACATTTATGGGTGGAAATGTCAACGTTTCAAGTTAGGATCCTCTTTTGAAACTTGATATTGTCTCGATAAAGGGTCCCAACCCAAGACATTGACTGACCATTTCTGTTTATGGATGGTACCTAACCCATGGAGGGCCTCCAGTTTACTGTTTGTTCAAGATTCCAGCATCTGCAGTTTTTGTGAGTTTTTAAAAGAGTGTAGTCTTTGTTTACTCTCTCTCTTTATTTGACAAACCAGTGAACATTTGCAACAATTTCTCCTCTCCAAGAATTTCTTTCATTAGGTAGGAAGATCAGGCTTAAACATGCTATTCCAAATGAGATTGAGACATTATATAATTGGAACAAGATGTCTGCTGAAGCTGAAAGGATATTCAATTTCCTCCAAACACCAAAACTTCTCCATCTTTCACGTTAAAAATATTGCACCTTTTGGTTTTCTATAGAAGTATTAGATAATCTGGGGGCGTGGCAAGATGGCGTAAGGAACAGACGTGCCTTCCAAACCTCTCCTGACTCTGATTTATTGTTTTGTTTCTAAGTGCCCGTTAAAATTCTTTAAAAAGTTTAAAAATAGTAAGAGTAGTTAATTAATGCCTAATGGTACATTTGTTTAAAAAAAGTAAAAGAAAACACCAACAGATTGTTAAAAAATTACATTTCCCGAAATTATCTGAGCCTACCTGTTTACAAGAAGCCAGGACTCAGCATGGAATGGATCCAGGAGAAGAAGCGCAGGATTCAGCATTGGACTGCCGCTCTGTACCGGTAGGGCTTTCTAAAGAAGGCACTCGGCAGCCTTTAGAACAAAGGGCTGGCCGAGTGCGTGTATTTCAAACAGCAACCGCTGTGAGCGCTGTCACCGAGACTTTGACAGCTGAATCAGCTGGGGCGCCACCAGCTGGAGAGCTAAAGAGCCGACCTCCGATTGATATAGCAGTGGCGCTGCGAAATGCACCACTAGTCATGACATTTTCTCCAGGTATGGATATAATGGAAGCTTTTGATGACATATGGCTTAAGGATAAGGATAACCCTGACTATCAGCCTCCTGATGTTGCTGAGGGGGCTGTGGCAGGAGTTTCTACACGGAGCCATACTGCAAGAAAGGCTGCTAAACCAAGGGAAGGGACAGAAGACCCTTTGGTTTCTCAGAAACAGCAGAATCCTACTATGTCTGAATCTACTTTTGCTGATATGATTGTTAAGAATCTTGAATTTAAGATGTATTCTTCAATTAAACAGCTAGGTAGCTCTATAACTCACGTCCATTCTAAGCTTAATGAATTGGTGAATATCAATACTCAACAGATGGCTGACTATGGAGCATTTAAACTTGAAACCACTGAAAGACTTGATATGTGTGATCAAGGTTTAGTTGATGTACAAGATCAACTGCAAGATGTAAACAAAACAATTGAAGCATTGCAGATTCAGAATAAAAATCTAGCAAAAAAAGTTCATTATTTGGAGAACCAATCTAGATGGAACAATGTAAAAATTGTTGGTTTTCCAGAAGATATAGAAGGGCCAGATCCAAGAAAATTCTTTACTGAATGGATTCCACGAGTGTTAGGGCAAGATAAGTTCCCTGAAGGAACTTATCTTTGGAACATGCTCATAGAGCTTTAAGAAGGAAACCTTTTTCAGGACAGAATCCGAGACCTGTTCTGGTCCATTGTTTAAATTATTGTGATAGAGAGACAATTTTACGTGTGGCTGTTAGAAACACTCAGCAAAATAGATCTCCTTTAATGGTCCAGAATAATCATGTTTTTTTTAATCCGGATCTGAGTCAAGAAATTATGTTTCAACGACGTGAATTTAATTCTGTGAAAGTTGTTGTGGAAAAAAGGATACAAGGCAACTTTTAGGTACCCTGCGGTATTGAAGATTTTTCAGGATGGATATCAGCCAAAGTTTTTTGATAATCCTAAAGAAGCTATGGACTTTGCTCAATCTTTACCGATCACGCAATTTCAAGAACGACGTAGTCCTCCTCGGTCTCCAAAGAGAGTGGAGATACAAGATGGGAATCAGATTCCAAGAAGAAATGGAAACAATGGTGATCGAAGTGATAAAACTGATTTAAAAAAATACATTTTTTTTTGGAAGATCTTAATATTTGATGATAGTTTAATATGAAATGGGAGTTGGGAGAGGGAACTGGGAGGGCACTATTTTCCAGAAGTCGTCAGCTACGTGCGAGTTATCTCACACCCAGTATTTTGTGGGAGTTACCGCATTGTGCGGTTTAAACAGGAGGGGGTAGTAGTAACCTCCTGCCTGTTTTTTTTTCTTAATTTTTGGGTTAAGGAGTGAAGGTTTTTTTTATTACTTTTTTTTAATAAATTTTTTTTTTCTCTTTTTTTTTATTTGTTTTTGATTGTAGTTTTAAGAGGGAGTAAGAGGAAGGGTTTTTTTTCTTCCTTCTTTTTCTTTCTTTTCTTTTTTTTCTTTTTTTTTCTTGTTGAAGTTTCCTTCTTTTAATGTCCAGGGTTTAAATAATCCCATTAAGTGTAAGAAAGTACTTGCTTACTTAAAAAAATTAAAAGTTGATGTGGCTTTTTTACAGGAAACAAATTTGACAGATAAGGAACATTTGAAACTCAAACGTGAATGGGTTGGACAAGTTTTTTATTCTTCATTTAATTCAAAAGCAAAAGGAGTGGCAATTTTGGTGCACAAGAATTTAACATTTCAGTTACAAAAGGAAGAGAAAAATGGTGGAAGATTATTAAAGTTGAACTGTACAATTTTTAATGAAGCTTGGACTTTGCTTGATGTTTATGCTCCGAATGTTGAGGATACAGCTTTTGTTGTCGATATGTCTTTATTACTTGGACAATCAAATTCTAATATGATGATTGGGGGAGATTTGAATGTGGTATTGGAGCCTTTATTGGACAAGTATCCAAGAGTAATTAAGAAATCGAAGATGGCAGTTCAAGTAACTAATATGATGTCAGATTTGAATTTAGTTGATATTTGGCGAAGATTTAATCCTACAGAGAAAGATTTTTCTTTTTATTCGTCACAGCATAATTCTTTTTCTAGAATTGATTATTTTTAAATTTCAACACATTTGCAGGATAGGGTTACATCTGTGGATTATAAAGCAAGATTGGTTTTGGATCATTCATTATTATTATTAGAATATCAGAGTTTACAGGAAGTTCAGAGATCGCCAAGATGTAGATTTAATACTATGTTACTGCAAAAACCGGAATTTATTAGTTATTTAAAACAACAAATTGAGGTTTTTATTAGTAATAATAGTAATTCTGTTTCTAGTCATTTTGTTTTATGGGATGCAATGAAAGCTTTTTTACGAGGTCAAATTATTAGTTATGCTTCTAAAGTAAAGAAAGAGAGAATTAAAGAGATTGAAGATTTAGAGAAAAAGATAACTGTTAATGAAAAAGAATTTAAAAAAAATGCTACTGAAACACAAAAGAATCAGTTAACTAATTTAAAATTTAAATATAATGAATTACAAACTTATCGGTTTGAATGTTTAATTAATCGAACTAAACATAAATTTTATGAATGGGGTGAGAAAGCTCATAAAGTTTTGTCATGGCAGTTAAAAAAGGAACAATCATCTAGAATTATACCAGTAATTAGAAAGAAATCGGGTATTACTTTTAGTCAAAAGGAAATTAATGAGGAATTTTGTAATTTTTATAAAAAAAATTATATACTTCGGAATGTAAAGATGTAACTGAGGATGCTATAGATTCTTTTTTTGAAAAATATTAAATTGCCACAATTGAATCAAGAAGATAGACAGAAGTTAGATAAATCCTTTACAGAAAAGGAAATAGAAATGGCGATAAGAGATATGCCAAATGGAAAGGCACCTGGTGAAGATGGAGTTTCTATAGAGTTTTATAAAACTTTTTATGCTTATATATTTCCTATATATAAGGATGTTGTACAACAAATTTATGATACTTTTCGATTACCCGAGTCTTGTTCCAATGCAATAATTACAGTTATACCAAAAAAAGATAAAGATCCTTTACAGGTTTCTTCTTATAGACCAATATCGCTGTTAAATGTAGATTATAAAATTGTAGCAAAAGCTATAGCTAATCGATTAGCTCAATATTTGCCTAAAATAATACATAGTGATCAAACGGGATTTATAAAAAATAGATATGCGTCAGATAATATTTTGTGTTTAATAACTTTGATAAATAAATCTAAATCTCAGATGAATTATCCAATAGTGGTTTCGCTGGATGCAGAAAAGGCTTTTGATAGAGTGGAATGGAAGTTTTTGTTTAAAGTACTTGAGAAATTTTGTTTTGGTTCTTCATTTATTGGATTGATAAAGGTTTTATATAATAGTCCGAAGGCCAGAATTGCTGTCAATGGGAAGATTTCAGAATCTTTTAATTTAACAAGGTCTGCTAGACAAGGATGCCCATTGTCACCTGCTTTATTTGGTATAGTTATTGAGCCTTTGGCACAATTAATATGTCAAAATGAAAATGTTAAAGGCATGAGAGTTTTGAATGAGGAATATAAGATTAATCTATTTGCTGATGATGTTTTATTATATTTGGTGGATCCGGGTATTTCTTTACCAGCAATTCAAGAATGTTTAGAAATTTATGGTCAATTATCTGGTTATAAAGTAAATTGGACCAAAAGTGAAATTTTAACAATTTGTAAAAATGATTATTCAATGTATAAAAGTATTACAAATTTGAAGTGGACCACACAAATTAAATATTTATGAATTAATGTTAATATGGAATTTCAAGATTTATATTCAATTAATTATCTTCCTTTAATAAAAAGGATTAAATTAGATTTGATTAAGTGGAAGGATTTGCCTTTGGGTCTATTAGGGAGGATTAATACTATAAAAATGAATATTTTTCCCTGAATACAATATTTGTTTCAATCAATTCCTTGTTTTTTAAATAAAAGTTTTTTTAAGGATTTATATAAAACAATTAGAGACCTTTTATGGAAGGGAAAATTTCCAAGGGTTGCGATGAGAAAGTTGATGTGGGATTTTCAATTTGAAGGTTTAAGATTACCGAATTTTCAACATTATTATGAAGCAGCTCAATTTAAATTTCTTAGTGCATTAATGAATATGGATGATCCGCCCAGTTGGGCAAAGATAGAAATGGCAGTTATTTCAGAAAAAATTTCTCATGAGTTTTTGTTTCAATGGAATAAAAATTTATTATGAACTTATGATGTCCCAACATTGAAGCATTTATTAAACTTATGGACAAATAAACTTAATAAATTGGGGCTTAAAAATAAATGGTCTGGACGATTGCCATTATATAACAATCAACTTGTTCCTTTTACAGTCTCCAATATTACTTTGAAACAGTGGGAAAGGAAGGGAATAAAAAATTTATCCGACTGTTTTTCTGAGGGATGTTTTTGTTCTTTGGATGAATGACAAAGGAAATTCGGTATTAGTGTATTATCAATCAAGATCTTTTGTAAAACAGTTATGTGGTCGACATATGATTTTATTGCCTGATTCTAATTTTGAGGAATATGTACTTTCAATAGAATGTTTATTAATACTATACATATTTATACTTATCAGAGAAAATAGGCACATTTAGAAGTTAATTTCAATTATTTTATCTCTCTAATTGTATAAACATGCACAATTATTCAGAATAAATAAAAGGAAGAATTAGCAGATAATGGAGTACTCCCGTTCATTTTGAACCCTTCAGTTTACTTATACCCATATAAATTACACTAGACAATGAAGACTTTGCTTCCTAAACAACTTTGGGTGTATTTTATGGATTTTTTGGGTGCTTATTTTTGCTTGAACTGTGATAATGTTCACTGTCTGAATTTCATGCAATTCCAGAAAATTGTAAAATTTTATCAGCAGGGGCACATTTCCCAACAGAACATCATTTTGCTTGCTTGCTTGCTGGGATTCACTGCGACTCTTCATATGCCTTTAATTGTAAGATTGGTCTGTAAATAATTGGTGTTGTGTTTAATTACCACTTACTTACAGGACCAGGGTCTGTAAATTTTATACCACCAACTTTAAATTTCTATTTTGAAATGCAGTGATTTCGCTGTTTCATGGCAATCCTTCTGAACTTGTCAGCCTCAGGTTGTTCTCGAGATCACTACGCTCCTGAAATGGAAACTCTGAACTGAACAAATCTTTAAGGTATTCAGGCTTTAAATACAATACTTTAATTAGGTTACCTTTCACATTTGGGCACATTTCTAATTTTTGCTCATACCTTGATGAAGGGGTCAAGCCTAAATGCTATCTTTGCTATATAAAGTACACTGTTTGACCTGATGCATTTCCCCAGCATTATGTTTTTACTTCATTCATGGTGTCTGCAGACTTTCATGTTTTACCCATTGGCAAAAAAGGCAGATTAACTCCTTTTCTCACAGAAGGTGACTTCTCTGCACGCTAGAACTTTATTAGAGTTTCCAAGACTAATTTGTTGTTTGGTGTGAAAGATTTGAAGACTTTCAGTAAGTTTTGCCCTTTTAACAGAGAGAAAAAAATATTTGTCTTTTATAAATGTTTTTTTGGGGATAATTCACAATTTTTCTTTAAAAAGCATCATAGAATTGTGTGTGTGTGTGTGTCTGTAATTCCTGTAGTTGCTGCACGACCTGCTGAGTTTCTCCAGCACTTTCATTTTTTGCACTACACCATAGGTTTAACCCCAGCTTTCAGCGTTCTGGTAGCTCGTGTGGAGGAAATCCGTTTGGGGAGGAAAAAAAGCTGCATAGTTTGGGAAACAAATAGCAAGTACAAATGGCAGGAGCTGCCACTAATTATCTTCACAAGACCTGCATCTTAGATTCAAAGTCACACATGGCGGTCCACGTCAACTCCAGTGGCAGAATGGAGCTTCAGCGTCATAAGAAATAATCCAAGTCTTGCATTCCAGGAAGGGCAAGGGTTATGCAGTGATTTGCTGCTCTCTGCTGGTACTTTGAAGGATTACGGCAAGTGCATTTACACCTCTGAAGCATGCAACAGTGTCCCAGATCAGGACGCCAATCTGACACATCCACGCTCGATTCCTGCAAGAGAAAGTTCTGTGCCCTTCATTATTTGAGCTGTCTTACATTAGTTACATGAAACATGGCACGTACTGTACAGATTCAGGCCCTTCTGCTCCATGATATCTGTATTCAACATCTCAAATTAACCTGAATCTCTGCTGCTTGCACATGACACACAGCCCGCTTTTTCCTGTTTATCTAGAAGCCACTTAAACACTAGTATGGTGTCTGCTTCCACCACTATTCCTGTCATCTCGTTCGAAGCACCCTCAATTCTCTGTGTGCAAAAGCAGCCTCACACACCTCCTTTAAATTTTTCTCCTTTCATTTAAATACATGCCCTCTAGTATTTTACAAAGGATTCTGACTTCTACCCTATTGATGCCTCAGATCATCTAATAAATCTCTAACAGAGATTATCAGAGACAACAACCCAATTGGACCCAACCTCTCTTTATAACTCAGACGCGCTAATCCAGGCAACATCCTAGTAATTTTTTTCTGTACTCTATTTAAACCCCCGACCTCCTTCCAGCAATGAGGTGACCAGAATTTCACACTATCCACAGGGCAGACTCACCAAAGTTTTATGCAGCTGCAACATGACTTCCTTACTTTAATACTCAATGCACCGATCAATGAAGACAAGCATGACATATTCCTTCTTCAACAAGCTATCGACTTGCATGGCCACTTTTAGGGAAGTATGGGTGATGCAGCCCCAGATCCCTCTGCACAATGTTGTGTTCTATCATTAACTGTATCTTTCCCCTTACATTTGGCCAAATGCAACAATTCAGACGTGTCCGATTAAACTCCTTCGGCCATTTCACTGACCGTGTCTGTAAATAACTATATCCTGCTGTTTCTTTTTCATAGCCCGGAAAGTTAAGAGGGGAAAATAAAGCTTTAAACATTAAATTTCAGGTAATTTTAAAAATGTATCAGCAAATTTATGAGATTTAAAACCAACACTATGCAATGCATAAATAAAAACAAGAAAACAATATCATTATGTTAGTAAGAGCAGGAAAGGTGAAACTTTAAGCAAATCATATTCTACGAGATCTGGAAGAAGTTGGAGTACCATTTGTTTTAAACAACTAGAGACAGGGAAAGAAGGTAGATGTGAGAAGGTCTGTGAGAGGGTGGGTGTGAGAGTGATTAGATAAAAAGGGATGAAAATTCAAGGCTAAAGAGAATGTAAAGTAAATTGGGATAGATCCAGAACATCGTTAGTGGATTTTTGGCATGGGGTGGAGGGGATCAGAGCAGCTTTGCACCCTCCAACCTTCCTCCCCCCCCTCAGCACACAAGGCCGGAGGGGGGGGGGCGGGGGCCGGAGGGGGGGGGCGGGGGCCGGAGGGGGGGGGGCGGGGCGGGGGCCGGAGGGGGGGGGCGGGGCGGGGGCCGGAGGGGGGGGGCGGGGCGGGGGCCGGAGGGGGGGGGCGGGGCGGGGGCCGGAGGGGGGGGGCGGGGCGGGGGCCGGAGGGGGGGGGCGGGGGCCGGAGGGGGGGGGCGGGGGCCGGAGGGGGGGGGCGGGGCGGGGGCCGGAGGGGGGGGGCGGGGCGGGGGCCGGAGGGGGGGGTGGTGTTGACATGATCAAATGCAAGGAGGTAATACACAAAGTTTTGGAGGAATTCAACAGGTCCGGCGGCATCTGGAGAAGGAAACGATGCTTTGGGTCAAAACACTTTATCTGAAAATTACCCCACAGGATTCCCCCCCCCCCATGGATTCAGCGTGACTTACCGAGTTCCTGCAGCTCTGCGTGTATTGTCGCAGATTTCCAGCTTCGTCAAATGCAACGAGTGCCCATTTCCGTGGATCTCATGATCAGCTGGCTTGTTTTACCGTTATTTATGGTTAGAAACGCGATTATACAATTCGTAAAATTAAGTTTAAAAATGTAAAAAATCTGAGAGGAGGTGGGAGTTGCACTTTTCGTCTTGAATAATCGTGAAGCCACGTAACCATCCCACGGATATCACGCCCGGTTCTACGGGAAATAACGAGGACCGAAAGGAATTAAAGTCCAGCAAAACAAATGTTTCATTTTCCGACGACTAAGCAGCCCGTTCGGAAATGCTTCGGAGGAATTAAAAATTGTCGCCGGCTTTCATCGTTAAATTCTTATCACCCGAACAAAGATCAGTTGTGGCATCGGGAATGAACAAGTGTTGGAATCGGGAGGGGACATGTGGGACTCGGAAACACCTTCCTGCTCAGGACGTCCCGGCGATGGATCTGTGATGGAACTCCAAGCCTCAACTCCTTGACGGGACGAGATTCGTCTCGTACTTGAGACGTGAAATGCCTGGGAATAGTGGCGGGGAAGTCGACGCGATACACGAAACAAAATAAACAATTTATTAGAAATGGAAACAAAATGTCAACAGAGGTTCAGTTGTTTCAGACAACTTTCCATTCAGTTTCACTGGTCAAACCACTCACCGACTGTCACCTTTCCTCGGGATGGAAGAGTGAAATTTGTCTTCTCGGGCAAAGGCGGGTAGCGCTCATGCAGCCGCTTGAACGACGTAGATATACTCTTCTTCGGCTTGGCTTCGCGGACGAAGATTTATGGAGGGGGTAAATGTCCACGTCAGCTGCAGGCTCGTTTGTGGCTGACAAGTCCGATGCGGGACAGGCAGACACGGTTGCAGCGGCTGCAGGGGAAAGTAGATATACTACAACCTATTTAAATAGTTGGTATCTTAATGCAATCCCAATTCATCGGATTTATTGCACTTCTTGCTATAGGATCATCCATGAATCCGTTCCCCACCACTTTAAGGTCAATGGAAACCAGTTCCCGAATACCGAAGTGTGCCCGATGGAGGAATCCTTTCTTGGCTGAAGGGCCACACGCGGATTTGTCCGGACATCGTGCCTGCTGATCTCGGAGAGGCCGCGGCTGGTGGCGGCGCAGGTGGCCCCGAAGAGGCAGCCGCCTGAAGATACTATGGCCCTCAGACTCCGAGTTTGCTCGTCGCCTGGATACCGCCGGCCAGAGTCAAAATTCCCCAAACGACAACCAGACAAAGAGGGGTTCAGATCGTGATCAGAGGAAAGAAAGTTCCGGTACTACAAATTAACGGAGAATTTCGAAAAAATAATTCTAATGGAATGAAAAACGAAACTCTCATACTGAACGTTTATGTCTTAAATGTATCTGCAGTGATGTACAAACGAAGTTTAAATATTTGAACTATTGGAGCGGGCGAACAGTGCGGTATCGGGAACGGTCGCCGGCGCGGTTCAGCGGAACCGTAATACGGATAGTTGATACTCATCGAATGGACCGAACACGAGGAGCGCCACGGACTGCTGAGAAACAGCACATTGATCTGCTGAGAAACAGCACGTTGATCTGCTGAGTCTCCAGCAGGAAGGCGTAGGATGCTCACGGGGCTTAATTTAATCCTGGCAGTCCCGTGGATCGGCAGCAAACTTGTAATGACGCCCCACCTTGTCCCGTGGAGCCCGGGACATGCTGTATAGAAAAGAAGCTTGTCAAGTCGGAATAAATCAGTTTTGTGTTGACCCACTTGGTGTGCGCATTGCTTTAGGGGCGCTAATGAAGTCGCCGCAACAATGGGTGACCCCCGACTGCAAGATTCAGTTGAAGATTAAATCTGCAGTTCTCGTGGACACAGCGGCAGCTAATGAGTGGGACTTCATTTGCCTCTTTTCTGGACCCGTCAACCTCGAGTATAGCTTCATCAGGCTGCAGCCCAATTTTGTTTTCGTGGCATAGCGGCAGAAGACCTGAAATTCTGGCATGTGATAGGTGTGTTGGACTCCGCTACAGCATCTCCAGTAAGTGAATTTATTACCAATTCCCCTGCTGACAACCAGTACACCAAGTTCCACCAATTTCCCCTGGACACGCTGGAATTGACTAAACATGAGCGTGGCATATGGAGGCCCTGGGTAACAGGAATCCATCGCACCTATTGAATGAGATGCTCGCATTAACGTATGGTTATTCTCATTACTTACTTTTTGAGACCCTATTCCTGTCAAAGCTCCTGGGTTGTGTCACCATACCAATTGCTAACATGGATTTCTGCTGTCCCCATTGTCAGAAACACAAATTCTCACAAATGAGTCTCTTTAAGATCGGTGACGCGACAAGCTTTATTCTCAAGTCTGCAGAGTTGGACTCAACCGGCTTCTTGCCAAGTTGAGCCCTGATACATACAGTGCATTGTTTTTTATACAATTTGCTTGTCCTTCAGCATCTCCACTACACTGCTTTAATTGGTTAGTTTTTGCAGAATCATCCAGCTAAACTCCAGTGGTTAGCCCCCTTTTATGACTAATCATCACATTTTAACTTAAACCCTTTTTAACCCAAATTCTCTATCTATAACAATTCACCCCTTTCTTTAAAATGTGTGTACTATTGCTGAATGGGGATCTTAACCCAGGGAAGAGAACCATCTTCTGCTATCAGGCCAACCGTTAAGAGGGAAAGGAGTGCGATTAGGAATCTGTATATAATAACTCACACTACTTCCCTCGTGCTCCATATAAGGGGTATATGGATGTTGGGTGGTGTTGTCTGCCCAGCATTTCTTAGAAACTGAGGTATGGGAAATGAAACTACCCTCCTGTCTTTCCCAAGTGCGGTCCTGAAAAAGGACTACTGTGTCTCTACACCTCTTACACTTCAGACCTGACAAAAACAGGCAAACTTAAAAAAAACCAAAGCATATAACAATAACATTGTCAATCAAGTCCTCCTGCGAAGTCGCAAAGTAAGAGGACTGTCCCCAGGAACACAAGTCCAATCTGAGTCCATGTCAGGGTCCTGAGGCACCTCTACAGGTCCCTTAAATCTGGATGCGTGCATCCAGCCCCTCTCTCTTGTTCGCACTGCAGCCTCTGTAGTCAAGAGAACTTGGAATGGACCTTCCCACTGTGGCTGGAGTCTTTCGGTTTTCCAGGTCTTCATGAGGATCCAGTCTCCCGGTTCCACCTTGTGTAGAGAGAAGTCTAAGGGCGGTGTTTGTGTCAATAGTCCCCTCTTCCGTAAATCTGTAAGAGAGCGTGACAGTGCCTGTAAATAGTTCCTAACAAAAATATCCCCTTCCCCCAAGGTGGGACACCCCTCAACTTTACTCCAGAAGGGAAGCCCAAACATCATCTCATAAGGGGACACCCCCACATCCCTGCGTGGGGCAGTACGAATTCTCAATAAGGCCAGGGGCAGACTCTTTATCCAAGGCATTTTAGTCTCCACCATTAATTTTGTCAACTGCGTCTTTAGGGTTCCATTCATACGCTCAACCCTCCCTGAGCTTTGCGGATGCCAAGGGGTATGCAGTTTCCAAGAGACTTGCAGGGCATCACAAATCAATTGGTGAACTTTGGAGCAAAAGTGTGGACCCCTGTCCGAGTCTATAGAATCCATTATGCCATATCTGGGGACCACATGCTCTAGGAGGAGGTGAGCTACCGTGGAGGCAGTAGCATTCACTGTTGGGAAGGCTTCCACCCATCGGGTAAAGTGATCTACCATCACCAACAGATACTTCCACCTTTGGACCTGAGGTAACTCCGTGAAGTCGATCTGGATTCTTTGGAAGGGGCGTATTGCCAACGGTTGACCTCCCACGGTGCCCGTCCTCATTACCTTCTTATTAATTCTTGTGCAGATGTGGCAGTTCTGCACTTCCTGTTGGGCCAAAGTGTAGATCCCCTTACACACATAGTCTCGAAGCACTGTGTCGCACAAGGCCTGGGTGCCCCAGTGGCTCTGATGATGCAGGTGTTTTAAAATATTGCGAGTTATTTCCTTATTTAGAACCATTCTTCCATCTGGGGTCTTCCATGTTCCATCTGGCAGTCGGCATGCGCCCAGCTAAGCCATGTCCGTTTATTCCTTAGCAGTGAAAATGGGAGCCTTTTCTATACCTGGTCTTACTGGGATTAAGGTCAGCAAGTGGACTTCCCGTTGCATGGCTGCCCTTTTGGCCTCTTCATCAGCCCGTCTGTTCCCAATCGCGGTCGGGGTATCTCCTCTCTGATGGCCTGGTATGTAGACCACTGCTATTTCCCGGGGTAATGTCAGGGCTTCCAGGGTCAGAGTAATCATCTGTTCATGTGCCAACTCCTTCCATCTTGATGTAATCAGACCGCGCTCCTTCCAGATCTTACCAAAGGTATGCACTACCCCGTATGTGTATTTGGAATCAGTGTAAATTGTCTCAGTTTTCTCTGCCAGTACTCTGAGGGCCCTCTGCAAGGCATATAGTTCGCAGGACTGTGCCGACCAGCTTCCGGGTAGCCTCGCAGATTCTACCACTTCCCAAGCATCTCCTTCTATTATGGCATACCTGCTTCTCCTCATTCCATCAACACATCTGGCGGAGCCGTCAATGTAGAATTCATATCCCTCTCCCAGGGGGTTATCGCGAAGGTCCTCTCGGGTCTTGGTCTGGAGATCTGTCAACTCGACACAGTCGTGCTCCACTTCTTCCCCTGTTTCACCGGCGTATAAAAACTGAGCTGGGTTGCAACTATTATTCTTAGCAAACTGTAGGTCTTTTCCGACTATTAAAATGGTCTCTTGCTTTAATATGCGGGAATCAGTCAGCCATTGATGGACGGTTTGTGCTAATAGAACACTCCAAAAGTGAGTTTGCGTGCCTCCTCCACCAACAGAGCAGGAGCCGCTACTCCCTGGATGAACGTCGGCCATCCACGAGACACTGGGTCCATCATTTTGGACAGGAAGGCCACTGGGTGTCGCTGGCCGCCTTTTTCCTGCGTCAGAACCCCCACAGCTGTTCCTTGATTATGGGTGACGAATAGCTGGAAAGGTTGCTTCAAAGAGGGCAGAGTGAGTACTGGGGCCCGCGTCAGGCGACGCTTCAGGTCCTCAAACCATCCCTTCTCCTCCTGGGTCCATTTCAATGGATGTTCATCCTCATTTGTCAGCTTTTCATACATAAACTTCACCAACGCCAAGTAGTCCTCTATCCATAACCTGCAGTAACCTAAGAGCCCCAGGAATTGTCTTATTTCCTTCTTATTACGGGGTAACGGCATTCTGGTGATTCCCGCAGTCCTTTCAGGGGTAATCCGTTTCTGTCCTTTACTTATCTGGTGTCCCAGGTACACCACAGTCCTCTCAACGAACTGTAACTTGTTCCTGGACCCTCGCAGACCCTTTTTCCCTAGATAGTTCAAGAGTCTAATTGTATCTCCCCTCATTTCTTGTTCCTTGGGCCCTGATAACAGCAGATCATCCACATACTGCATCAATTGGGAGTCATTGGACTGTGGATAGTCCGCCAAGATCTGTTCTAGCATTTGTCCAAACAGGTTCGGAGATTCAGTGAACCCTTGGGGCAATACGGTCCACCGAAGCTGCCTCCATCCATGAATTCTCCCATTCAAAGGCGAACATATCTCTACTTCACTCTTGTAGTGGGCATGTCCAGAAGGCATCTTTCAGGTCAATAACACTAAACCACTCATGGTCCGGGAGAATCCGACTCATGATGGTATAGGGATTGGGCACCACTGGGTGGCGGGTCTGAACAATAGCATTCAAACTTCTCAGATCCTGAACTAGACGATAGGATCCATCCGGTTTCTTCACTGGGAGTATGGGGGTGTTATAGGGTGACATACATTCCTCCAATAGTCTGTCCCGTATCATGGTCTCGATTACCCGCTGTAGCCCCTTCCTCCCTTCCAAAGAAATAGGATACTGATGTTTCCTTACCGGCTGATGACCTGGTATTAATGTGACATGTAAAGGTGGGTGTCCAGACCTCCTCGATTTCCCTTCTTATACCAGACTCGTCAATCTGCCGTTCGTCTTCCTCCTTCAGAACACAGAGGTGGACCCGCACTTCTCTCTCCACGGGGAGAGTACCCAGACCTAGGAGAGCCTGTGTATCTCTTCCTAAGAGGTTAAATCTGGCCGACGGTTACAACAAGAGGTCCTGTACCCCTTCTCTCCCTTCCAGCCTTACTGTCACTTGGGGAATTATCGATACAGTCCTGGGAGCCCCTTCTATCCCAGAAATTTTCAAATTGCTTTTTACAGGCTCGGTCCCAGTTGGCACAGTTATTACACTACTTCGTTCCGCTCCCGTGTCCACCATAAACACCACCTCTTCTCCCTGGGGACCAATTTTCAGTTTTACCAGGGGTTCCCTCTTATACTTGGTCCCCAACACCCGGAACCCCTGACCCCCCTAATCTTCTTCCATGAGTTCGAGGGTCTGCACTTCCCTCCTATATCGGGGGCATTCCCTCTTGAAGTGTCCTTCCTCGTTACAGTAATAGCACTTAGCGGGTCTCCTGGGTCTCCACTCTCTTGGATTTCTTGGGTTGCTTAGAGGGCGGTTTTGTCTCCTTTCCTCTCTAGACCCGGCATTTACCTGTCGGATAGTCTGTACCATAATCTTCGCTGCCCTCTTTTGACCTTCCTCTTCCCTCCGCACATATACCCTTTGTGCCTTTTTTAACAGGTCGCTCAAGGGTTTTTCATTCCAGTCCTTCTCCTTTTCTAGTTTCTTCCTAATGTCCTGCCACGATTTGGACACAAATTCGATTCGAATAAGCTGTTCACCCATTGGTGTACTAGGGTCCACACCCGTATACTGTTGGACATTCTTTCTCACCCTCTCCCAGAAATCATTAGGGGACTCATCTTTCCCCTGGTGGTTCCCAAATGCCTTGGCGAAATTGTGACCCTTTGGCACAGCCTCCCGTATCCCTTTAATCGTCCACTCTCTGTAGTGTCTCATATTTGTCAATCCCTCAGGTGTTCGTTTGTCCCACCTGGGTTCATTCAGGGGATATTTTTGTTCATGGGGTCTGGGGTCCCCAGGTTGTTCACGTTCCCACATAAGGAGGGCAGCCTGTCGAATCATCTGCCTCTCCTGGGGTGAGAATAATGTTCCCATTATTGCGTGCATTTCTTCCCAGGTATATGTGTTTGGTCCCAGGAACTGGTCGAACTGTTCGGCCAGTCCCATGGGATCTTCCAACAGATTTTTCATTTCCTTCTTAAATCCCCGCACCTCAGTACTGGTTAGGGGAACGTTTACGTATCCCGTTCCCCCTCCCGGTCCTCCCATAGGAACTTCCCTCAGGGGATTTAGGCTTATTGGAGCCTTCGATGGTCCTGGACCAGTCTGGGATCTGGTCCAGGGTCGGTCCACCGGTGGAAGTCTAGGGTCCGACTCCCTTAGTTCAATGACTTCACTTAATTCATCCCTCTGTTTCCGGCCCCTTCCGGGACAATCAGATTCATCACCTTCTCCCTCCAGCAGCAAGTTTCCCTCGGGCGCCGTGGGCGCCTGGGGAACATAAAGAGGGGGGAAGTTGTCCAAAGGTTCCCACTTCTTTTCTCCCTTTACCCCCAATTTAAAACATTTTGTTAAGGATCCTGGCCAGGGAACCCAACAAAATGCATACGCTGACTCTTCTTGATTCACCTTTGGTCTCGAGTTTACATATATGTTTAATGCTTGTCTAACCCAATCCTCGTCGGATCCGAATTTCGGCCACCAGACCGAGGAACCTTTGATAGGCTGTTTCGACCAAAGGAGACAATATTGAACCATCTTTCTCTTGTCTTTGTCTCGATATCGTCTACTATCCCAATTTTCAAACATTCTCCCTAAAGGGCTGTCAGGGGGAACCTGACGAGCCCTTAGACTTTGTTCCTCCCATTTTCCCGCCTAGATCCGTTTATCGTGGCTGAGGACCCCCTTCGTTTTCGGGACCCTACTCCCTTTCGTCTCGGTCGCCTCGTCAGAGGTACTATCCCTCCTTCGGTTCCTGCCAAGGTTTCCCTGGGGTCTATCCTAAGGTCCCACAACGGGGTCCTCACGCCACCCTCTTTACACCTTATTTATATTTTTACTCCGTCATGACTGTTACCTGGTGGTCTCGTCCATCAATCCCCACACCACAATCGTAAGTCGTCACTTACCGGTGTCTTCCTGGGGATTGAACCATCATCCCTCTCCTTTTCATCTTGTCGTGTCACCTTGTCCGGATACCACTCGCTCAAGCCGCCCGAGGCGACGAGCAAGGGACTAGGAGCCGCTGAACTCAGCGGGGTGCACCACCTCCGACGTCCCCCTTTCTCGCCTCCCCCCCACGGCCGGAGTGTAGATCCCGGACGATCCCCCAAGTTGTCAGAAACACAAATTCTCACAAATGAGTCTCTAAGATCGGTGACACGACAAGCTTTATTCTCAAGTCTGCAGAGTTGGACTCAACCGGCTTCTTGCCAAGTCGAGCCCTGATACATACAGTGCATTGTTTTTTATACAATTTGCTTGTCCTTCGGCATCTCCACTACACTGCTTTAATTGGTTAGTTTTTGCAGAATCATCCTGATTACTGTTAGTCACGCACACCACGATCATTCATGACCTCTGCTCTCACCAAATTCTGTTTTTCACTCTTTATCAATCTTTGGCTCCTGCATGTCTCTCTGTAGTTAAATCTGTTGCAAGTCTTTTGTAACATTTTCCAGCTAAACTCCAGTGGTTAGCCCCCTTTTATGACTAATCATCACATTTTAACTTAAACCCTTTTTAACCCAAATTCTCTATCTATAACATCCATGATGTAGTGTGGGAGGGTGACGGGCTCTACCGTACTCCAACACAAGAGTCTGCTCACATACAGCCTGTTTTCACAGCAGATCCAACTCCCACGTCTTTTATGAGCCTCCTGTATCTGAAATTCAGTTGAAGAAGGAGGAACGTGCTGATAGGTGGTGAGAATAGTACCATTGCTGTGGGGGATAAAAGCCCATAAAATGTGTCCTACCTTGTACTTTTTATAGAAAAAAAGGCAGGAAATGAAAAAAGCCTGCTGCCAGTAGTGGCCTTGGCAGCTGGTGCAAGCATTGTGTACAGTTTTGGTCACCAAAGTATAAGAACACATTTTAGAGAGTGCAGAGAAGATTTACAAGAATGTTGCCAGGGTTACAGGGTCTAAGTTAGGGAAAGGTTAAATAAGTTAGATATTTATTCTTTGGAGCATAGAAGATTGAGAGGGGATTTGTTTGAGGTATTTAAAATTATTAGGGGTATAGACAGAGTTGATGTGAAGGTTTTTCCTTTAAGAAAGAGGGGGATGCAAACGAGGACGAGTTGAGAGTTGGGGGCAATGTTTTAGAGGAAACATGAGGGGGACTTCTTGACTCAGTGGTGGGATTGTGAAATGAGCTTCCAGATGAAGTGGTGGAGGCAGGCTTGATATTAACATTTAAGGAAAAGTTGGATTTGTATATTGATGGGAAAGGAATGGAGGGTTATGGATTGAGTGTAGGTCAGTGGAGTTAGGTGGGAGAATGTGTTTGGCATGGACTAGAAGGGCCAAATTGGCCTGCTTCTATGTTGTAATTGTTATAAGTACTAGCCTATTGTATCTTCAAGACGACATTGGTAAATGCAAGTTTCTTGTAGACACGGGTGCAGAGGTCAGTTTGCTCCTGCTAACCTATTCTGGGGAAAAAAAACACAACATGTGATTCTTCAAGCAGCAATTGAGACTACCATTCCCAGCTTTGGCACATGTTGGGTCACAATTGGGATAGGAGGGGTGACGTTCCATTGGAATTGCATATTAGCTGCTGTTGCACAGCCCACTTTGGGTGCAGATTTGCTAGTAGACATGAAGCAGAGGAAATTGGTTCATGCCACCACTTTTCAAACATGCCTACTGGTATGCAGCAAAGGGAGAGTTTTCCAGCTTGGGGTGCATACCCTGCTCAAAGATACCTATGCTGCCCTGCTCAATGTATTTCCCGGTATTCTCTCTCCCAATTTCAATACCTCCAAAATGGCCCATGGTGGGTCCCATTACATAGACATTTCAGGCCCATCGATTTATGCCAGGGCTCATCATCTTCCACCTGATTGCGGCAGGCAAGGGCAGAGTTTACTGCAATGGAGGAAATGGGTATAATTCAGTGCTTCAGCAGTCCTTGGGTATCAATGTTACACATGGTACCCAAGAAAACAGGTGAATGGAGACACTGGTGATTACTGTAGGCTCAATGATATAACTACACCTGACAAATACTCTATTCCTCGTATACAAGATTTTGCTGCCCATCTGCACAATTGCTGTATTTTTTTGCCAAAGTTGATCTTGTCAAGGGATACTGTCAGATCCTGGTCCATAAGAATGAAATTCCTAAAACAGCGATTATTACCCCTTTTGGGCTTTTTGAATTTCTTAGGATGCCATTTTGGTTGAAAAGTGCCATTCAAATCTTTGAGCACATTTGGCATTTGCTTGCATCTACTTGGATAACATCCTCATAGCCAGTCAGACAGAGCAGGATCAGCACCTGCATTTATGCTGTCTGTTCCAATGGCTGGAGGAATTCAGTCTTGCCATCAATCCTAGCAAATGTCAATTTGGCAGCTCTACTATCGACTTCCTGGGACATACGATCATGGCCAATGGTGTCTTTCCCTTATCCAGCAAGGTAGACACAGTCCATGCTTTTCCCAAACCTACCATGGTTAAGGGACTGCAGAAATTCTTGAGCATGATAAACTTCTATCATTGATTCATTCCAGCAGCTGCTGACATTCTTCGACCACTGTTTCAGATCGTCACCACCAAGCACAGGAACGTTACCTGGACATCAGAGGCAAAGGTTGCATTTATGACTGCCAAAGGCACTGGCCAGAGCAGCAATGCTCACCCATCCTAACCCTGATGCTACCTTGACACTTAGCACTGACACCTCGAGTATTGCCGTGGGTGTGGTTCTTGAGCAGTACATTAATGGCCATTGCCAACCCCTTACTTACTTTAGCCTACATTTAAGGCCATGAGAAATGAAATATAGTGCATTTGAACAAGAACTGTTGGCACACAGTCACACGGCACTTCCGATTAAGTTTTGGAGGGTCGGCATTTCCCTGCTTTTAAGAACACAAGCCACTCATTTTTGCCTTCAGCAAAATAACAGATCCATGGTCGGCAAGACAGCAGCATCACTTAATCATACATTTCCAAATTCACAATGGATGTGTGCCATGTTTTGGGTAAAGACAATCTTGGATATGGTGTCCAGACTGACTGTATATCATATTCAGGGTGGCATTGATATTTCTGAATTAGCCAGTGAACAGACCATTGACCCGGATGTTCAGGCATAGAGTACAGCCATGACTAACCTGGACATACAACAGGTGGCACCACAACTGGGAGGCCCATCCCTACTTTGTGACGTGTCTTTGGGCTACCTTGGAAGTGATGCCTTTTTGACCAGATACACAGCTTGTCTCATCTGTCCATCAGAACTTTTGTCAAACTCATGTCGAATAAATACATATGGCATGGACTGTAAAAAGATGTCGAGCAATGGGTGCATACATGTACCTCCTGCCAGACTACCAAAATTCAGTGGCACCCTAAGGCACCTCTTCAGTCTTTCCCAACGGTATGCAGGTAGTTTGAACACGTGCATGTGGACCTGGTCAGACCACTGCCAGTATCTCAAAACATGAGATACCTGCTAACAGTCGTAGACCGTTTCACGTGCTGGCCAGAGGCCATCCTGTTGCTATCCAGTAACAGAGACGTGCCAGAGCATTTATCATAAGTTGGATCACTAGATTTGGTGTCCCGACACACATAACTTCAGACCGCAGAGCACAATTCACCTCTGTGTTATGGACTTCCTTTGCGTGCTTTTGTGGCACACACCTGCACCATACCACAGCGTACCACCCACAGTCCAATGGCCTTGTGGAATATTTCCATTGGCAACTGAAGTCTGCACTTAAGGCCCGACTCACAGGTCCCAATTGGGTCAATGAGTTGCCATGGGCTCTACTGGGAGTGAGCACAGCTCCAAAGGAAGAGTTGTCTGCATCATCCACAGAGATGGTTTATGGTACGGTCCTTACAGTTCCGGGGGCATTCATTTCACAACCAACTCTAACCTGGATGTCCTTCAGCAGTTTTGATGTGGTGTTGCGATCAGTAAACCTGTTCCTACCAACTGGCATGGAATCCCTAAACATGTGCCCCCACCGCTCCTGGATGGTGATTTTGTTTTTGTATGCAGACAGGTCCTAGGAGTGCTGTTACAATGACCATATGAGGGCCCTTTCCGTGTGATTAAGAAGGACAGGATTGTGCATACTTTGGATGTTTGGGGGCATTCGCAGCTGTTTCATGTGGACAGACTCAAGCCTGCCCATGTGGATCCCACTTCACCCATTCAATGCCCCCAGCTCAGATGGTGTGGGTGTCCGCCTCGGGCACATGCAGCTGGTATTTTAATTTCTGGCGATGGTTGGGGGGTGGGGGTGATGTAGCGGCCAGCTAGAGGGCCAAGCGGGCACACAGTGCAGTTCTGTGGGTGTGTGGAACCATAATATGGATAGCTGAATACTCACCTAATGGACCGCACGCAAGTGGTACTGTGTGCCAAGGAATGGCTCGTTGATCTGCTGAGTCTCCTGCTGGAAGGCACAAAATACACAAGGCTTAATTTAAACCGTGGATCGGCAGCAAACTTGTAGTGACGTCCCACCTTGTCCCAAGGAGCCCGATATAAAAGAAGCTTGTAAAATCTGAATAAATCAGTCTTGTGTTGACTAAATTGGTATGTATGTGCATTGCTTTAGTAGCTCTACCGAAGAAGCCACTATTTTGAATTCCTTCATGCTTCTCCATAAGTATATGAATTTAAGTACTTTAAACAGGCACAAATCATTGAAAATAATGTCTATTTCCATTCTTTTAAAATATTTTTATAGTTTATCAAATAAACATATATAAAAATTGACAAATACAGTAATTCTTTTGTATATAAGCATATGCAGAAAAATAATTTAAAGTATCTAAAACTACATCAATAGTTACTTGTAATATCTCGAACTATTGATAAAAATGATGAATGCAACCACATCAAACCCATTTATTGAAATAATAAAGGAGAAAAAAAGAAAAAAACCCGAAAAACTACAAACTAAACATAATTTAATCTAGGCCAGGGGTCTGCAACCTGAGGCTCTGGAGCCGCATGTGGCTCTTTCATCCCTCTGCTGTGACTCCCTGTGGCTTTAAAAAAAATAATGTGAATACAGTAAATGGCTATTTTATTTAAATTATTTTATATTTAGTTAGTTTTATCAATGTAATAATTATTATTTTGGAGATTAAGGTGATCTTGTAATATTAAAATAAAACTTGTAATATTTTGTCGATCAAAATTTGCATCACAGCACTGTAGTGGTTGATACCACTGTATGCGTCACCTGTCACCACCCAGCAAGTGACTTGTTTTGAACTTTCGATTTTTCCCCCCCCCCCGGTAAGCTAACCATGGATAAATTTTTTAAAAGTTAACGATGAAAATAGAACACTTAATGCTTCATGGACAGATTCATTTGCTTTCACTGCTGACAAAGCTGGTTTACCTGTATGTGGCAAGAAATTAGCAAACAACAAAAAAATCAAATGTTGGAAGCCATTTCCAGAATAAACACACAGCTTTTTCTGAAAAATACCCATCTGGAGATGAAAGAAAAGAGCAGTTTTGGAACTCCTGTGGAAAGCTGATCAGAGTAAAAATACTTCGAAGAAGTGGATGAAATCTACAAATTTTTTTGTGGCTTGTTTTGTGGCAGCTCGCAAGATAGCCAGGCACGGGAAGCCATTCACAGATGGGGAATATATATAAAAGAATCATTTATCAAGATATCAGAACATCTATTCTCAGACTTCAAAAACAAGAGTGAAATTGTTCAGAAAATCAGAGATATGTCAGTCTCTGCAAAGACCGTCAAGGACAGGACCATAAAAATGGCAGAAAATATCACCAGTCAACTAATTAGGGACATTAATTCAGCTCCAGCATACTCAATCACCTGTGACAAATCAAAAGATGTCAGTGATATTCAACAAATAGTGATATTATGCTGACATGTGAACTCTGCTGGGCCACAGGAAGAAATAATTGAGTTGATACCACTTAAAGGTCAAACACAGGGAGGATATCTGTGAGGCTGTGTTAGATTGTTTAAAGACCATATAAATAAACACCACCCACCCGGTGTCATTGGCTACTGATGGGGCACCAAATATGACAGGAGCACAGAAGGGGTTTGTGACTTTAGTTCAGAAGTCGTTAGTTAGAAAACTGCTGAGGTTTCCCTGCATTCTGCATCAAGAGGCATTGTGCGCTCAAAGGCTTCCTGCAGAAGGCACAGAAGTGATGAATCTTATCATACAGATAGTGAACAAAAGGATTAAACCACTGACAGTTCCATTCATTATTGGAAGAAGTTGAAAGCACATACTCTGATCTGCAGCACAACAAAGTCTGATGGCTGTCCAAAAGGAAGGTGCTGAATCAGAGTGCTGCCTGTTTGGAGCTTGTAAATACTTTCCTGGAAACCAAAGGGCTCACCTTCCAGAGGTAAAACAGTCAGATTGTCTGGAAAAGCTGCACTTCATGATGGATATGACTGTGCACCTTAACATGCTGAACAAAAATCTTCAAGGGAAAGGTGATACAGCCCTGCAGATGCTGGAAAAGGTTTTGGTGTTTGAGCGCAAGATGACAGTGTTTGCTAGAGATGTACAGAGAGGTGGCGGTGGTCAATGTGGCCACATTGACCACCGCCAGTGGGCTGATAACGCCTCAAACCGTGCATCTTGGCGCCTCACAGTTTGGCGGGCAGCAACCTCCTTTGAAGAAGACCGCAGAGCCCACCTCAGACAAAAGGCAAAGGAGGAAAAACCCAACACCCAACCCCAACCAACCAATTTTCCCCTGCAACCGCTGCAACCGTGTCTGCCTGTCCCGCATCGGACTTGTCAGCCACAAACGAGCCTGCAGCTGACGTGGACTTTTTACCCCCTCCATAAATCTTCGTCCGTGAAGCCAAGCCAAAGAAGAAAAAAACAGAGGTATGCTGTCTCACCTCCCCTCTTTCAAAGAGTTCAAAGAGGCACACAATCAGGTCAATTACCAGCATTTACAGTGTGCAATCATTGCAATGCAAACTCTGTTTGGGGAGAGATTCTGAGTTCAGAGAGGAAAAAAAATTTTTTTTCCCTGTCAATCCCTAAACATTGATTTATCCCTGTTGAATATGACTGCATTTATAGATGTAAGTCAACCCGATCTTGAGATTGAACTGGCTGATATAGCTGACAAAGACTTATGGGTGTCTAAGTTCTGAAGTTTGATAGCTAATCTTGAAGATGTTGTTCATCAGAAGGCCATTCTTGCTCAGAAGCACTCTTTTTTTTGGAGTGAAAATGAAGTGAAATGAAAACCTCCCCAAAACATGGAATTCAATTCCCGAAACTTATATGAACATGAAAAAATATGCATTGAGTCCTGTTGATCTTTGGATTCACATACATATGTGAGCAGGTTTTCTCCAGCATGAACTACTGTAACAATATTAATATTTGTGGAGAATTTATAAGATTTAGAGTAGGTCACATACATTTACGTATTTTAAAACAGATCTTATTTGAAACACTGAAGAATTCACATTGCAGGATCTCTGGAGAATGTAAGCATCTTTCACAAGTAGATGTTAATTGAACTGATGTCATAAAATGCTGGACCATTGTCTTGCTGGAGTCGTGCTGTCTATCAGTACCCTTTCTGCAAAGTGCTCAGAAAAGTCACTCCTGGATTTTGTTTATCTAACAACAGATGGGAGCAGAAGAAAGAACTCCTGTTGTTTTGCTTAGGAAGGTGGGAGTTTTGCAAGACAGGAGTCACATGCTCTCCTTCGAGTTTTAAGTTGGAAAGAGAGTTAACGGCTCAGTCAGTGTGTGGGACACTGGCAAGTAACTGAAAAGTGCAATCCAGGGAATACTGTTTGAAACTGATGAAAGCAAGTTCCAGAGCAGTAGATGGCTGGAAGTGCTACCTGTCTGATGTTTCTCTTGAATTAGAGGAAGGAATGGAACCCTATGGTAGCTTGAAGAAAGGTTACCATCTAGAAGACCCTGATGGGGCAAGTTTCATCAGCGAGAGTGGTGGTACCTTAGTTGGGGAAATCTTGGAGCAACAAATATCTCTCTCTGTCAACCCTACAAGAACCTTCCTGAGCAGTAAAGATTTACCTTTCAAGCACCAAGCCTGGTGAACTTTATACATGTTAAATTCTGTGCACATTATGGTGATTGCCTGCAACCAGAGAACTTGGAACAAGTGAGATCGAACTGTGAACCAAATAACTTTTCTTGAATTTACACACACATTGCATACAAGTGCACTTTGAATTAGAAGGGGATTAATTTGGGTTAGTTAAGTATAGAGTTAAGTTAATGTTTGATTCTATTTTCATGTTCGAAGTTGATTAAAAATAACTTTTGATTTGAAAGCCACTTGCCTTTATGAATGGCTATTGCTGCTGGGTTTTGGGGTCCTTTGGGCTCGTAACACTACATAAAAAGCAAACATCGCTCGCGCCTCATGGATGACAGAATGCAATCCTGGGTGAAGATCAAAGTGACGTCTTACAGCCCTGATATTGATCAGCTGTGCAATGAGGTTCAGGAGCAGAAGTCACATTAACTAGGTAAAAGAAATCATTTAATGTTATTATTTTGCAAATGTATATTTTTATATTGGACACTGAACTGATGTAGTTGTGTTTTATATTTAGGTTGGCGGTTGACTGCTGTAGTTATGCGACTGAGGAAATTAATAGATGACGGCAACCTTCAGAATAAATACAAACTGGCATTTTTTTGTTTGCTCTTTTTAATTAAAGCGAATATTTCTTTTAAAAAAATTCCACAAATAAGGGATGGACTCAAATAGGCCTGCATTGTGTATATTATTTGAAACTTATACGTGCCAGTGTCTTTTTTTTAGAGTTCATAAGAATTTGTTGTTTTGCTTTGTTACAAACAGAAATAGAATGTCAGTTGTTTTCTGTTTATAGTTCCCTTATTTCATAAATGCAACAAATTATAATCCTTATATACACAGCATAAATGAAATGAAACTATATATGCGGTGTTTTCATTTTAAGGATCAAACTGGTTTTGTGGCTCCAGATGGGCTTTATTTGGTGGCTCTTTTAATGCTGAAAGTTGTAGACCCCTGATCTAGGCCCTCTTTTGAATCAAGGTTACCATGAGCTCAATAATAAAAAATAATGCGGAATCTCTGGCAACCCCTGGAGAACAGGCAAAGTATTATTACTTCTGCCAATTATATAAAAAAAGTTCGAAGGATGTGCTCTGCAATTTCATAAATTGAAACTTTCTATCTTTAATATTATATCTAATTTTCTCTAAACCCCTACTTCTGTTAAAGGCATTATAAGCCCAATCATACAGATCTGGTCACATGATGCTGCATAATGATGAAGAAGGCATTTTTTTCATCTTTGTTACTCCTGCCGGAGAGTACAATTGTGTCCAGAGATGGAGTGAAAACTTTTTTTTTCAAACTTTATTTATTTGAGAAATCATTAATAATAATACAATGTCCATTCAATAAAAACAATTTTATCTAAGTGTGTGTGTGTGTGTGTATATATATATATTTTTTTTAATATATATATTTATATTTATATATTTATATTTTTATATTTATATATATTTTTATATTTATATATATATTTTTATATTTATATATATTTATATATATTTATATTTATATATATTTATATTTATATATATTTATATTTATATATATTTATATTTATATATATTTATATTTATATATATTTATATTTATATATATATATCTATTTGTCTATATCTATTTGTCTATATCTATCTATTTATTTATATATATAAATTTTTAAAAAACAGAAAAGAGAAAAAAATAATTCCCCACCCACACTCCCACCCCATCAGCCAGCTCTCTTAAGGAGAGCCAAGGAAAAAAAATAAACAGAAACTAAAAATGTATAATAAATCAAAATATATCTAAATGCATATATTCCAAATATGGTAACCACTTATTAAAAAAAATAATTATTATGTAGATTATATGTAATTTTTTCCATAACAATACAAGCTTTCAATTCATTATGCCATCGCAATATATTAATCACTACATTATCTTTCCATAGGAGTCTCCAGGTGGCGCTCATGGAGTGAACACGTTTTGGTTTTTGCTCCATAAAATATACTATTTTTAACCTGTATCCACCTTTGAACTAACTTCACAGAAGTCAGAAAGATCTTTATTATTTCTCTAATTATACTTGAGTCTGAAAATTTTGAAGAAATGACTGAAGGAAAAGCTACACGAGCTAAAACCCGGGCAGAAGAAGGTAACGGCCGAGAGAAGAAACAACCAGACATTAAACTAAGTGAGATGACCTTCACTGACTTTTTAAAATTCTTTCGTGATGAATTCAAAGATGTTTGTCGCAAAAAAGACCTAGCTGAACTTCGTACAGCTTTAATTGCCTCAGAAGCTGAAACCAAAAAAACAATATACCTTAATTGCAGCTCTTCAAACTGAAGTTCAACAAAAAGAGATTAGACTGACTGAGGTCGAACAGAAACTTTCCAAAGCAATTAAACAACTAGAAGCACTCCAGCTGAAAAGCATTGATTCAGAGAACCGTTCCAGAAGACAAAATATTCGTTTGGTTGGAATTCCTGAAGGCATTGAGAAAGGAGATCTCCTGACGTTTTTTGCCGAGCTTTTAAAAGAAGCATACCCATCCGAATTCCCTGCTGATCCACCGCTACTTGATAGAGTACATCGTATCTGGAACCGAAATGCTGAAGCTTCCAAACCCAGAGTGGTGATGGTCCGTATGCATTACGTGAGTACAAAGGATAGATTGATTCGTACAGCCAGAAGACTTGGAAATGTGACTGTTCGTGGCTTTAGTCTAAGAGCCTATGAAGATTTTAGTCCGGAGGTAGTACGCGCTCGAAGACTGTTTAAAGATCTGATGTCCGAATGCTTTGAGAAGAAACTGAAACTTGCGCTCCTGTATCCTGCGAGGCTCAGGATTTCTCCGGAGAACCAAGCTCGTCAAATATTCAACTCCGTGTCTGCAGCACGGAACTACCTGTTGGCTAATTTCCCGTCTAGCGCGACCTCTCAGCCCGAGTGACCGATTATATATTATAAAAAAAAAAAAAAAAAAAAAATGCGGTAGATATTGGTCTTTTTCAGGTTAATAGTCAGATTCTGATTTCTGACCATTCGAAAAGTAATAGATCATTATAGCTCTAATTATCCTGTTCATCTTTAACGCATTTTTATATATTTTCTTTCTCCTCTGTGAGAAATTTTATTTTAAATATATAAGTGTATGTTTAATTTTATATTAATCTATACTAATAATATGATTATATTCTTTACTATTTTATTTCTGAATTACTGAAAATGGTGATTTTTTATCTTTTGTTTATTAAAACTTTTCATGGTTTTTTTTACATTCGCCATTTTCTCTTTGTCTTTCTTCATAAGCTAATTTTAAAATGATTTAACTCTTTATGACTTTGTTTTATCAGTAGGTACTACACAATTACGATTTTTCTTTTATTTCTTTTTAAATATTTTTCTTTCAATATTTAGTATTTGATTTTAGCTTGAGTTATCCTTTTTATAAGTTTAGGTGGTGGATCTTATCTTAATATTAGGAGCTGCCGTCTGAAGATATGGGGGTAGGTTTAGTATTATCTTTTTTCTCTGATCACTCTCTGGTCAAATGGGGGGCTTTGTGGGTGGGGGGTGGGTTTTGTTTTTCCTTCAGGGGTTCTTATGTTTCATTTACTTTTGTTTTTTCTTGATTTTTCTTTTAGAACTACAGATATGGCTGACACGTCGTCATTTCTGGTCCTTCCTTATATCTTAATTCTTCTTCTGGGCGCATGGGTCCCTGCTTTGGTTAACCCTTTATATACTGGAGGGTTGACCGAAGTAATGGATTAAAACATTAATTTTGTCTCTTGGAATGCTAATGGTCTAAACAACATGTTTAAAAGGAGGAAGGTCTTTAAAGTATTCCAGAGACTGAAAGCACAGATTATTTTTTTACAGGAGACTCATGTGAGGAAGGAGGATAATCTGCGTTTTTTTAAATCTTGGAAAGGCCCACAATTTCATGCCAACTCATGCTCTAAGACTCGAGGTGTATCTATTTTTATTGATCCCTCTATTACATTTGTTCTGGCTCTGTTTTCTTTCTATGATTATGTATGATAATTGGGCTGTAAGATGAGATCGGAGTGATCGGCGTGGTTTAGCTATATCTGTAGGTTTTTTTTAAAGTTTTTTTTTAATTCAGATTTGTTTTTTCTTCTTTTTTGGGGTTTTTTTCTCTTTTTTCATATATTGTTATTAATTATATCTTTTTTTTAGAGATAGTTCACACCCTAAACTGATCAAAAATTTTTTTTTATGATATATTTTTATTCTGTAATATTATTGTTTAATATCTCTGTATTAATTCATTACTTACTATGTATTTTTTTTATATCTCTTTGAACTGTATGTGTTTATAAATTATAATAATAAAAAGATTGAAAAAGAAAAAGAACATTATCTTTCCATGTACTCACTACACATTTTTGAGCTACAGATAATGCTAAAAGTATAAATGCAATTTGAAATTTATCCATTCCTAATCCCTTTAAAGGAATCATATAACCCATTAAAAAAATAGATGGATCTAAGGGCAACTTGATAAAATATAGTTTTTCTAAAATTAACCTAATTTCTTGCTAAAATGGTTGTACATAAACTCAAAAGACAAATTCTTATGAACTAGAATTGCCACACCCTTTGCCTTAGAATTAAATGAAGAAAAAAAAACACATGCCCAACCCAATTTCAATTCCAAATGTTCTTTTTCCATCAAGTGTGTTTCTTGTAAAAAAGCAATATCAATTTTCATTTTCTTAATATAAGTGAAAGCTCGCTTTCGCTTAATCGGATTATTCAACCCCCGAACATTAAAAGTTGCAAATTTCAAACTAGACATTGTACAAACTAACAATATAGACATTTAGTATACAATATTGCTCCCCTTCCAATAAATGAAAATCACTCTTTCCCCCCTTAAAATTTTTTTTTAAAGGTATATATATATAAAAAGATTCCAATTATTCCCCCTAAAAAAAACACCACCCAAAGGTAGTAACTCCCTAAAATCTGGGTGTGGTAAACCCCAGTAGTGGCAGATGACTATCAAAGATTTCAGTGCCATCCACCCTCCCCAGCCAGAAATACATCATTCATATACAATTCAATACTGTAAATATATTCAACCCAATGACTCCAGTCCCAATGATTGTTCCAGATCTTCAATGTCAATAAGACTTTGTGTTAAAACATCTTTCTTTCCATTTTTTCCATTCTGCCAATTTCCATTTGCCCTCCATTTAGGCAACAATGGCAAAACTCTTCCATGACCATGTAAATCCGGTAATGAATTAGCAAAAACTAATGACTCATGATCATTCTCAAAAAATTGAGATTGAAAGTTACCATAAAAGACCTTTAACTCAGCAGGATATCGAAAAGCAAATTTATAACCTTTCTGCCACAGTACTTCTTTAGGCCAGTTAAACTTCTGTCGACGCTTGATAATTTCTTGACTCAAATCTGCATTAAAAAATACTCTATTATTCTGGATCATCAATGGAGATTGACTCTGTCTTGCCTTCTGTACCGCCAACTGTAATATCATTTTTCTGTCTTGATAGTTCAGGCACTGAACTAAAACTGCACGAGGTGGTTGTCCCGGTAACAGCTTCCTTCGTAACGCTCTATGTGCTCTCTCCAATACTAGACCTCCCAAGAAAAACTCTTTACCCAACACCTCGGGGATCCAACTCTTGAAAAATTTTATTGGGTCAGACCCTTCAATATCTTCTGGAAGCCCCACAATTTTCACATTATTTCTCTGACTTTGATTTTCCAATGAGTCAATTTTTTTCAGTAAATCTCTCTTCTGGATTCCCCAATCCACAAACGAATCTTCCACTTTCTCTATTTTTTCCTTATTATGCACAACTTGATCTTTACATTCAGTAAAAGGTATTTTAATTTAAAAAAAAAAGTTTCTTGCACTGTATCCACCGATTTAATACATTTATTGACATCTGTCTTGAGTGTAGACATATCTTCAGAAATATTAGATATTTTAGTTGTCATTTCCAAAAGCCCTTGAGTCATTTGTTTAGATATATTGTCCATATAAGCAATTCTTTCCAGAACTGCACAAATAACTCCATTCTGGATTCCGGTTCCACATCTTGAGGCCTACCTTCTCTGGACTCCACCTCCAATTATTCCTGTGAGCTGCTTGTTGAAGGTAAGTCCTCTTCTTCTTCCATTATTGTCGGGCCCTTCCTGGTGGGGCTGTGGGTGCGTACACCCAATGGCGGCATCCCGACCATGTTGGGATGCCGTCGTTCAAGACTCCCCACAGTCCACACATGGTCTAATAATTAATGGACCCTGGAGAGACTGCGCATGCCCGGCAAAGCCAGGGACCACGTGGAGGCAGTTTCCAACGCCATTTTGCGCGTCCCCAGTTCACCCGACGGAAGCGTGGGCTTGAGGGCCTTCCTCTCAGTCGGGTCGCTCGCATGTCCGACATCGCAAACGCATGAGTCAGCACTGGCCGAGCTCATCAATATGCTGGGGCCATCTTGCGGAGACAAGGTTGGCGCCGGTGTAATACTTAGCCTGGCAGGTGTTCTCTGTGCCTTGGGGGTTCCAGCCGATGACTCCATGGTTTCAACTAGACAGGTAGGCCTCAGTTCCTCAGCACTTTTAAAAGGTAATTTTTTCTGCAATGGAGCCTTCATTTTAGTTGTCATTGTGAGCCAGTAATGTTCTCAAGAATAAAAACAAATCTCTTATTCACTTAAATAAAGTTTAAAAACGGGTACTAAAAAAACTGGTTGGGGAGGACTAGGATCACACGTCTGCCCTCTACGCCATCCTGCCACACCCCCCGTGAAAACGCTTTCTAAATGAAATAGGAACACAAGAAGATGGGAGCAGCCCATCAGCCTCTGCTCGCCTGCCCCACAATTCAACTGGAATATGTCTAATCGATGCTGGCCATTGCTCATCCTTTGCACTAGAGCAGGGGTGTCAAACTCAAATTCATGGAGGGCCAAAATTAAAAACTTGGACTAAGTCGAGGGCCGAACTAAATATTTATTGAAAATTTTCAACAACATCTGCATGTTTTCTCTTCTTTCAACATATGTAATGTTAAACTTTTTCTTATTAAAATAAATGTTTAATAATAGTTTTGGATAAACTCTTTCCAGAAGCATTAACAAATGAGAAATAAAATATTCAATAAATAATATTTCTCTATAGAGGATTTGTCAAATGTTGCTAGTGTGCTGTCGAATAGTAAAATCTGAGGGCTATTGAGAATGTGGGAGAATAACATGATTCCTGAAACAATCAAATGGGTGACTGATTGTGGGCATGAACTCTAGCAGGGTTATTTGCCATGCCCTTTTTCCATTGGTACAGATATCCTTTGATTTACACACTTTTCAAGTTTTATGCCTAATGAGCTTGTATCCAGGTGCAGGACCATTTTTAACCAGGAATATATTTATCACTGTGACATGAAACTATTGGAAGATCATTTTATCCTGAGATTAAAGTTCATAATCCTTACTCAGGCCTGTGTGCGGGAGGGCGGGGTTTGTGGGCGATCGGGTTGGACAACGACAGTGCGGGGGCTCTCGCTGCAGGGCGGCATCTTGGCGGATCAGTGGCCCCATCACTGTGAGTTGCGGATCGGCCTGCGGCAGGGAGGGGGAATGGGCAACGGTCATGGCGAGGTTCAATCTATATGATACATTAAACCTGTTAAACAATATTGTCACAATAAAAATAAACAAGAAATTTTTGTCTTTTACTTTTACAGACTGGGTCAGTTCATTTCGTTGTCTTCTTCTGTCATTTTAGGTTAAATATTTGAATGAGTCTTCTTCGGGTAAGGAATTTTAGAAATCCAATATCCCCCAGAGAAGAAATGTCCACTTTGCTCGGATTGAAATGACGTTTCGTGGTTCAAGACTGTTCCAGGAATGAAAACGACATTTGCCCGATCATGTCCCATTACAAAATGACCCGTGTCGATACCATCACCCTCGTTTTTCTAAACTTAATAAAACACGGACACTGAATCGCAAAATAATTCGTTTTGTTACAGAAAAGCCGAGCTTCAATTGAAGCATCCGGACGCATCCTGAATGAGAACCTGGCGACTCCACCGGCCGGACAGTAGTCATTGATCCCCACAAAAGGGTCGACCCGAAGAGCCCATTTCTCTCCGTGCAATGCTATCCGACTCATTGTCGCCTTTCAAGTTTTCCTTTGACGGCTCAAGATCCCAGCGTCTGCCGTTTTTGTTTCTGCATGATTCGCCTTCACTCACCAGTGTGAGTGGAAGAAAGTTATAGATCGAGGCTTTTTAAATTATTATTATTTATATCCACGCAGGGTGATAGCGCTTGGCAATCGAACTAGCAAAACTAGTTTGGGAAGTTGGTTCAATTCTCCTCCAGGTTTAATTCAACGTAAAGGGAATTGGGGTTTCCTTCCGTCCCGAGCTTGCCACAACAGAATGCGACGGACCGGACCGAGTCCCATTGAGAGACTTGAGCGACTGTTCCCAGCAGAGAAGCTGGCCAGCTCTCAGGATGCAATGGAGATGAGGCGATAGAATTTGGCGGTGAACTTTCACCTTGCGCCCCGGGGGAATCAGCTGTGTCCTCCCAACCATCCAGCGAAGGGAATCAATTCTCCTTCGGTTATAAAGAGGAACTTTGGAGACATAAACTCAGCCTTTGCTCCTCTGCCCTGTCCTATCAATACCGGAGTAGGTCACCTGTGACTCTCGCCATGAGCTCAAGAAATGCACTCTTCTGTTGCACATGACCTGCAGTCAGGTATTCGCCAGTGGGGGTTTCTTGCCCTGTAGCACGTCCCAGGGGTTATCCTGTCTGGATAAGCATTAACTCGGAAAACAGTCTTCATAAACGGGAGTTATTGCGACACGTTAAGTTAACAAATCAACGTTAGGGTATTATATAAACCAAACTAAAATAAGAGGTAGTGTGTCACTTTGGCGTTTGGTAAATGATCTCCTTAAATCTCATTTCAAGTTGTTGGACAAAGACACAGACACACACGAGACATGAAATAGGAAGTTTTAACAAAAAAAAACGAAAACACCCCTGGCTTCTCAAGAAGAACAAACTCGCATTTGGAAAGTGTCCTTTTAATGTAGAAAAATGACCCGAGACACCTCACGACCATTTCATTAAACGTGACCAATTTTATGAGTTAAACGGTTCAGTTCCTGCTGAATACATGCGCGATCTTTTAATCGCGAAGCTCTCTCGATGCTCCGAATTTGAATAGTCATTTCCAATCTACTATAATCACCGTCTAAATTACAATAGATCCAACTTTTTTTAACTGAAGCAAACAGCAAGTGTCATTTATGTTGCCCTGCAGTTTTTGCTTTTGTCAAGTAATTGACACGGTCGTTGAAAAGTGATAATGTTACTTTTTCGGGGCAACGGCTAGGCCCACCTTTTATTGAAGTTAATGCAGGCCTTTTAATTAGTAAAACTAACATGACATAAAATCAGGGCGATGAAATAAAATAACCCCTTTTACTCAGACAAGAAAATATCACTTGATCCGCAGATCATTTTTTTTTCCATTTCCCCTTGTTCCGCGTCTTGAAATGAATGGAACAAACTGCGTTATGATGCCACAAAGAGAGATATTAAGACTAATGGTACAAATCTAAGCTTAGGAGATAGGTTTTAAGCAATGTCGAGATAATCCCAGAGATAAATATAACATTAATTTGATAACTCTACTCAGTTTTATCATTGCTTTTTTATCCTATTATAAATATATTTACCACAACATGGATGATGGTCTTTGTGCATAAATAAACTTGGAATTAATTATTGCAAACCATTAAAACGAAGTCTTCTTTGTTTTGACACAGATGATAGATCATTTATTTCATTTTACAAAAGCCATCTGAATAATATATGCCCTTACTACTTCTGTGAACAGATCCGATTTCCACTGCTGCATTTTTCATCTGATTTATTCATTTACTAAGTAGAGGAAGTATTGAAGGTTGACAGATGAGTCTTTTAACCCCCCCCAACCACACACACTGGTGTCAGTGGCACAGAAAAAAATGGTAATCAAAGCTCTCCGAATGTGAAAATATGTTTAATTTCACCGTCCGTTGATCCAAAAAGTTTCCTTATCGTTGGACACCTCCTTTCCATGTACATCAACGTTAGGAGAGGCCTTTTTACCAACCCTCAAACTTTCCAAGGGGAAATTTGTTGGGTATCAGCAGAAGGCAAGATACCGAGGTTCTCATTCATGGAAGTTCGTCTGCAATTGGCTCACCTTGCGCACCATTTAACCTGTCTTATCTTCGGTTTGTAGAATTTAATAAAGATCACCGAAATATTTGTAGGGCAATCTATTTCACAGTCATACTTGTGGAATGTAATACCGAAAAAGTAAGATGAAAGATCACAAAATAAAATTGACTTTAAATTTAAAATTAGACATACAGCATGAATACATGTGCGATCTTTTAATTGCGAAGCTCTCTCTATGCTCCGAATTTCTATAATCATTTCCAATCTATGTATCTTTCTTTGGCTTGGCTTCGCGGACGAAGATTTATGGAGAGGTAAAGTCCACGTCAGCTGCAGGCTCGGGACAGGCAGACATGGTTGCAGCGGTTGCAAGGGAAAACTGGTTGGTTGGGGTTGGGTGTTGGGTTTTTCCTCCTTTGTCTTTTGACAGTGAGGTGGGCTCTGCGGTCTTCTTCAAAAGAGGTTGCTGCCAGCTAAACTGTGAGGCGCCAAGATGCACAATTTGAGGCGATATCAGCCCACTGGCGGTGGTCAATGTGGCAGGCACTGAGAGCTTTCTTTAGGCAGTCCTTGTACCTCTTCTTTGGTGCACCTCTGTCTTGGTGGCCAGTGGAGAGTTCGCCATATAACACGATCTTGGGAAGACGATGGTCCTCCATTCTGGACACGTGACCTACCCAGCGCAGTTGGATCTTCAGCAGCGTGGATTCGATGCTGTCGGCCTCTGCCATCTCGAGTACTTTGATGTTAGGGATGAAGTCGCTCCAACGAATGTTGAGGATGGAGTGGAGACAACGCTGGTGGAAGCATTCTAGGAGCCGTAGGTGATGCCGGTAAAGGACCTATGATTCGGAGTCGAACAGGAGTGTGGGTATGATAACGGCTCTGTATACGCTAATCTACGTATAATCACCGTCTAAATTACAATAGATCCAACTTTTTTTTAACTGAAGCAAATGGCAAGCGTCATTTATGTTGCCCTGCAGTTTTTGGCCCACGAGTCCGTGCCGCCCAATTTACACCCCATTAACCTACAACCCCGGTACATTTTGAATGGTGGGAACCCCCGGAGAAAACCCACACAGACACGGGAAGAACGTACAAATTCCTTACAGTCAGCACTGGACTGGTCCGGATCGCTGGCGCTGGAAAGGCGTTGCACTAACAGCGACGCCAACCGATCGAGCGCTTCACGTATTACTCTCAACGTAGCATAACCAATCTTATGGACATTACACCTAGACAACCTCACTGGAAATGGACCATAGAATAAAACAATGGAAAGTTCGTTGATAACTCCCGGAGAAATAATCCCATGCTGAAATCGCAGATCTCTTCTTTCACTTATTTTTGCTGTACGTAACGATTCCAAACCCAAACAGAAATCTTAACAATAAAGTATCTTAAAAATAAATCTCTCGATTACTTGAAGCATAGCGTGAATCGGATGCTTTATTTTTTCATTATGTAGTTATAATTTTATCCACTTTTGATCCTTGGGCAGTGGACAATTTATTAAATGTATTATTAATAAATTTATTATGCAAATAAAGTTTGCATCACCTGACCATGTGCTGACAAAAAAAAGGGCAAATGCTATTGACTGAAGGAATGTTGGCGGAGGCCCATTCATACCATTTGACAACCCTTTGAAGTTCCAGTGATTATTTTAAATAGAATCAAATATTCTTGGCTAATTTATCTTTACTGACAGAGTGACTCTTTCCATACTGAGTAACAAATACCTGATAAAATTACTCCGTACTCATTACTGTGACCACTCTAGTGGACGAGTGAAATATTTTTCATCTTAAGGCTTTTTCAGGTGCATTCTACGCTAAGAATGCGCCTGAAAGGCCCTTTAAATTGCCGTTCAGGTGGCAGCATTTAAAGCACAACGTTGGCCACCTGAACACACTCAGGCTTAGTGCCCAGTGTCAGCTGTGATCAGCAGCCTGACCCTTTAAGATCCGCTTTCAGCCAGCTGCATTCAGGTGGCTGGGGGAGCTACTGGGCTGAGCTGAATATCCCTCTCGGAGGAGGGTTACGTAGCTCGCCTCAAGAGCACCTCCTGCACATTCAGGTGGCCTCAAAACAGCTGCATATTGCCTCAACATGCGGCTTTACATGTGGAGCAATTGGCCACCTGAAAGTGCCTTTAATGGAAGTTTAGGGTTAGAGTATGAAGAAGACCGCAGAGCCCACCTCACTGACAAAAGACAAAGGAGAAAAAACCCAACACCCAAACCCAACCAACCAATTTTCCCTTGCAACCGCTGCAACCGTGTCTGCCTGTCCTGCATCGGACTTGTCAGCCACAAACGAGCCTGCAGCTGACGTGGACATTTACCCCTCCATAAATCTTCGTCTGCGAAGCCAAGCCAAAGAAGGGTTAGAGTAATACAGGGAAGTTCAAGAGCCTGGTAGCTGAGGGATAAAACAAATTACTGGTACTGTACTTTAGACTTCTGTACCTTCTGCCTGAAGGTAGTAGTGAGGTGAGATTGTGACCAGGATTATGGGGGTAGGGGGAAGAGGTGTCCTTTATAATATTGGCAACTCTCTGCAGAGGCTGACAACCCTGTGATATCTGTCTCTGATGCTGGCATCAGAAGATCAGTAAAGAGTGTAAATCCTTGCAAGGCATCAGGCTCTGATGGCATACCTGGCAGGGTACTGAAAATCTTTGACAGCCTACTAGTTAGAGTGTTCGTGGACATTTTCAATATCTCATTGCCACCTGGTTCAAAAGTGCATCAATCATCCCAGTCCCCAAGAAGAGCGAAGTAAGCTGCCTCAATGAATATCGTCTAGTAGCTCACACGTGTTCTGTGATGAAATGCTTTGAGAGGTTGAACATGGCCATCTAAAACTACTTCCTTGGAAGAGCAGTCAGCATAATAAGAGATTCATCCTACCTTGGCCAGTACCTCTTCATCCCCCTCCGGTAAGGAAGAAGATTCACGAGCATGAGATTCTGCACCACCAGATTCAAGGACAGTTTCTTTTTTGCATGAATGAACCCCAAAATAGAAACATAATGTTGCTTTTGGTCTGGGCCAACTGATCTTTCTCTGTAATTCTGGATGTTTGTACTTTTGTACAGTGTCATACTTGTTGTATTATGTATGAAATGCCTTCTGGGCTGCTTGCAAAGTAAGCTCCATTACTGCATCTCGATATGATAGGTAATAGCATAGATCATATGGATTTGCTTTATTTGCTTCTTTTTTTTCTATAAATTTCAGCAGCAATTAAAGGGTTAAAAGTTATATATTTTTAAATGGGAAAATACCAGAGTCTGTTAAAGAAATTGCGTTCTTTTAGTAGCGCAGCTGCAAGATGCGAGACCATTCTGTTTTCTAAACTCATCTGCAGATTACAGGTCATGCGAATAGTTGTGAATAGACTGTAGAATGGGAAGCTAAACAACATAAAAAAAGGCTTGTGCCCATCTGTGTATGGGCTTTCTTGCAAAAGGGCACTGTTGTAGGTTACAACAGATCTTCTCCTGTAACAGAGCACCCGCTTTGCAAAGCTAATAAAATTGTGTTGTACTTGCATTAGTTGTCTTATGCTTCTTTATTAGCTTTAATTACTGATGACTGTAAATTGTATTCAAGAAGAAATAAATATATGCAAAAGAAAGAAATGTAAACAAACTACAAATACAGAAATACTTATTCAGTAATAAATAATAAACAAAGTCCTCAAATGAATCTTTGAACGAGTCTGTTGCTCAGGAGTCTGATGGTTGAGGGGTAGCAGCTATTCCTGAAATGTTTCATGGGACTTGTACCTCTTTCCTGATGGCAGCAGTGAGAACAGAGTATGTCCTGGGTGGTGTGGATCCTTAATGATTACTGCTGCTCTCCAATTGCAGCATTCCAAGCAGATGTTCTCAATAGTGGCGAGAGTTTTGCCTGTGATGTGCTGGGCCGTGTTCACTATGTTTCGCAGGGCTTTCCACTCAGAGGTATTGGTGCCCCATATGAAGTCATGACGTAGCTGTTCAGCACAATTTTCACTATATATCTGTAAGCTTGCCAAGGTTTACGATGACATATCAAACCTCCACAAACTTCTGAGGAAGTAGAGGCACTGATGAATTTTCTGTCCTTTAAACAAACTTTGCCCTTATACACCTGGTTAACTTTATTGCCAATAGGGGTGAGTGGGTATGGATGAATAGATTTAGAGCACCACTCATTTATTGCCAGCTCTGTGTAAGCTTCTTTTCCGCACCACAGGCAGGCAGCTTCTGATTGAGAACAAATTGATAGTTGTAGTCCTGCAGTGATAAATAAATTAATCAGACAATAACAACTCTAACAGCTTCTGCATGCTGTGAAAAAAAAACAAATCAAATTAAGTTGAAAAGAAGCTCAAAACATTTGTGTTTGGTTTGTAGCCATTTAATTATTTTTAATTGGCACTGAATACCCAGATGCAATGGATATTAAATTTGTGTTTAATTGTCTTGCTCTTAGAAATAGAGAAGAAATAATATGAAGATTGTGTCAGGAAATATAATTGCACTTAAATCAGTGCTAAAATCAAGCTGCCCTAGATTGAGCAGTCACTCCTTCCAGTCACAGGTCTCTTGTGGATTGATAGGGTAAAAGACTTGATTCTGGGCATTCTTTATTTGAATGCTGCAAGAAAAAATGTGCTCAGTACATTCCCTTAAGGAGCATTTTGCTCCTTATGGATTGTGAATTAGGTGGTTATTGCTTAATTAAGGCAAATGTTTTAATTTTTGCCTTAATACCATATCTTAAAACTGCAGTTTTCCCATTGTGACAGAATATGTTGTGTTTTATATTGTATATAGATATGATTTTGGGGGATAAAGTGTGGCAGATTTTTTTTAGTGTAGGTCACATACAAACACTTTAAAACAGATCTCATTTAAAATACTAGAGCTCTGTTCAAGCCAGACAGGCCAGCTCTGAAAGCCTTTGCAAAAGCTTTGGGGAGTGCCCAAGAGACTTCACTAGTGGATTGTTGTCTTGAAAAGCAGCAGATGAAAGAACTTGGAGGAATGAGATAGGACTGTGAATTAAATAACTTTTCTAAACTTACTCACACATTACATACACATGTGCTTAGAATTAAGTTAGTTAAGTTAATAGTGATAAGTTAAAGTTTGATCCTGTTTTCATGTTTAAAGAAAATTAAAAGCAACTTTTGTTTAAGTAACCTTTTGTCTTGGTGAATATCTATTGCTGCTGGGTTTTGGGGTCCTCTGGGCTCATAACACCATCATTTTGATAATAAATATGCAATATTAATATAATTGTATAAATAAAATTTATATCATATAATGAGAGTAGGAGAGATTGAAACAAGAGATCATGAGTTAAGAGTTAAGGGGCAAAAGTTTAGGAGTAACATGAGGGGGAAATTCTTTATTCAGAAACTGGTGGCTGTGTGGAATGAGCTTCCATGAGAAGTAGTGGTGGCAGGGTCCAGTTTGTCATTCAAGGAAAAATTGGATAAGTATATGGATGGGAGGGGAATGGAGGGTTATGTGCAGGGTGCAGGTAGGTGGGTCTAGGGGACAGCACTTATTTTGTTGTGGATTAGAAGGCCCAAAATGGCCTGCTTCCATGCTGTAATTGTGAGATGGTTATACTGTATATGGTTATATTGTAGAGTGAAAAATGCACTTACAATTGTGATTATATTTAATGTTGAATGAATTTCTTTCTGAGCATTGAATGTATTTATTATAAGCACTGCCTGCATTCCAAGCCATCTGTGGCTGCCTTATGAAGGTTGTACCAATCTGTAACCTTGTTCAGGGTTCCATTTTGTTTTAATTCACTTTAATACTACATTTCTTAGATTTGTCTTTTGGTTTGTAATTTTTAATTGGCTAATATCACAATTGCATGTAAGATATGTGATCTCCATGACCCTCCAAATATTCAAATTAGCTAAGCAAGCCATTCATTCTGTATCCCGATCCCTGTCTAAAACTGACTGATTATGCATCGACTCTGAGATTTTTTTGAAAATTTTATTTATGAATTTTATAGAATACATACAAAACAATTTACATAATAAAAAAACACTATACCCCTGTAATTCATCCCCATGTCGGAGCAAAATACACATTATGGGTAATTATCAGTTGTTGTGTGGTGTGCCAACCCTTTACATCGTTTATTTTAAAAAAAGCTTTTACCTTGTATCCAAACCCATACGTTTCAAATATAAAGTCCACATTTTAACTTATGAAATAATTATCCTTTTTCTGTTATCTTTAAGTAAATACAAGATTTTAGTTCATTATAATTCAACATAATTCTTCTACGTCACAGCAATAGATTTTCTTGCCACCGCTAACCCCAGATGTATAAATGCTATTTGGAATTCATCCAATTGCAAACCCATCATTAATGTATTAGTATAACCCAGTAAACACAGTAACGGATCAAGTTGCAGTTCGATCTTGAATAAATCTTCCAAACACTTAATGATATTTTCCCCAAAAGGTTTAACTTTTTCACATGTCCATACTGAATGTAAGAAAGTATGTGTCTGTCTTCCACATTGGAAACACATCAGAACTAAAACCACATTTTTTCAACTTCTCAGGAGTCAAATACAACTGATGTAGAAAATTGTAATTAACTAAATTTTATCTCACATTAATTAATTTCGTAACACTGTCTGCACATACATTCATCCATTCCTCCTGAGATAATGTAATAAATAAGTCCTTTTCCCATTTATCCTTCATTTTATATAAATCAACCATAACCATCTTTTCCTGTAAAAACACATACATTTCAGAACTGAATCCTTTCTTCCCCTTATCAGCAATTAATATCTCAAATTTTGTTTGTCCAGGTAAAAAAAAATCCTGTCCAAAATTTTCTGACAATAAAGCTAGAACCTGATAACGAGCAAATAAAGAGCCCAAGTTTTGAAGCCAGTATGTTTGTTTCTTTTACTAGACAGTCCTCCACCTACTTACTACCTTTCAGTTCCCAATCTTTCAAATAGGGGTTATTAATTGAAAAAGGAATTATTTTATTCTGATTTAATGGTGTCTTAGCTGAAATTTTACCTTTAGTTCCTATAATTTTATACCAAGTATCCACTAAATGTCTCAATACTGGCAATGTATACTTTTGCAAAAGAGAAGGATTCTATTTATGTATAAAATGATGTACATTGTTCTCAAAAATATGAACCAACTCCAACTTAGTCCATATTGGGGGTTGATCATGATCAAACGTCCTATTGTTGCTTCATAATAATTCTGAAAATTTAGTAATTGAAGTCCACCCCATTCATACCTCCATGTCAACTTCTGCAGAGAAACTCTCAAATTTGCTTTTCCATAAAAACAGTCGAACCGCAGTATTTATTTCCTTAAAGTTTTTTGGTACAGAACACAGAATAGATTGAAAAAGATACTGAATATAAGGAAATATATTCATTTTAAAACAATTTAGTAATTGAAGTCCACCCCACTCATACCTCCATGTCAACTTCTGCAGAGAAACTCTTGAATTTGCTTTTCCATAAAAACAGTCGAACCGCAGTATTTATTTCCTTAAAGCTTTTTGGTACAGAACACAGAATAGATTGAAAAAGATACTGAATATAAGGAAATATATTCAATTTAAAACAATTTAGTAATTGAAGTCCACCCCACTCATACCTCCATGTCAACTTCTACAGAGAAACTCTCGAATTTGCTTTTCCATAAAAACAGTCGAACCGCAGTATTTATTTCCTTAAAGTTTTTTGGTACAGAACACAGAATAGATTGAAAAAGATACTGAATATAAGGAAATATATTCATTTTAAAACAATTTAGTAATTGAAGTCCACCCCACTCATACCTCCATGTCAACTTCTGCAGAGAAACTCTTGAATTTGCTTTTCCATAAAAACAGTCGAACCGCAGTATTTATTTCCTTAAAGTTTTTTGGTACAGAACACAGAATAGATTGAAAAAGATACTGAATATAAGGAAATATATTCAATTTAAAACAGTTTTAGTAATTGAAGTCCACCCCACTCATACCTCCATGTCAACTTCTGCAGAGAAACTCTCGAATTTGCTTTTCCATAAAAACAGTCGAACCGCAGTATTTATTTCCTTAAAGTTTTTTGGTACAGAACACAGAATAGATTGAAAAAGATACTGAATATAAGGAAATATATTCATTTTAAAACAATTTAGTAATTGAAGTCCACCCCACTCATACCTCCATGTCAACTTCTGCAGAGAAACTCTCGAATTTGCTTTTCCATAAAAACAGTCGAACCGCAGTATTTATTTCCTTAAAGTTTTTTGGTACAGAACACAGAATAGATTGAAAAAGATACTAAATATAAGGAAATATATTCATTTTAAAACAATTTATTCTCTCAATCAAAGTTAAAGGCAAATCATTCCATCTGTTCAAATAAAATTTTATCTTATTTAATAATGGAACATAATTTAATCTGTACAAATTCTGATATCCTCTGAGATTTTTGAAGGATTTATCTGTAACCTTTGTAATGCATTTATCCCCTACAATTGAGCAGACCCAACCCTGGGTAGCAAATTGATAATCCACTGCATATCTGGTTTGTTGTGAGAAAAGCCTCAATTCTACCAATTCTCAATTAACTTATTCTTTCTTATTGCCCAACACCATTAAGCCACAGATGAGATTATTGCAATTCTTGGCAGCCATCAAGGGATATGGAGCTGAGGACTCCCCATCCAAAGTCAGATCCTATGGTAATAGGATTGTTATAGCCCGCACAAATTCCTTTGACACTCCTCGAAGATGATCTGTCTTCTGACTCTAGCGTTTTCCGGTCATGGGATGACCAGAGGTCCTAATGTCCCAATGGAAAACAAAGCAGGGAGTCTGTTTCCTGTAATAGATAGGCTTTCTTTAACTGATAACATGTGGTGGGGTCTCTCGCTCTCTCTATGGTGACTGTGCTAATTCAGAAATGAGTGCATTGTAAAAGTGAATACCCTGGCAACCTCCTCTAGTCATACTATTGATCTGATCAAAGAAGTGTAGCTGGCTTTCTATACACCTTCCTTTAGCTGCTTGGAACACTTAGCTAATTCATTGGCCAAGAGCCCTAACTTCTGATTGGTGGTATAAACATTAATCTTATCACCATATAAGTAAGACATATTAAAAAAGGTCACTAAAAATTCCTCTTTTCAGTTTTGACTCCAGTCTTCAGTTCAAATGTCAGGGTGACAAGAGGCATGACAATAAAGATCTCATGTGGTAGGTGGGCCTCTCTTTTTCAGGGTGTTATCATAAAAGTCTTAATATCTTAGCTGGGCCTTTTTCCTTGATTCTGTTTGGTGTATCTAGTGAGGCCATCCGTCAAACTTTACTGCACTCATTGTTATTACCGGGACCTGAAATTGCCCTTCTCAGCAAGCTCCCAATTTCTTCCGATCCAATTCTTTACCAGAACGTAATTCTTAGGTTTGACATTGTGGTATTCACCACTTTGATCTGTTGGATCAACCTCTTTTAGGTCGGCTTGTTGTACCTGTGAACGCATCTCTCAAAAAATGTTTTAGTTGGGTTACTCAAATATTTACTTATGGCATCTCTTAATGATAATAAATCCATCCCCTCTGGTTGTGCAGGCTTTGCTCCTCAAGATGACCATATTGACTGTCCATGGACCATCTCTGCAGCAGATAGCCCTGATTTAGCCTGCGATATCATCTGCACTTGAAACAATGCTAGGGGTAGCATTTTTTAGCCAATTTTAGCCCTGTTTTCTCAGTCAATTTGTCCAGTTTTGTTTTTTTCATTTGCACATTCCACTATTCCTGCTGCCTGGGTTAATGGGAGTAAACTTAATCAATTTATTCTTTAAGGACCCAGGCAAATCAATAATAACAGACGTGTGGCGGCTCACATTCTCATGGCGAGCCGGCCCTGGGTGTACCGCCATGTGGCGGGGCAGTCATGGGAAGATGGCATTGTCAGCGGTTCTCCCTGACTCCACTCTCCCTTCTAGTGTGCCCTGGGCAGTAATTATGACATCACCACACACGTGGTGGCTGAGCCCGTGCTGCCCTTAAAGGGGCACATGCTGAATTCGAATAAACAGTCGTTAATGACCTTGGGTGTGGTAACTGTGTTTTTTCCAGCAGTGCAGAGCGCCACAGACAATACTTATAGTTCTGTACTTAATTCTATCAAATCAATCCATATATACTCAAATGGTAAGCGTTCAATTTCTTTACCAGGATTATATTGTAGGCAGATAATACATTCCTTCCTTTGGAAGGTCTGACTGTCTTAGATTAGTGATGTGCCACTCAACCTTAGTCAATCTACATTATTGCATATATATAATTAAGTAGTACAAGTGTTTTTAAAAATTGCATTTGGTACAGAAGTTGTCCAGCAGGGGTGGCTCATAATTTGATTTGTGGCACACACCCTACTGTTGACAGAGCTTAATGAAATGGTAGGAGTGTCCCCTTGAACTTGTGCTTCATCCCCATATCAGACAAGACTGTTCTATTCAAGCAGTTTATCCCTTTCTGAACAAATGATGAAGGGACCAATTATAGCAGCAGCAGTTTAATTTTACATCAAAGCTAAGTTAGAAACCTTCTTTATCGTAACTAGTGAGACACAGATCTGGTTACTGTGCTTGCTAGGGTAGATATGGGGTGGTCTTGCCCACAGGAATCTTTTTGTTTCCTCATTCTCATCATTCTTCAAGAATAGGGTCACCCTGCCTGACATCGGGTCCCTGGGGTTTTATTCTTTCACCTTTTGTTTGTTTTAACCATTTGGTGCCTGAAAGAATGTGTTACCATTTTAATCGTAATTATCATATCTTTTATCTGAAAATCTAAATCTGTTTCACATTCTGTAGTTGGGGCTGGTCTGTTCCTTATTTAAATTTAATTTTTATTACACAGCTTGTATGGAGAAAAGTTCAATTTCAGCCTTAAAATAATACTCACGGACAGGGTGAGAGCTGCCAATCATTATAAACTTTGGTTATCAAGCAAAATTCCAGACATGTAATTGAGATCCCCAAAGTTTCCTCCTCTGTGGCTCCCATTATCTCTCCAGCTCTTATTCTTTTTTTTGACATTAATTGTTTTTCCACAGCTGTATTACTACCATTATAAATTATTTTTTCTGCTCCATGTAATTGGAACATGGATGGGACCAGTCCCTTACCTATCATTACCTTTTTAACTCATAAATTTACCTGACCAGCCCTTTTCTGACCTCCTGGTCAATTCCTACCTTTTTCTGAGTTGTGAAACTTGCTGTCCAATCTAAATTTCTACCATACTTCAGATATAAATAACACATTGGCTGTTCCAGGGTCTCCACATCACTCATTTCAGATATTTTACCCATAGGAGTGTTTACTCCTGATTTATCACACACTTGTCCCATGTCCCTTTGATCCTCTGCACCAACTTCAGGGTCCTGACCTTTGCATGGGGATTTCCCCTCTTAACAATCAATCTAAGGCAGGGCGTCAGAACTAGGACAACATGTTATGTTGGACGATACTTTTACCCCCTCACCGGGCAAATCCTCAAGCCCTTATCCTCTGTGTGCTTGGGATGTGACATTTATAGTTCATCTGGAGTCCATCAGAGTTGTGCTATAAGGAGGGAGGGATCAATTGATCTAACACCTTAAGAGAAGAACCGGGAAAGTGTCCCGTGAGCCTGTTCTTTAGTCTTTAGATGCTAGTTCAGCCGGTCACTGACACCATCCAGCAAGCATTCCTCAGTCTTGGACTCCTGGCTGGTTTACCAAATGTATTGAAACTGCCACTTCCCGATGCAAAGAACACAGCACAAAGAACTGGTACAGTTAACTCTTTATTGGACACCAAGTTAACCTGAGAGAACCCTTACTGCTTTCACACTTGAAAGCAGTCTCCAGAGGTCTCTATTCAACAAATGGATGCATCAACTTTTATACACTTGAGAAAACAAGTCGAACTAAAAGATTACATCACTATTCTACATACAAGGTAAATCACACCCTGTAGCCCTGTCTCTTATCAAGGTTGAATAAGAACAACAATGAGTTACATTTACTCCACATAATGTCGGTCTCTTTTCCTGATTCTCCTCCTGTTCAGGCAGTTTCTCCAGTTTTTTTTTAAACTTTCTTCTTTAGTTCTCCTCCCTGCCTGACACACTTTCCCTAGTCTCTCTCCTGTCCTGAAAAGCTTCAGTATCTCCACCTCCTGCTCTCTTTCGTTCTCAATTTTCAGATTTATCTTTAGGTTTATAATGGAGGTACCTTCCATTGGCCATTTAGTTAACAATTTTTTAAATTCTCTTTTCCCATTTTTCAGATGTTTTTATGATATCGATTTTAGATACTGGGAACTTTTTACTTAGTTGCAGTTGCTTTATTCATTGCACTATTTTGTTCAGCACACCATAAATTAGTCAGGTTGTAATCTTTATTTCCATCCTGTCTGCTCTTGTAGTCACTATGCTATATTCAATGCTACTTCTACTTTTTCCCTAACACCTTTATGGTTTTAAATTGTCCAGTTGATCCGAATTTTATTTAACTTACCTGTTCTGCCCATGCACACCCCTACTCACTTAGGGCGGTATCCACAGGATGCCTTGTCCGTTCAGACCCTTACTCACTTAGGGTGGCATCCACGAGGACGTACCAACACCACGTGGAATTTTTCTTCAATCACAGTCTTCCCCTTATTATTATTTACCTCACTGCGCAGTTTTCCTGATCAATTCTCCGAGCCTCCTTCAGATCAATTTGTCAGAGATTCTTTGGATCGGAGAGCCCCTCTGACTGCCGTTTGACACTTCTGTGTCCCCAGCGACCTCCCGTTCCCAACAGAGTTTAGTCCAAATTTAAGGCAAAAACTGCTTACCTTTTTCGCGAGTGGCCACGCTTTATCTGTTGGTTCCGAGAAGATCCCCGAGGGGCTGGGAAGCGCTCTCGACCAGCCACCTCTTTTCTGATGAGTCTCTTTCCGAACCTGCTCACTGCACCAAATTCTGTTGTGGTTTTTTGATGTCCAAAAATGAGTCCGGAAATGCAGAGAATTCTTCAGAAAAGTTTAAGCCTTTATTTGTAAACGAAAGGTGAGACGAAGCAAAGTCTGGACTCTAAAATGCCTGTTGCTATAAGACACTGCCATTTTTATTATATTATAGTCCTGACTTAATCATATTTCTGCATCAATCATTCACAACCTCTTTACAGGATGCCATCCCTTGGCTTGCCAGAATTATTTTCATTATTCTCCACCCATTAATCTAATCATATTTAGAACCACATGTTTAATCTCCTGCTGCCTTCTATTCATTACTGTGGCCTTGTGTAGTAAATACATATTTGTAACATAGTCTGTGTAAATTGTCACATGGTAATGGATGGTAGTTCATGTGTTTTTTCTCCCCATATAAACTGAGGAATTTAGACAATTTTTGTAATTATGGTAATATTTAACAGACAAATGTACGGCTACATTTAAATCGACACATACTGTATATTTAATAACATGTTAAATATTTTCCTGTCTCTTCCATTTCCTGAACAGAAAAGTATTATCACTCATATTAAATAATAATAAAATACTTTATTAGTTGCCTTTAAAGACAGATCAGATACAATGAATCAAGATAATACTTTTCTGTCAGGAAGTGGAAAAGACCATGGAAAATATTTTGTATGCTGTTAAATATAAAGTCAAGTCAAATTTATTGACATCTGATTGTTCAAGTACAACCCAAGGGTTCTCCAGTCCTCTGTGCAAAACATGCAGATACACAACCAGACAGAACACACATATAGACAAACAATATATGTGCAGGACAAGTAGTTTATCTATATAAATAAATAATTATTGTTTTGTACATATGAAAGTTTTGGATGGTTATTATGAGTAGTTCCTTTGGTCGTTCAGCTGTTGTTCAGCCTGGTAGTGCTGGCTCTGATACTCCTGTATATTTTCCCTGACAGAAGCAACTGAAAGATGCTGTGTGTTGGGTGGAAGGGATCCTCAATGGTTTTGCACACCCTCTTCGGAAAATGATCCAGGTTGATCACGTTGATCAACGGGAAAGAGAGACTCCAGTGTCCTTGCTGCCACTCTTATGGTCCTGTAGATTGACCTCTGATCCATTTCTATGCAGCAACTGTTCCACACTGTGATGAAACTGGCTAGGATGTTCTCGACAGAGATTAGAATTTATTGTCATGAACAATAAATTTGAGGTTTTTTGGCAGCATCATAGAGCAAACATTCATATTACAACCATCTTACAACATTACTATAAAATTAATAGTGTTCAAAAGGTAAGGCAGAGTCTATGATACATTGATTATTCAGGGATCTGATGGCAGTGGGAAGAAGCTGTCCTTGTGCCACTGAGTGCTCATCTTTAGACTCCTGTACCTTTTTCCTGATGGTAGTAGAGTGAAGAGGCCATGGCCTGTGTAGTGAGGATCTTTGAGGAAAGGCTACATTTTTAAGGCACTGTCTCGTAGATGCCCTCAATGGAGTGAAGCTTGGTGCCTGTGATGCTGCAGGCTGGGTTAACAAGCCTCTGGAATTTGTTCTTGTCCTGAGAGTTGGTGCCTTCATACTGGGCAGTGATGCATCCAGCCAGAATGCTCTCCATGGTACACATGTAAAAGTTTACAAGAGTCTTTGGTGACCTACCGAAACTCGTCAGACACCTCACAAAGTATAGCTACTGGTAAGCCACCTTTGTTACTGAATTAATATGGAGGGTCTAGGACAGATAGTTGGAGATGTTGATGCCCAAGAATTTGAAGTTCTTTATTCTTTCCATTACAGAGTCCTTGATGATTACAGAGTCCTTGATGAGTACAGAGTCCTTGATGAGGACTGAGTCGTGTTCCCCTAACTTCCTCCTGAAGTCCACAATCATCTCCTTGGTTTTGCTGACGTTGAGCACAAGGTTGTTGTCATTACACCTTTCAACTGATCTATCTCCCTCCTGTTCGCTTCCTCATTGCCATTTGTGATTCTGCTGACAACTGTGGTGTCATCGGCAAACGTAGATGGCATTGGAATTGGGCTTGGCCGCACAGGCATAGGTGTAAAATGAGTAGAGCAGTGGGCTATGCACTAATCCTTGGAGTGTGCCTGTGTTGAGGAGACATTTCCAATTTGTACTGACTGTGGTCTTCTGATGAGAAAGTCAAGGATGCAGTTGCAGAGGGTTATAGATGCCCAGGGTTTGGAGATTCTTGACCAGCACTGAGGGGATAATGGTATTGAAGCCCGAGCTGTAGTCTTTGAAGAGCAGCCGTATGTTTGAATTGGTGTTTTTGAAGTGATCCAGAGCTGAGTGGAGAGCCAACGATATTGCATCTGCTGTAGAGCGATTGTGATGACAGGAAAATTGCAGTGGGTCCAGATCTTTACTTAAGTATATATTAATTCTGGTTATGGCCAGCCTCTTGAAGCATTCTATCACAGTTGATGTTAGTGCTACTGGCTAGTAGTCATTGAGGCAGTTCACATTGCTCTTGGATACTGGGATGAGTGATGTCCTTTTGAAGCAGTTGGGACCCTCTGACTGGTGCAATGAGAGGTTGAAAATGTCCGTGAACACTCCGGCCAGTGCAGATTTTCAGTACCCTGCCAAGTACTCCTATTGTAGGTTCACATGTTAAAGGAGCAGAAGCAGACCATTAGGCCTATCGAGTCTGTTCCGTGTCACTACACTAAGCTGAACTATGCTCACATTTAGTTCCATTTTCCAGTCTTTTCCCCATATCCTTTGATACCCTTACTAATTAAATACTTATCCATTTCCTGTTTAAATACTCCCAGTGATTTGGCCTCCACTGCTTTGTGTGGCAGTGAGTTCCACAGATCCACGATCCTCTGACTAAAGAAGCTCTTCCTCTTTTGTTTTAATTGGATAACTTCTAATTTTAAGACCATGACCCCTTGTCCTCTATTCACTCATCAAGGGAAGCACTTTATCCGCATTCATCTGTCAAAACCTTTCAATATTAGATATGTCTCTATGAGATCCCCCTCATTCTCCTATACTCCAACGAATATAATCCAAGCACTGTCAAATCCTCCCTATAAACCAGCCCCGGCATTCCAGGAGTCATCCTAGTAAATCTCCTCTGCACCCTCTCCTGCAACATCACATCTTTTCTAAGATAGGGGGCCAAAAACTGTACACAGTACACTGGATGAGGTCTCACCAGTGTCCCATAGAGTCTCATTAACACCTCTACTCTTATATACTATACCTCTTGAAATGAATGCAACATAGCATTCGCCTTCTTCGCTACCAACCCCACCTGGGCATTATCTTTTAGATTACTCTGCACAAGGACGCCCAGGTTTCTTTGCACCTCTGAGAATTGAATTTTCTCCCCATCCAGATAGTACTCTGCCAGTTTATTTCCACTGCCAAAATGTAGATCCGAACACTTCTCAACATTGTACTTCATCTGCCATATTTTTGCCCAGTCTCCCAATCAGTCTATAATCTCTCTGCAATTTTATGGTTTCTTCAACAGTTCCTGCTCTGCAACCTAACTTGGTGTCATCTGCAAATTGGCCACAAAACCATTCATTTCACAATCCAAATTGTTAATATAAATTTTAAAGGACAGCAGCCCCAAGACCGACCCCTGCGGAACACCGCTTGTTACAAGCTGCTAACCTGAACGGGATCCTTTAATTTCAACCCTTTGCTTTCTGCCTATCAGCCATTTTTCTATCCAATCTAATAGCATCACTGTAATTCCGTGGATCTTCAATTTATTTATCAGCCTAACTTGCGGAACCTTATCGAAAGCCTTTTGAAAATCCAAATATACAACGTCCACCTGAGATATCCTACCTGAGATTTCTTCAAAAAACTCTAATAGTCAGGCAGAATCTACCCTTTTAAAAAAAACCCCAAAAAACCATGCTGACTAGGACCTATCCTGTCTTGGATTTCCAGGTATTTCATAAATTCATCCTTGAGGATTGACTCTAATATCTTCCCAACCATCGATGTCAGACTTGTAGGTCTACAGTTTTCTTTTTTCTGTTTCTCACCCTCCTTGTACAACAGAACTACATTCGTAACCTTCAAATCCCCTGGAACCAAGCCAGAGGCTATTGATTTCTGGAAGATAGCCACCTCTTTCAAAACCTGCAGGTTTTGCCCTTGGCATTTATTAATTCAACCCATACTGATTCTACTGATTTAGACCCCATGTCCCTTCTAATGATTTAATGTCATTACTTATCATCCAAGCCACCCCTCCACCTCTACCCTCTTGTCTATCTTTCCTATAGACTGTGTATCCTCGGATATTGAGCTCCCATTTGCACGCCTCATTGAGCCACGTTTCAGTAATGTTCACAATGTTGTACCTTTTTAGTTGAATCTGACCAGGTCACCTACTTTGTTTCTGATGCTACATGCATTTAAGTATAGTGCCCATAAGTCTGTTATCGATGTCGTTGGTGCTGTATTCCAGTTGAACATCTTTCTCCTGTCTGCTCACATGCCTTTCCTTTATGTCATTATTTCTACTTCTGTTGTAACTCCCTGTCTTGTTGCTATCCTATTCTCTTTGCTCTCATTTTGATTTCCCTCCCCCTGCAAAGCTAGTTTAAACCCTCCCCAATGGCTCTAGCAAACCCTCTTGGCAAGATATTGGTCCCTTTCCAGTTCAGGTGCAGCCCATCCCTTTTATAGAGTTCTTAACTTCCTCAGAAGCGATCCCAATGCTCCAGGAATCTAAATCCTTGCCCCCTTCACCAACTCTTTAGCGACACATTCATCTGCAATAACTTCCTATTTGTACCTTGTCTAGCACATGGCATAGGCAGCAATTCAGAGATTACCAACCTCGGTCCTGTCTTTTAACATTGTACCTAGCTCTTTATATTCCCTCTTGAAGACCTCTACTCTACCTCTATCTATGTCATTGGTCCCCACGTGGACCACAACATCCAGCAGCTCTCCCTCCACTACCAGAATGCTGCTAAGACAATTTGAGACATTCTTGACCCTGGCACCTGGGAGTCAACATACCCATTTGGGAGTCTCTATGCATTCCAGCAAACTTCCTATATGTCCTCCTAACCAATGAATCCCCTATAACTAATGCTCTCCTCTTCTCAGCCCTTCCCATCATGATGCCTGATAGCCTTGCCCAGCTCAGTCTTCTCAGGAAGTGCAGTCACTGTTCACCTTCATGACAAGTGAGCTGTTGAGTGTCCATGATAAGTCACTAGTTAAGTGAAATCCAATGAACGGTGTTCTCCACATTCTCTACTACAGTGTAGTTTATGTGTAGTGGAGGGTGATCATTCCTGGTCTTCCTGAAGTCCACGATCATCTCCTTCGTCTTGTCCATGTTGAAAGTCAAGTTGTTAATCTCGGACTATTTAACAAGATGTTCCACCTCTCCTCTGTAGTGCAACTCATTGTTGTTGCAGATGAGGCCATCTACCGTTGTGTCATCTGCAAACTTGATGACACTGTTGGAACTGGATCTGGTGATGCAGTCATGGGTCAATAGTGTAAACAGGAGCACACAGCCCTGAGGTATGACAGTGCTCAATGTTCTGCTACAGACCCAGACAGACTGTGGTCTTTCCATTAGGATGTCCAGGATCCAGTTACAGAGAGGGGCATTGAGTCCCAGCGAGGACAGCTTCTCCACCAGCCTCTGGGGAATGATCGTATTAAACGTAGAGCTGAAGTCAATGAACACCGGCCTGGATTATGAGGTGTAATTCTCCAGGGGGGCCAGGATGGAGCGAAGTGACAAGACTATAGCATTGACTGTGGAATGGTTTCTTCTATAGGCAAATTGAAATGGATCCAGAATCTGTGGGAAGTGTTCTTTGATGCATTGCATCACCAGACGCTTGAACTGTTTCATAATAGTGTAGGTCAGTGCCATGGGGCAGTAATCATTGAAGCCTGTTATTTTCACCCTTTTGGGTACTGCGATGATGGGGGTTGTTTTGTACCCTCTGCCTGGTGTGGGTTCACCTTGGATAGAATTGTCCTCATCTCGGCCGTGGCTATGCAGGGGGATTTTTCATCGGTTACTTTGGTATCATCCTGTTCTTCTCATCAAACTGTGTATAGAAGATGTTCAGTCTGCCCGGAATGGAGGCGTCATTGTCCTTAACTCGCAAGGTTGACTTGTGAACCTTTATAGTCTTAATCCCTTGCCTCGTGTCACCAGTGTCACACAGCTGTCTGTGGATCTTCTGTGCATACCCTCGCTTTTACTTTTGGATTGCACAGGACCTGGCTGATCTTAGTACCATCCTACAACCTGTCCTGAAGGCAGCATCTGGACCTCTGCATCCAACTATGTTTTCTGGTTAGCCCTTGTTGTGAAACATTTGATCTCGGCGACATCTTCAATTCATTTTTTTTCAAAGTATCAACTCCTTAATCAAATGTAATGACAGCAGCCCAAATGACACTACAACATCTGAATTTAAATGAGGAAAAAAAAATCCTTGAGCAAATTGATCTTGTTCTTCATGGAAAGCAGATTAATTGCATATTATGAAACATGAGGAAACAGCTGAGTCTGAAAAGATGTGTCTGCATGGGTTTCCTCCTACTTCCAAAAATGTACAGTTTGCTTGGTAAATTGGATAGTGTTATTTGATGCTGGCATGTGGGTCACTGGAAGGATCTGGGGAGATGGGATGGGAATGAGGGAGTGTACAAATGGATATATGATGAACAGTCCAGAGTCAGTTGGACGAAAAGCCTGTTTATGCACAGTATGACTTTAATTTCATTCAAAGATTTTATGGTAACTGTTTAACGATGTCATATCAAAGTTCAAATGTTCATGGTTCAGATTTATTGTCAGAAGTACTGGTGCCTCCATATCAGGCCATGATACAGACAGTCAGCATACATTCTGCTGCATATCTGTAGAGTATTTTATGGATCAATTTTTCTGCACATTAGCACCAGCTATTTCTCCTGAGAAAATTTTTATTGGTAAATACCTTTTTTATCGATTGTGAAGTGTTGGGTTATTGCTACAGATCAGAGAAAATGAACTTCAGGTGTCTAAATTCAATACAAATGAGCAATGCCTCGGATTCTATCAATTTCCTTCAAGGGAAAATGTTTTCATAGTTCTTTTCCAGAAAGAAAAGTGAAGTGTGTGGGAGAGAGTAATCTTTGCCATCAAAACCACCCAGTAGGTTGAAGTCATTTTAAGCAGGCAACACCATCTTGTGTTTAGATATTGTATTTTTCTCTGACCCCAAAAATAACTTGTGTGTTGCACAGATTGAACTGAAAATTGAAGGATGAAAATATAATCTAAAGAAAGGAAAAATTATTTGCATAAAATGGGCAAGATTCATTGATGTCATCCTTACTTTTAAACATATTTCCTTCTTTAGATAGAAGTACTCCATCTTCATGGCCATTTCCACGAACATGACTCTCCAGACCCCACTCAACCCCCCACCCCTCCAACTTTAAGCCTTCTTCCCCTTCTTGGACACCTCGTCCTGGCCAGCTTCCCACACTGGATCATTTTATTTCCAATTGCTGCCAAGATGTCTTAACTTCACCACTCCCCTCTCTTATCCCAATCTCACCTCCACCAAACACTCTGCCATCCATTCTCTGTGCAATAATCTCAACATCACCATCAAACCAACAGACAAGGGTGGTACTGTTGAGTTCTGGTGCCCTGACCTCAACCTTGCCGAGACCAGAAGATAGCTCTCAGACACTTCTTTTTACTTTCCTTTTACACAGAACGTCACATCTCCAACACTACCTCTAACCTCATCACCTCTCTCCCACGGCCTCCAACATTGTTTCCCATCCATGCACTGCCTAATTCCACCTGCTACACAAGATACACAAACCAAGTTACCCAGGTAAACCCATTGTTTCCACATGCTCCTGTTTCACCAACCTAGTATCATCTTAACCTCGATTCCATTTTTCTCTCTTGGTCCAATCCCTCCCCACCTTCATCAGTGATCTCTGAACTTAATCCCTGAACTTGGACTGCCCCTTTACACATCCACCCACCATACAGATGGTCTCAAAGCCCTTTGTTTCTTTCTTGACAAGAGATCTAACTAGTCACCCTCCACCATCACCCTCTTCTGCCTGGAGAACTTGTTCTCACTCTTATAACTTTTCTTTTGACTTCTCCCTCTTTCTCCATACCAAAGGAGTAGCCACGGGTACCCAGACAGGTCCCAGCAATGCCTACCTACTTGTGGGCTTTGAGGAGAAATCCACACTGCAAGCCTACAAAGACAAGGCCCTGCAACTCTTCCTCACCTATATTGATGACTATATTGGTGCTGCCTCTTGCAGCTGTGATGAAATCATTAACTTCATTCACTTTAATGCCAACTTCCATCCCAACCTCAAAATCACTTGGTCCATCTCCAGTGATGCTTTCCTCTTTATCTCTGTCTTCATCTCAGGAGATGAGCTTTCCACCGATTTCCAGCGATATTTTACAAACCCACCAACTCCCAAAACTACCTTGACTACACTTCTTCACATTCAGTCCTCTGCAAGGATTCTATGACTTTCTCTTAATTTCTCTGTTCCATCCTATCTGTACCTAAGATGAAGTTTTCCAGTCCAGATCATCTGTAATGTCTTCCTTCTTCCATTAATGTGGCTTCCCCTCCACCACCAACTGACCTGCATCTCCTCCAACTGCACCATCAACTCCTCCATTTCCCGTTCGTCTTTCCTGGCCCCTTCTGCTCCCAGACACAACAAACACAGGATTCCCCTTGTCCTCACATATCACCCTACATCCAACACATTATCCTCCATAATTTTCACCACCTATATCATGATCCCACTACTAGATACATCTTCCCCCCCCCCCCCCCATTCTCCCGTCTCTGGCTTCTGTAGGAACCGCTCCCTCAGTGACTCTTGTCCACTCATCCCTTCCCTTTAATCACCCCCTTGGGACCTTCCCCTGAGGCCACAGGATGTGCCATACTTACACCCACACCTCCTCCCTCACTATCATTCTAGACCCCAAACAGTCCTTCCAAATGAAGCAACACTTGTGATTCGGTGGGTGTCCTCTACTGCAGTGGTTCCCAACCTTTTACTTTCCACACACATACCACTTTAATTATTCCCTATGCCTTAAGTGTTCTGTGATTAGTAAATGATTGTTTAAGGTGGTATGTGAGTAGGAAGGGAAGGTTGAGAATCACTGCTCTAGACCCAATTACTACTGAAATATTTTGCTTGAGAAAAATTGTCATTGGTCCATTTCTTTGGAGCTATGAAACTGTGCACATACGAATCAATTTGGAATAATTAAAACAGTGGTTTTCAAACTTTTTCTTTCCACCCACATACCACCTTAAGCAATCCCTTATTAATCACAGAGCACCTATGGCAAAGGGAATACTTTTTAAAATTTTTAAAAATTTTTCACACTATGAACCATATTAACCAAAATACACACAAACATTTCCCTCTTGAATATACACATTGTCATCTTCTCCCCTTTTACCCCCCTCTCTTCCCTCCCTCCTTTGCACCCCCTCCAAACCCATTAAACGTTCAACATATACAATACAATAAAACCATTAAACAATGTCATCACACTATGAAAATTAACAAGAAAATTGTGTCATCTACTTTTACACACTGGGTCAGTTCATTTCGTCTTCTTCTCATTCTATCATTTTAATGGGTGGAGGTCTGTGGTAAGCACTCTCTGTTGTGTTCCATGTACTGTTCCCAAATTTGTTCGAATAATGTGACTTTATTTTTTAAATTATATGTTATTTTTTCCAATGGAATACATTTATTCATTTCTATGTACCATTGCTGTACTCTCAGGCTCCCTTCTGATTTCCAAGTTGACATTATACATTTTTTGCTCCAGCTAAGGCTATCATAATAAATCTTTTTTTATGCTTCATCCAGTTTGAGGCCTAATTCCTTACTTCTTATATTACTTAGAAGAAAGATCTCTGGATTTTTTGGTTTGTTTCTTTTTGTGATTTTATTTAATACCTGATTTAGATCTTCCCAAATCTTTTCCACTTTCTCACATGCCCAAAATGCATGTACTGTTGTTCCCATTTCCTTCTTACAGCGAAAACATCTATCTGATACTGTTGGGTCCCATTTATTTAATTTTTGGGGCGTGATATATAGCCTGAGTAACCAATTATATTGTATCATGCGTAACCTCATGTTTATTGTATTTCTCATATGTCCGGAGCATAGCTTTTCCCATATTTCATTATTTATCTTTATGTTTAGATCTTTTTCCCACTTTTCTTTGGGTTTACAGCTTATTTCATCATTTTCTTTCTCTTGCAGCTTGATGTACATGTTTGTTATAAATCTTTTAATTATCATTGTGTCTGAAATCACATATTCAAAGCTGCTTACTTCTGGTAAGCTCAGTCTGGTTCCCAATTTATCCTTTAAGTAGGCTTTCAGTTGATGGTATGCAAACATTGTACCATGAGTTATTCGATATTTGTACTTCATTTGTTCAAATGATAATAAATTATTTCCCAAAAAAACAATTTTCTATTCTTTTAATCCCTTTTCTCTCCCATTCTCTAAAGGAAAGGTTATCTATTGTGAAAGGGATTAGTTAATTTTGTGTCAATAATAATTTTGGCAGTTGGTAATTTGTTTTTTTCCTTTCTACATGAATCTTCTTTCAAATGTTGAGCAGATGGTGCAGTACTGGTGAACTTCTATATTGCACCAGTTTTTCATCCCACTTATAAAGTATATGTTCTGGGACCTTCTCCCCTATTTTATCTAGTTCTATCCTGGTCCAATCTGTTTTTTCCCTTGTTTGATAAAAATCTGATAGATATCTTAATTGTGCTGCTCTATAATAATTCTTAAAGTTTGGTAGCTGCAAACCCCTTTGTTTGTACCATTTTGTTAATTTATCTAACGCTATCCTCAGTTTCCCCCCTTTCCATAAGAATTTCCTTATTATTTTCTTTAGCTCATTGAAGAATTTCTCTGTTAAGGGAATTGGTAACGATTGAAATAGGTATTGTATCCTTGGGAAGATATTCATTTTAATGCAATTTACCCTTCCTATCAGTGTTAGTGGTAAATCTTTCCAATGTTCTAAGTAATCTTGTAATTTCTTCAATAATGGCTGATAATTTAATTTGTATAGATGGCCTAGATTATTATTTAGTCTAATACCTAGGTATCAGATTGCTTGTGTTTGCCATTTAAATGGTGATTCTTTTTTAAACTTTGTGAAATCCGCATTATTCATTGGCATCGCTTCACTTTTATTTGCGTTGATCTTGTACCCCGATACTTCTCCATATTCCTTCAATTTCTTATGTAATTTTGTTTATTGATAATTCTGGTTCTGTTAAGTATACTATGATGTCATCTGCAAATAAACTGATTTTTTTATTCCTTCTCTTTTATTTTTATCCCTTTTATTTTATTTTCTGTTCTTATCAGTTCTGCCAATGGTTCTATTACTAAAGTGAACAGTGAGAAAGATAGAGGACATCCCTGCCTAGTTGACCTGCTTAATTTAAATTGGTTCGATATATATCCATTTTCTGTCACCTTTGCCATTGGACCCTTATATAATGCTTTAATCCAATTAATATATTTCTCTGGTAGGTTGAACCTCTGTAATACTTTGAATAAATAATGCCATTCTACGCTGTCAAAGGCTTTCTCTGCGTCTAAAGCAACAGCCACTGTTGGTGTCTTATGTCCTTTTACTGCATGGATTGTTAATGAACTTACAGACATTGTCCGTTGTTTGTCTTTTCTTAATAAATCCAGTTTGATCTAGTTTTACTATTTTTGGTATACAGTTGGCCAATCTGTTTGGTAATAGTTTTACTTTTAACTTATAATCTGAGTTAAGTAGAGATATTGGTCTATATGATGCTGGTGTTAAAGATCTTTCCCCGTCTTTGGTATTACTGTTTTGTATGAATCTGGCATGTTTTATGTTTCTTCAATCTGGTTCATTACTTCCAGGAGAGGAGGAATTAGTAACTCTTTAAATGTTTTATAGAATTCTATTGGGAGTCCATCCTCCCCAGGCATTTTATTATTCGCTACCTTTTTTAATATATCTTGTATTTCCTCTATTTCAAATGGTTTTATTAATTTGTTTTGCTCCTCTTCTTGCAATTTCAGTAGTTCAGTTTTGGCTAGAAATTCATCTATTTTGTCTTTTTTCCCTTCGTTCTCTGTTCGGTATAATTGGTCGTAGAATTCCTTAAAATTTTCATTGATCTCTGCTGGGTTATATGTAATTTTTTTGTCCTTTTTCCTTGATGCGAATACCGTTCTTTTAGCTTGTTCTGTTTTAAGCTGCCAAGCCAGTATTTTGTGTGTTTTTTCTCCTAGCTCGGAATACTTTTGCTTTATTTTCATTATGTTCTTCTCCACCTTATATGTTTCTAGTGTTTCATATTTTATTTTTTTGACCACCAATGCTCTTCTTTTTGTTGTATCTTCCCTTGTTGCTGGCTCTTTTTCTGCACTTACTAATTCCCTTTCCAGCTGTTCTATTTTCCAATTGTAGTCCTTCTTCATCTTAGTTACATAACTTAATACCTGCCCTCTGATGAAGGCTTTCATTGCATCCCATAACATAAATTTGTCTTTCACTGATTCCATATTTATTTCAAAGTACGTTTTAATTTGGCGCTCAATAAATTCTCTAAAATCCTGTCTTTTAAGTAGCATGGAGTTTAATCTCCATCTGTATGTTCTTGGAGGGATGCCTCCAGTTCTATTGCTAATAACAGGGGTGAGTGATCAGATAGCAATCTAGCTTTATATTCCATTTTCCTAACTCTCCCTTGAATATGGGCTGACAACAGGAACATGCCAATCCTTGAGTATGTTTTATGCCTACTCGAATAATATGAGTATTTCTTCTCCTTTGGGTTGTTTTCTCCTCCATATATCCAAAGGTTGCATTTCCTGCATTGATTTAACCATAAATTTGGCTACGTTGTTCTTTCTGCTAGTCTTTTGCCCAATTTTATCTATCTTTGAGTCCAAATTAAGGCTCAAGTCCCCTCCTATCAATATATTCCCCTGTGTACCTACAATCTTCAAAAAAATATCTTGCATAAACTTTTGATCCTCTTCATTAGGTGTATATATATTGACCAAATTCCAGAGTTCCGAATATATCTGACATTTTAACATTACATATCTCCCTGCTGGATCTATTATTTCCTCCTCTATTTGATTGGTACATTTTTATTGATTAATAATAGCTACACCTCTGGCTTTTGAGTTATATGATGCTGCCGTCATGTGCCCTACCCAGTCTCTCCTTAATTTCTTGTTAGATGCGTTAGATGCGTTTACAGCACGAATGCTATATGTATTTTTTCTTTTTTCTGTAAATTTAATAGCCTCTTCCTTTTGATTTGGTTATGTATTCCATTAATATTTATAGTCATATAGTTCAACATGGCCATCTCATACTTAGTTTACATCTCATTTATGCTTCATCACCACCACCTGTCCCCCTTTCTCCATTTCCATTTCTCAGGTTTCATTTTTTGAACGCACTGCGTGACAACACTTCTAAAACATAAAATATTTCAACCATTCCCACATCTAAAATTCCCTTAACCCCAAGTGTCCCACCCTCTCTGCGTCGCCCCTTGTCCCTTGCTGGGCAACCACAACTCCCCTCTCCATTCAGACTGCGGACCCATTGGCAAGTGTCAACTGATTTTGCAGTGACTATTATTCTCTTCCACCCAACCCCCTCCAGAAAAGACTTTTATCTTCACATTACAACAAAGCTCCTCCTCTTTTCTTCTCTTTTTCTTTATCTCATCTATTTATTTATTTATTTAACCCCCCCCCCCCCCCTCAGAATGTCATCATTCTTTGTTCTTGTTACATCTCTTCATCTCTCTTTCTGTCTTTCAGGCGTTCTGAAAGTGCTTTCTCCGGATATGAGAACAGTCTGTTTTGCTGCCACGGGATAACCATTTTAAGCACCACTGGATATCTTAACATAAATTTATAGCCTTTCTTCCATAGGATCGATTTTGCTGCGTTAAACTCCTTCCTTTTCTTTAGGAGTTCAAAACTTATGTCTGGGTAGAAAATTTTTTTTGACCTTTGTATTCCAGTGGTTTTTTGTTTTCTCTAATTTTATTAATTGCCTTCTCGAATATATTTTCTCTTGTTGTGTATCTCAGGAATTTTACTAAAATGGATGTTGGTTTTTCTTGTGACTATGGTTTCGGGGCTTATGTTCTGTGTGCCCTTTCTATTTCCATTCCTTCATGCATTTCTGGAATTCCCAGGACTTTTGGGATCCATTCTTTTATAAATTCTTTCATATCTTTGCCTTCTTCATCTTCCTTAAGGCCCACTATCTTTATATTGTTTCGCCTTCTATAGTTTTCCATTATATCCATCTTCTGAGCTAACAACTCCTGTGTTTCTTTAACTTTTTTGTCACTTTCTTCCAATTTTATTTTTAAGTCGTTCACTTCCATTTCTACTGCCATTACATGTTTTTCCACATTTTCTAATCTTTTCCCTATTTCTGTTATGACCAGCTCTATTCTACTCACATTTTCTTCTGTACTTTTCATTTCACTAAATTCTAGTGTCAGCCATTCTTTTAATGCTTTCATTTATTCTTGAATTTTTTTTATCTATGTACTGTCCATTCATTTTACTTCCTATTCCTCTGTGCTGAGCTTGGTGTTCTTCTTCTTCTGTGTCTGCTCTTGGGTTTGTGTCTTCTATTTCTCTTCCTTGCATCTGTGTCTCTTCTGACTTTCTTGTTGAGCTGCTTGTCTCAGTTTGTTGGGTATTTTTTTCCATGGTTTCTTGATGTTGGTCCTCTTCTTCTGGGCTGGTTATCTGTTGTGTCTCTAGTTTCCTTTTTTCTTTCTCACCCCTCCCATTCTCATTGCTTTCTTTATCTTCCAGTTGGGATCCCTGCTGTCAGGTCTCTCTCAGCTGTTTGTGCTGTGAAGTGAAACTCCACAGCTGGTTCCCCCCCCCCCCCATCGGTGTTCTCCTTGTCGTGCACATCGCGCACCCATGTTTGGTGCTGTGAGCCATTTTTGCAGTCCTGGGGTTGGTGGGTCATGACCCTGTGGGGTCTCCACTAACCTCGGAGAGTGGGCTCCTCTTTCCATGGCGGGTCCCTGCTTTTTCGTGCAGATAAGGCCTTCACCTTTCTCTTCCGGCATCTTTCTTTCTTCTTTTCTTCCCGTTGTTTTTGGCTTTTCTTTCTTAGGTGTCATTTTCTCCACACCTTTATTTTATATTTATTGTGATTTGTGTGACTGGTTCTTTGCTTTTTCTTCACTTTTTTCCTTCTTTTCTGGAGAGGGCTGGTATTCTCCTACCAGCACTACTCCATCACGTGACTCCTCCTCCGGCATAGGGAATACTTAAAGTGGTATGTGAGTGGAAAGTAAAAGGTTGGGAACCACTGCTCTACTGCATACAGTGCTCCCTTTGTGGCCTTTCTACATCAAAAGGACTGGATGCAGAGTGGGAGATCATTTTGCTGAACACCTTTGCTGTGTCTGCATCAGCGACAGGGATTTCTCAGAGGCCGACCATTTCAATTCTGCGCCCCATGGTGACATGTCTGTCCATGGCCTCGTACTGTCACACCAAGACCACCTGTAAATTGGAGAAGCAACATTTAATTTTCTGTTTGGGAACTCTATGACGAGATGGCATTAACATCGACTTCTCTGGTTTCTGCTAGCCTCATTTTCCCCATTCTCCCTCACTTCCCATTTTCTCTGTCTTTTCTCCAGCTCTCAGAATTTTTCCTCTCCATTCTCGATGCTATCCCCCTCCCCTTGTTTGCTGGTGTGCCCTCCCTCCCTTATTCACTTATTACCTCTTGCCTATGGGACTGTGTTCCTTCTCCTGTCCTTACCCCCACCTCCCCCCAACACTTTGTTTGGACACCTTCCCACATTTTGTCATACCTTGATGAAGTGCTCAAGCCTGAAACGTTGGTTGGTAATGTATCCTTTGCTACATAAATACATTGTTTGACCTGTTGAGTTTCTCCAGAATTGTTTTTCCTTCTTTAGATGTTTAGTTAATGTCAGATCTCTCCTGTAGAACATAAGATAGTTTAGAGAATTCTGTAGTTCCTCAGTTAACCAATTTTTAATGCAATATTACAGATATAATTGAAGTAAATGACTTTGAATATTTTCATAGCAAAAAAAAACTTATCAAGAGGCATGGGATCCATGGAAACGTGGCTTCATGGATTCTGAATTGGCTTGCACATAGAAGTCAAGGATCATCGTAAATTGAGGGTGTTCTGCTTGAAGGCTGATCCACAGGGATCTGTTGAGTTCCCTGCCCAGACCTATGTAATCTCTCAATGCAATCCATAACTCATAATTAATGAGGCCTAGCTCATGAAGTGGGTGTAGAATTCTGAAGCAAGAGCAGGCATCTTTTGTTTCTTTCAGAGACTGTTATTTTAAGGTATGTTAATTTCAAGTCTTGATCAGTAGCAGCAAATTTTCAATTAATATAATAAATGTAACAATTTTGTTTTCAATACAGTGGCTTATCAATTATTTTATATCCTGCAAATTAATGTGCATTTTCATTTCAACCAGCTACACTCAAATTTTGCATGTCGTGATATTTATGCTAACAATTTATAGTTGTCAGAAAATTTTAAGCCAATGAACACCAGTCAATTGCAATGAAGCATCTTTTAAGCAGTTTTGCCAATCAGCTGGAACATATGGGCCAACAGCTTTCATTATAATTGAACGGAACTGTATTTGAGATGCCCTGTTTAGTTCCAGTGTTTTAGGATCTATTGAGCAACTTTACCAAGTAATACCTAATTGTTAGACTTGTACAGTCAAGTCATTGCTAATTATTAGAATTTTAATGATGCTCAATATATGCTTATCACTGGGATAAAGCAAGGCATCTTTATCAAAATTCCACTAAGATAAATAAATAATGAAAGCTATAGAGGTATCTTCAAGTTTTATTTTGCACCAATTAAACAAAAGTGTATGTGACTCAGTAGTACTCAGGGATGGGATGACTTGCCTGGATAACATACAAAAAAAGTTTCCCATTGTATCTTCATACACATTACAGTGAATAATTTAATTCATACCTATTCCTTTTGAGATCTGCTTAAGAACCAGGAAATGATTTCTCCTTCTGGAACCTGTGACATAGAAATGCTTTTGAAATGTAAGTAACGGGATCTGGACTTCACAACCTGAATAACCTTTAGAGTTTAATTATATCAATGACACTTTTTTGCTGGCAAGAAGGAAAGTTGCCTAATAATTAAAAAAAAAAATTGCATTACTGGCCTAGGTGTTAAGTATCATTTTAGGAAATTATGCCCCATCTGACCCAGCTGGGTGCTTCTCAATTCCATATGAGATTATTTTTCCTATGGATCAGGTAGAATTTCTACTTATTGGTAGAATAAACTGTACTCAAGAAAAAGAGAGAGAATAATGTAAACAAAGAAATGTAAACAAACTGTGGAAATACAGAAAAAATAAGTATTCAGTGATAAATAATGTGCAAATTAAGAGTCCTTAAAGGAGTCTCTGACTGGGTTTGTTATTTAGGAGCCTGATGCTGGAGGGGTAGCAACTATTCCTGAACCTGGTAGTCTGAGTCTTATGGCACCTTTACCTCTTTCCTGATGACAGCAGTAGTGAGAACAGAGCATATTCTGGGTGGTGTGGATCCTTGATGATTGTTGTTGCTCTCTAACAGCACTGTTCCTTGAAGATTTTGATAGTTGGTGTGGGGGTGGAGGGTGGGATTTGCTTGTGATTTACTGGGCTGTGTCTGATTCCTTTTGTAGGGGTTTCCACTTGGAGGTACTGGTACCCCAATGATTTAGCTGATCGGCACACTTTCTGTAGAAGTTTGTCAAGGTTTCCGATGCTATATCGGATCTCCACAAACTCCTGAGATAAAAGTTTGAGAACATAGAGAGATGTACAGTCTGATGAGTAAGACCTAAGAATCACTGAGGTCCTATGACTTTAGGACAGACGAGATCATTGAAATCTATTGATCAACATTCGTACATTTAAACTTAAAGGGATAAGTTATAATTTTGGCCAAGCGTACTATCATTACAGATTCAGAATATTGATTTGTATTCCACTAAGAAATACTCAAGACAATTGTAATATTTAAAAGACATTTGGGCAGATACAGTATATGGGCAAGGAAGGATTAGAGGGGTATTGGCCAAATGCAGGCAAATGGGATTAGCTCAGGCAGGTAAATTAGTTAGCATAGCGAAGTAAGGCCAAAGAGCATGTTTCCATGCTAAGTAACTCTGACTCTATATTTGGTCTGACAAACCAATTCATGCTGACCAGATGGCATAGGTTAGGTGCAGCTGTTAATACTTTCATCAATGAAGATTCACCAAATATTCAGTCTTGAGTCTCTTTTTCAACAGACATGTAAAGCAGGGTAAAGTATCAGTTGGGAAAAGACATGTAGTGCCCTGTGCCATTAGTTGGAACTAAATGTTCAGGAGTGATGTTCAACAGATTGCTGATTCACTATCAGGTATTTATATTATGATGCATTCAGTGCTATCTCCTATTTTATAATGATTTGGTCAAATATTTTTAGAGTGCAATATAATTGCAGGCTGCTTTACAGATAGGCAGAGATTTAAATCATGAAGAATAGGGCCCAACACATAATCAGTTCTGATTGTTGCAGTAATTGATTTAACATGGTAACATTTAACCTCTATGGCTGCACTATAATAAGACTGCAACATATACTTCTATCTAGTTGAAAGGGAATGTAGTATTGATTTGATTAAATAAATATGTTTCACTTCAAAATTCTACTTGGATACAAGTCATTAGTGGCACAGTTCTAATTTTATAAGACATCCAGGAACTTGAGAGAAAAATGTTTTAAAGTTGATGGTTATTTTTTTTCAATGAGGAAAGTTCATCTGGGCTTCAGTGAGTGGCCCGGTTGAATAAAACCTATTAAAATATGACTGTTTCACAAAAATCTACAATAATTTGTGACTGAGAAATTTTCCACAGATGAAATATATTGGGCGACTGTGTTCCAAAAATAGTAAAACTAGTAAAACTAGACCAAACTGGATTTATTAAAAAAAGACGAACAACTGACAATATTTGTAAATTCATTAACTTAATCCATGCAATACAAGGAAACAAAACTCCAACAGTAGCGGTTGCTTTAGACGCAGAGAAAGCCTTTGACAGAGTAGAATGGAATTATTTATTCAAAGTACTACAAAAATTCAACCTAGCAGAGCAATATATTAATTGGATTAAAGCATTATATAAGGGACCATTGGCGAAGGTGACAGTAAATGGATATATATCAAGCCAATTTAAATTAAGCAGATCAACTAGGCAGGGATGTCAACTATCTCGCTCACTGTTCGCATTAGCTATAGAACCACTGGCAGAACTGATAAGAACTGAAAATAAAATAAGAGGGATAAAAATAAAAGAGAAGGAATATAAAATCAGTCTATTTGCAGATGACGTTATAATATACTTAACAGAACCAGAAATATCAATAAAAGAATTACATAAGAAATTGAAGGAATATGGAGAAGTATCGGGGTTCAAGATCAATGCAAATAAAAGTGAAGCAATGCCAATGAATAATGCGGATTTCACAAAGTTTAAGGAAGAATCACCATTTAAATGGCAAACACAAGAAATTCGATACCTAGGAATACAACTAAATAATAATCTCGGCCATCTATATAAACTAAATTATCAGCCATTAATGAAAAAAATTACAAGATGACTTGGAGCACTGGAAAGACTTACCACTAACACTGATAGGAAGGATAAACTGTATTAAAATGAACATCTTCCCAAGGATACAGTACCTATTTCAATCATTACCAATTCACCTAACAGAGAAATTCTTCAATGAGCTAAAGAAAATAATAAGGAAATTCTTATGGAAAGGGGGGAAACTGAGGATAGCACTAGATAAATTAACAGAATGGTACAAACAAGGAGGCTTACAACTACCAAACTTTAAGCATTATTATAGAGCAGCACAATTAAGATACCTATCAGATTTTTATCAAACAAGGGAAAAACCAGATTGGACCAGATTAGAGCTAGATAAAATAGGGGAGAAGATACCTGAGCATATACTCTATAAGTGGGATGAAAAATTGGTGCAGCGTAGGAATTCACCAGTATTGCACCATCTGCTCAACATTTGGAAGAAGATTCACGTAGAAAGGAATAAAATAAATTATCAACTACCAAAATTAATATTGACACAAAATCAACTAATCCCTTTCACAATAAATAACCTTTCCTTCAGAGAATGGGAGAGAAAAGGGATCAAAAGAATAGAAAATTGTTTTTCGGGAAATAAATTATTATCTTTTGAACAAATGAAGGACAAATATAATATAACTCATGAAACAATGTTTGCATACCACCAACTGAAAACCTACTTGAAGGACAAATTGGGAAACAGTCTGAGGTTACCAGAAGGAAGCAATTTTGAATATGTGATTACAGACACAATGATAATTAAAAAATTATAACAAACATGTACATCAAACTGCAAGAAAAGGAGAATGAGGAAACAAACTGTAAACTTAAACAAAAATGTGAACAAGATCTAAACATGAAGATAAAGAATGAAACATGGGAAAAGCTATGCTCCGGAACTATGAGAAATACAATAAACACGAGGTTACGCATGATACAATATAATTGGTGACACAGGCTATACATCACACCCCAAAAGTTAAATAAATGGGACCCAACAGTATCAGACAGATGTTTTCGCTGTAAAAAGGAAACGGGAACAACAATACATGCAATTTGGACATGTGAGAAAGTAGAAAATTTTTGGAAAGATCTAAACCAGATATTAAATAAAATCATAAAAAGCAATATACCAAAAAAAAACCCAGAGATCTTCCTTTTAAGTAATAAAGGAAATAAAGAATTTGGACTTGATTTGGATGGAGCACAAGAAAGATTTATTATGATAGCCCTAGCTGTAGCAAAAAAATGTATTATGTCAACCTGGAAATTAGAAGACAACTTGAGAATACAACAATGGTACATAGAAATAAATAAATGTATTCCATTAGAAAAAATAACATATAATTTAAAAAATAAGATCACAATATTTGAACAAATATGGGAACCATACATGAAATACAATAGAGAAATCCTACCATGAACCTCCACCACCTAAAATGACAGAAGGAGAAGACAACGAAATGAACTGACTCAGTAAAAGATAAAAATTTCTTGTTTATTTTATTAAGTGATGACATTGTTTAACGGATTTAATGTATCTTATAGATTGAACTTTGAATAAATGGGAAGGGGGGAGAAGGAGGGAGGGAAGGGAGGGGGGAAAAGGGGATAAAATGACACTATATCTTCAAGAGAAAAATGTCTGTATGTATTTTGGTCAGTATGGTTTATTGTGTGAAAAATAAAAAAAAATTAAAAAAAGATGAATAAATTTTAATGTTTTATCCATATTCTTAAACAATATCTTTAACAATAAAATGTCTCTGACTCTTTAAATAATAGTGATCCTTCCCCTTTAATAAAAGCACACAATGTCCCTGCCCCAATGGTGACGTATATGTAGAATCCTGAAAGCCTGCAAGAAAAGCCTACCGAATCTCTCGAGGAAGAAGAACTCTGATTCCTCTCTTTGGCATCATTTTTTTTTTGCTGCTCCTTTTCAGTAATCATTCTTCCTCTTAGACCCCCAGTCTCCACTCTGCTACCACTTTTCCCAGATTTTCTTCCATTTTCTGACCCCTCTGAACATTACTATTCCCTGTACTTTTAAAGAATAAATAAAAACACAACTTTACTTCCATTATAAATATTTTCATAATCTTCTTCCTCAGCAACCTTAAACTTTTTTTCCTTTATAAACTTCCCAAAAAGTCTTCCACCTCATTCTTGTTCTTGAAATATCGTTGGTTCCCTTCCGCTACTTCGACCCTCAAAGTCACAGGAGTATCATTGAGTATTTCAAGTTTTTTTTTGCATGTAGTTGGCTTTTCACATCTTCAAATTCTTTGTTTAATCAAGGTTGGGCTAAAGCACTCTTGAAAAAATAGTATGTTTTCATGATCAACCTCTGGCAGATCATTGTTCTGCTTAGGGTACCCATATGCTGCTCCCAGAATTATCTTCCATTCTCGATAACTTAAGTCTCACCAGAACTGGTCTTGGTCTCTGGTCATTGGCTCAACTGTTCGGTGAGCTCTTGATATGTAGTTTTTCTCCAAATTTGTCTTCTCCCAACACTTATTAGAGCCATTTTTGAAAAAAAAAGTTCACAGAGTCTCTTTCTTTGATTCCTTCCTTTAGTCCAATAATTCTGACATTATTTCATCAACTGAAGTTCTCCATATGGTAACTTTTGTCCAGCAGCCCTTGTTTATCTGAATCCCATTCTTTGGATTTTTTTTCCCAAAGGCTTGAGCTTTTCATGTGTTTTTGCCAATTCAAACTGTTTGATGCATTCTCTCCAACAGGTCTTCATCGATCTCTTTTATTTCGGTCATTTTCTCCGTCATATCTCTCATCTCCTTTTCAACACTTATGAATTGGTTCCTCAAATTCTCAATTTTTTTCCAGGATGATACTCAATTCTTGACCCACTCCTCAGTTTTACCTTGTTCTGCCATCACCATATTTTTTGCACCACTCCCTTTTGGATTTTCACCCGATATTCCCAGGTGAAGAGGAGCATCTTCAGTCTTTGTTCTCAGCTGCATGATTTCTTCATGCTAGTTTTATCCATTTTTGGTGAAATAAATCTTCATTTTCTAGTTTTAACAATCTATTTAGTATTCTTCATGGAGAGCTCAACCAAAATACATCTAAGTCCTTTGCATGGCCATGCCCCCAATGCTCTCATACCTTGAAGGGCTCAAGCACGAAATGCCAATAATGTATCATTATTTCCTATGGACACTGTGATACCAGCTAAGTTCCTCCAGCATCTCTCTGTTTTTACTACAAGCACAGTGTCTCCAGACTTTCATGAGTTACTCTAGTTTTACACTCTCCTGCTCTGGGGAAAAGACTGTGACTATTTACACTCTTTACATCCCTCATGATTTTATCATCCTCCATAAGATTCCCTTTTCTGTTCCTGCAGTGTGCAATCCATATGGCTTTAGCTGAGGCAGAAGCAAATGCTCAGTTCGGACAGTTCCCCAGTCATCTCTGGAACCATATAGTTTGTCAAATCCAAGACCTAATGATATGTGGCTGTGCATATCAAGGTGGCGTAGAGGGGAAGAATGCTTTTAGAAACCTCATTTTTTGGCTTCATCCCTTCACAATGTTGCCTAACTTTGCTCTATCACCTCTGCTGGAGATGACAGTGCTGTTGATGTATAGAATCTTCCTCCTCTGTATTTGTGAGCTGTAAAATCTGCAGAGGACTACCTTGGGTTTTCTCCATCTCCCTTAAAGATGGGTAGAAGGGATGGATTGGTGAAAGTAATTGATACTTTTAATTGATGGATGGAAACATCCACTAAGGGAGTTGTGAAACAAGAAGCATCAAATTACTCCAAGGTGATGACAGGTGAGGATTGACAAAGTGAAAATGTTCTGCTTGAAAAGTCACCAGCCACAGACATTCAAGTGATGGAATAACCTTTTATCGATCTGTTTGGATGTTGGGTGATACACACAGCAGAATGTTTGGGGACATACACCTAAAGAGTTTTTTTTGGTCTAGTTAGGTCATTAAAAAGGTGGCTCCATTGAGTACAGAAGCAAGACATCAAATTCCTCTTGTTAGCCACCTTTTGGGTGGAAGGATACCATTAAGTACATTTTAAAAGTTGATGATTTTAATTTTTAATTTTATTTCAAATTCCCAAGAAATAGTGTCACAATGTAAATAGAAAATGGTTTTGCACAATTTAAAAAAAAATAGTTCTCAATAATTAAAAATGTAGGCATTTGTAAGTGGTGGGTTAAATTTGATTAAAATATTTTTATTGTGATCAACCTTTTACAGCTGTATTTATCAAGTTGGATGATGTAGATATGTGAAGGTATAGTATTTAAGAAAATACTGCAATCAAAATATTGACTGATTGGCTTGTTTTAAAATCAAATGTTTTTTTCCAATGCTCTGGAAATAAATTCAATATTTAAGCCGACAAATCAGGAAATATGCAGACATGATTGATAGGTTTGTGCCCATAAAAAATGCTTGGTATTTTAGTATCTTGCTTAGCGCTTACTATACCCTTATCAGGGACCAGAGTTTGTAACAAGGATCATTATAGCATAATATACTGACAGCACGACTGTGCCAGAAACTTGATGGTGACTACTGTTGATCTTGTAACTCTAAGGAATCTCTGATCTGTGCAACCAATCAAGCAGAGAGTTGCTTCATCATACATGGTGATGAGAGACTGAAGGACATGAGCAACCTATCGGTGCGTGGACCAGCTTGCAGTTCTTTGGCCTCCACATCCCAGCACAGACCGGCTTATCTGGCCCATCCAACCCACCCCACACTGAGTGGTGGGTGATTTATTGCTGAGGGAGTGCCAGCAGGGGGCAGGCATCGTGATTGTGTCCCCAGTAGAGGGGTATGCAGCCAGGCAGATATTTGTGATTTTAGTACAGTGGGTACCTACCTGTGAGTTGAGGACCCAGGGCATCATAATGGATCATTGATATGTACATTTGTGCTTAATGGGATATAGATATAATGTTCCCTGCCATTAAGAAGTTGTCCAATAGATTAGGAACACTGGATGTTCAGATTCCACTACTCAATTATTTTTTCTGAGTGGATAATCACAATGTATGGAATCTCTCATGAAAGGTCATTAACATGAAGCCTAGGAGAGAACTTTGTCCCCAAAATATTCTGCTTTTAACATAGGACAACTAAATGTTCTACAGTCATACTCTCACATAAATAATTTTAATAAAGCTGTAAGTGTCACATATTTTCTCCGTTCGAACAACATTTGCTGTCTAGATTCCTTGATCTTGAAAGGGAAGGTTGTGTGCAACTGAGGAGATGGTTTTTACATTGTGTGGTGCAGCAAGCAGACACAAAACACAGAAAGACTGTACTGCAGGCTTTAATCCACTTAGTCTTGTAGACCAGTTTCCATCTTGATGGTTCCACATATGACTGGCCCGGGAGGGGCCAACCTAAGATTTATATCCAGGTTGGTTGATTGACAGCCGGCCAGGTGGAGTCAGCCTCCCAGGTGGTCTTCCTGCAGTAGGCTGGTGTTTGTAACACCACACATTGTAAGCTCATGGTTGTCAGTGGTGAATATGATAATGCCCTTGCTTGGCAGCTCAGACCACAAGGGTTTCAGGCTCTGAGAGACCAGCACAGAGTACCAGAACAGGAAACCACCATCCTGTTAAGGAGCATACTGGGAGAGAACCATGCACAGTGGAATACCACAGCAACAGACCAGCATGGGGTTGAGTGGCCAAAAGACTCATACCAGGGCATTGGTAACTAGCTAATGGGGAACTAGGTATTGGGACTCTAATTCATGAGGGTGCCATTAGTGAGCAGTGCACCTGAAGATCCTCAGGCACTGATAGCTTCTTGATTGCATCGGGGACTGGAACCAGAGTCTGAAGAATGTGATTTGGATGCCCTGAGTTCAGGTCTCTGTTGGTCAGGACAGGAGGGCTTGCAGCTATGGAGCTTACAGAGATAGTGGGACAATTGATACTTGGGCTATGAAGGGACTCTGATTTGATAGTGGCACTGAACTATTTGCACCTTTTGTGTGGCTTTACGGAGCAAACAAAAAAAAAGATTTTGGTGTATTTTGTGTCTATGACAAAAATGGAATATTGAATCTTTTCAACACTTGTCAGATAACTTTCTGTTAACCCATTAGACAAACCACTCAGCTTCCTTTGTAACTCACACCTCTCTGTTCAATTTCCCTTGTAATCTCCACCCAGTCCTCCACTGTGTCTTTTGTAGTCTTCTTCTCTCCTCCATTTGCTCATCTTTTCAGCCATGCCATTAATGTTCTCTGCCTGGTTTCATTATTGCTTGGCCATAATCTCAGGCTCAGTTTGCCAAAAACTGGAGTCTGAATGATAATCAAATTCAGCAGGATTTCAGGAAGATGCATCCTCCTGAATCTACTAATCCAAATGTGTTTCTCCTGCTGTTTAGACTCTTCTTTCCAGAGATCATCTGGTTTTTCTGGTCTTGTGTGCGGTGTTTCTGCACAAGTCCAGAGCCTCCACTAGATGGAGGTGTTTGATTCAGTTTGGTCCAAAACAAATTCATTTCACAGAATTCACTGGACTACATCGGACATAAATATTCGCTTATGCATTCATCGAGTCATGAATCTTCCTTCACAGTAAGATGCATTGAAGCTCTATCTGTGACCTTGTTGAAAGAAATATCAGGGAAGCATTTTAGGGAACAATTAATTGAGCAATGGAGAAGTCGCTGAGACTGTAAATAGGTAAATTCACCAACTAGCTTTTTTTGTACAGCAAACATTTTACCACACTGACCTCTTCCCTTCTATTCTATTAATAAACTGGTGAGCAATGTGGATGAGCAGAAATCAGAAGAGTAGCCTAGTGTGAAAAGTTGTCTTTCAGTTAGCAAAATTCGTGAAGGAATGCAGGTAGGTTGAGCATCTGGCTGGCAGCAATGGTAAAGTTTTTTGGTTGCTGATCAAATGTAAAATCCATGAGTTAATTTGTGGCAGTAACCCTTGTGATGTGTTCATTTTTGGCAAGGTAACATGCCGATAAGTGATGCAAATGAGGAGACAACATTAAGTTGCCAGTTCACATCGGTGAAGGCACGGCACAGTACAAGAGTTGGCAACTTTCAGAATTTTATTCAGACAGTGAACTTCATTAATCATTAAAAGTTGACTGACAGTTTTGATGGCTGATTAGATTCCATTTCAAATCAGTAAACTTCTATTGACAAATTTGGCACTTAAACCAACACAAATGATTGTACTTCTGGTAACATTGACTTGTTATATTGGGTGGTAGGTGTCAATAATGTCATACAAAGATGGTCTAAGTTAGATGAGGGTTCTTTTTAAAGCCATATTCTCACCAAATCAATTGGCAATATTCCAGTTTGAGAATAATCAGTAAATCTTATTTATAATAAGTTACAATAACTACCAATTATCAAACAATGTGAACTGTAATGAAATTTTTCCTGTCCAATTATTTTTATTGCAGAAATTGTTTGCTACATATAAATGTTTTTTTTTGTTTAAATTAGACAGACAGCACAGTAATGGGCCCTACTGGCCTAGGAGCCTATGTCACCCTGTGGTGGTACACCACTGGCCTACTGCAGGGGGCAACCTCTGTACCTGCAGGAGTGTAAGGGGACAGGACAACACTTGGACAGCTTTCAATCAGTCGCCCTGAATGGATCAAGCCCCACCTGGTCGGGTGTCAATCACCCTCCGGGATATAAGCCTGCGCCGGCCTCCTGAGGCCTCACTCAGAGTTGCTGCAGCCACAGCCAGCCTGGCTCTGTGGAAGTCTTTGTGGATTAAAGCTTGTTGTACAATCTTTATCTTGTGTGTGTCTGATTCTGTCTAACAGCACACCACATATCCAAATTCACCAATCAACCTACAATCCCCATATGTTTTGAAATGTGGGAGGAAACTGTAGCACCCAGGGTAAGCTCACTGTGATCTGAAGCACTAGACTTTTCAGAATCTTCTCTGATGGAAGATCAACTTATTTAGGGAATTTGCTAATTTCTGGATTTTATTTTTTTGAATTAGTCATTTTGTCTTTGCTTAATACCGTGCATAGACATAAACCACTTTCTTTAAAGTTTTTAGCATGAGAGAATTTTCTCAAAGTTAAGGGACAGCATGGTTGGTGTGGATGTTAGTGAAATGCCTTTAGAGAACCAATGACTGGGACTGGTATTCGTATCCTCTGCTGTCTGTAAGGAGTTTGTACATTCTCCCCATGCCTGTGTGTGTTTTCCTTGGGAAAGCCGGTTTCCTCCCACTGCTCAAAACGTACCAGGGGTGTAGATTAATTGGGTGGCACCAACTCTAAATTTAAAAGAAATATTTTTAAATTTAAAATGTAAATGAAGATAGATAAGTCAATTCTTGATTCTGAATGAGTTGATAAATAAAATAGATCCACCTGTCAGATTTTTAATGAGCTTTCTTTAATTTGAATCATTGTTTTTCTCAATTTAAATTGTTACCAGAAACAATAAAATCTACTCCTATTTCAATTGCATAATTCACATTTAGCTTGTGCAAAAAAGAAAACCACACAAAATGTATTTAAAGCATCTGGTACAATGTAATTAAAATAAGTTCATTTTTTTATGATTGGACAATCTGATATTTTCTAAAATAAACAAAAAATCTTCAAAGTAACAAGAGTGGAAAATTTTGTTCACTTTACAAGCTATGCTCTCATTTGCTGTGGCCATTTATCAAACTACTGTAAATACAAGGAACATGACACACACACATTCATTGGTTTGATCTGCTAAAATAATTCTTTATAATTAGAAAAAAAAACACCCCCAAAAAAGCTTAAACTTTGGAAGAGTCTTTATGAAATCCTTGGTTTGATATATGTTTTTGTATGTTTGACAATTCTAGGACCGGAACTCACCAGCAAAAAATCATCTGCAAATAATTACTGCAATTTTCAATAACAATATTAAGCAAAGCTATAAAGCATCATTCACTATCAATTCCAAAATGTCATCCAAATATAAGGTAGTTTCCATTCCAATGAATTCAGAAAGTTCTCTTCACTACATTCTGGAGCCTGATGTCTAAAATGGGATAATATTTTACAAATTAGATAAAGACTAAGATAAAATTACAGGTATCATCAGCTAATGTCTAAATTCATCCATCTTCTTTCCATTATCTGATTGGTAGGTTAGACCTAAGCAGCAGAATAAAATTTAGCCTGTAGATTTGCACCAATGTTATGTCACCATTATATGCATTTGGATGAGAGCCTTTTGTGGTTTTGCTAAAAAGCTAATTGCATTCAGAGCCAGCTCTTCAGCTCTTGACATCCTGTTTTGCAGAAACTGCCAAAATGTTTGGCCTGGAAGTCAGCCTGAAGAAAACTGAGGTCCTCCATCAGCCAGCTCCCCACCATGACTACCAGCCCCCCCACATCTCCATCGGCACACAAAACACAAAACGGTCAACCAGTTTACCTCTCTCGGCTGCACCATTTCATCGGATGCAAGGATCGACAACGAGATAGACAACAGACTCGCCAAGGCAAATAGCGCCTTTGGAAGACTACCCAAAAGAGTCTGGAAAAATAACCAACTGAAAAACCTCACAAAGATTAGCGTATACAGAGCCGTTGTCATACCCACACTCCTGTTCGGCTCCGAATCATGGGTCCTCTACCGGCATCACCTACGGCTCCTAGAACGCTTCCACCAGCGTTGTCTCCGCTCCATCCTCAACATCCATTGGAGTGCTTTCATCCCTAACGTCGAAGTACTCGAGATGGCAGAGGTCGACAGCATCGAATCCACGCTGCTGAAGATCCAACTGCGCTGGGTAGGTCATGTCTCCAGAATGGAGGACCATCGCCTTCCCAAGATCGTGTTATATGGCGAGCTCTCCACTGGCCACCGAGACAGAGGTGCACCAAAGAAGAGGTACAAGGACTGCCTAAAGAAATCTCTTGGTGCCTGCCACATTGACCACGCCAGTGGGCTGATATCGCCTCAAACCGTGCATCTTGGCGCCTCACAGTTCGGCGGGCAGCAACCTCCTTTGAAGAAGACTGCAGAGCCCACCTCACTGACAAAAGACAAAGGAGGAAAAATCCAACACCCAACCCCAACCAACCAATTTTCCCCTGCAACCGCTGCAACCGTGTCTGCCTGTCCCGCATCGGACTTGTCAGCCACAAACGAGCCTGCAGCTGACGTGGACATTACCCCTCCATTAATCTTCGTCCACGAAGCCAAGCCAAAGAGAAGAAAATTGAATTAAACTAAATTCAATATATTGTTCAAATCAAATACATCATGCACAGAATTGAATGTTATTACTTTGGGGGATCTGATCTATATGACCGAAGCATAACTTCTTTCATATTGCAATGTTTTTTTTTTCTGGCTAATTATTTTCTCCCCTTTCTAAGTTTGACCTTTTCAAAGTTTCACACATCTTCCATTTTAGGCATTATCCCTGTCCTAAATGACCTGCGGTGAATCCCAGACAATGTTTTGATGTCACATCCTGGTTTCTATTTGTGAAACAGTCTGCAGCCCCAAGTTCCTCCACATCTCTGCTTCTCCAACTCTGGTCTTTTTCACGCTCTCTAATGTAATCAGTATACGAACTTTGGCCATACCACCTGGTATCCACACCCCAAACTTTGGGATTTTCTCCCTTACCCACATTTCCCTTAGATACTCATTTCAGTAAGCTTTGGCAATCTGTCCTGTCAGTTATTTCATGTAGCTGGATATCAAATCAAATTTGATAATACACTGCAAAAAATCCTGGAAAGATTCCAATGTAGCACAAAGGCACAGCTGATGGAACTGCTCACTCACAGTTCCAGACACCTGACTCAATTCTGACCTTAGCTGCTCTCTGTATGGAGTTTGCACATTCTCTCACAGCCAGAATGGATTTCCTTTGGATAGTTGCTTTCCTCCTACATTCTGAGACGTACTGGTTGTATATTATCCCTCGTGCCTAGGTGAGCCATAGAATCTGGATAGAGATGATGAGAATGTGAGTCAAATAATTATGGGATTATGTTTGTTCAAGTTTATCTATCATCCAATTGTACAAGTATAATATGACGAAGCAGTGTTCTCTGGACCTGAGTGATTATCTTCTGGATGGCCTCCAATACTCGCATATACTTTCAATAAGGGAACCAAAAATGTGCACAGTACTTCAGGTATGGCTTAACCAGTACTCTGTACAAATGTTGCAATATACCTCTGTTTTGAAGATCAACATGTAATTTGCCTCCCTTTACACTCTCTGCACTTGTTTGCTACCTTTTTTTGTGATTTGTGCAAGGAAATACCCCTGAACTTTGCTCAACTAATTTTTTTTCCATTTGGATAATATTCTACCTTTCGATTTCTCTAATCAGAACACACAATCTCACACTTCCCCACATCCAATTTAATTTACCAGATTTTCCAAATCATTCAATGTACCCATATCCTGTTGCAGAATTCAAATAATCTCATCACCATGTGCCCTCTCTATTTCTGTTATCTGAAAAATTGAATATCTGCACTTTTCCCACTCCCAGGACACATATAATTTATAACTAATAGTAAGCCAAGAATTCCCCGTGTCAGCGGCTCCGGTTTTTTCTCACCATTCAAAATATACCAAGGGTGTAGGTTAATTGGGGGTAAATTGGGCAGCACGGACTTGTGGGTCAAAAAGGCCTATTACCATATTGTATGTCTAAATTAAAAAAAAGGCTTTGTGCCTTTTTTTAAAAAAAATCTTTTATTCTAAATCTGTCTTCCATGGTAACACACCGCCCCAAAATACCATGAGTTCTTTTGAGTAATCTGCTATGCTGAGCCTTGTCAACTGCCTTGTGTAGGCAAGGATCAATAATTGTGGCCTTGCCATACAGAGAAGAAAGTCACCTCACAAGTGCAAGGAAACTTGAAGGCTGCTCACTGGGTGCAGTAGTTTTGAATGTGCTATTTCAGGCTGTGGGAAGTACAGATGTAATTAATCAGGGAATTGATGATTGATTTAGATATTTTCCTGATACTATATATGAGTTTTCTCCTCCCCAATTCTTTTGCTGTTTTCCTGAAGATACGATAAGAGTGGGAAAGATTTATTCAGCCAGTTTAAAACCAGTGAAAAGCTGTGTTGCATTTTGCAAGACCGACAGTTGTTGCAATGCAGATACATTCAGCTTCCATTCATTTCAGATCTGAAGACTGCCTTTCTATATGTGGCATGTCACTAAATGGATGAAACACTGGCAGTGGAAATGTTAAAAATATGTATTTTTCATTTCAATCGGAATTTATGAACACTGCTACAAGTATATCTTGAATAAATTTTGAATTGCATGTTGTGTACTTTGTCGTGGGGTAGTGGACTGCCAGGTAAAAGGAGCAAAGTCAGTGGCTTAGAAATGTAATACGTTATCTATCTTGATGTGGTAGGTGCTTTAGGAATTTTGTTTTCTAGGAACACATAGAAAAACATCTAAATGAATGCAGTAATACAATATTCCATGATACAGTTACATTTATATAAATTTGTTTTGGGCCTCAAGTGGAGTTTGCCATTTCATGAGCTTGGATTTTCTTTTTTAATTGTTGCAGGCTCATTGCCAGCACTAGGGTTTATAGCTTCCACTAAACCTTGAACATTCCTCCAATCTACACTTTGGTTGCTATATTAATGTGATATTTCCCATAGCAGCTATTTCACTGCATCTGTGAGTAAATTTCTGGTCAATGGAAGTAGGTGGACTGAAGATGTTCCTTATTCTGGGACTGTAAGACTTGCCTGGGATTGGGACCTCTGCCTTGGAGGCATTTGGAGTAAAAGATTATTGTTGCAGTTCATATGGGTGCCAAAGGCACAGGTGGAGCAAGGGAAGACATTCTGTGGAAGGAATTTGAGTAGTTGGGGACTAAATTAAAAAGCCGAAACTAAAAGGTTATAACTTCTGGATTGCTACCTGAGCCACATGTAAATTGGCACAGGATGGATGAGAGAGTTAAATGTGTGGCTCAAAGACTGGCGTGGAGAAGTGGGTTTGAATTTGTGAGACATTGGCACTAAATAGTAGGGGGTGGGTTTAACAAACATGGATAAAGCAAAAGGGAAGGAGAGCACAGGAGAGATTACTAAATTCTTCAGATTTTTAAAGAAAATACTTTTTTAGAAAGGGAGAATAATTTGGCCTCTGGCAACAGAAATAAATGTGCAAAGTGTGGAGATTACAGAACTGAGGGTGTTGATAAACAATTAGAATTGTGCATAATGAAGTTATGGCTGAAGGAGGATCATGGTTGTGAGTTTAGCAGCCAAGGATACAGCCTCTATTGAAAAGAGAGGCAGGTGGACAGAGAAGGTGGGTGGCCTTGTTGGTAAAACTAAAATTAAATCTTTAGTACGAAGGAACATGGGATCAGAGGATATAGAATTCTTGAGGGTAGAATTAAGAAAGTGCAAAGATTTAAAGACCAAAATGTGCGTACAATTACAACCTGATTTAGAAGAGGTATGTGAGATGGACAATGTATGGTGGGGACTTCAATATGCAGATTAACTGGGAAAATCATGTTGGCACTGGATCCCAAGAGAAGGAATTTGTACAAGGCCTATGAGATTGTTGTTTAGAGCAGATTGCAGTAGAGCTCACTGGAAGGGGTGGGGGGGGGGGAGGGGGGGAAAGGGGAAGACAATCTGGATGTGGTGTTGTGCAATGAAGCAGATGTGCAACCTTGTGGAGATGTCTAGTGAAAAGTGTGCAGATGGACTGCATTATAGCCTTGTATGGGGACACCTACATCTCGGTCACAGCAAAATTTTTCCAATCATCGAGAAAATGTACATGGAACACAGCCGTCAGAGCAGCAGGAATATCAAGGATCCACACCACCCAGGACCTGCACTGTTCTCGCTGCTGCCATCAGGAAAAAGATACAGGAGCCACAAGACTCATTCCACCAGGTTCAGGAACAGTTGGTGCCCCTTCACCAACAGACTCCTCAAAAATAAACTCAATCAGACTCATTTGAAGACTCTTGCTTTTCACACTATTTATTACTGAATATTTATTTTTCTCTATATTGCAGTCAGTTTGTTTACATTTCTCTCTTTTGCATACACATCTATCTTGAGTACAGTTATTTGCATTAATGATAAGTAGAAATTCTGCCTGGCCTAAAGGAAAAAGCTTAGGGTTGCCATGTATATATTCTGACAGTAAATTTGAACTATGAATTTTAAACTTTGATTAGAGAACTACAGGTAAAGGAACACTTAGGAAGCAGCAATCACTCCAATAGACTTCAAAGAATAATTTGAGAGTGAGAAACTAAATTTGGATGTGTCAGTATTGCAATTTAGTGAAAGTAACTGCAGAGGCATCAATGAGGAGATGGCCAAAGTTGATTGGAAAGGACTTGAGCATGGAAAGCAAGAGTAGAGTAACAATGACAGAAGTTTGTGGGAGTAATTCAAACGATGCAGGATAGTTTCATCCCAAAGACGCATTTTAACTGTTTTCTAATTTTTAAAAATTTTTCACACTGTGAACCATATCAATCAAAATACATACAAACATTTCCCTCTTAAATATACACAGTGGCATTTTCTCCCCTTTTTTCACCTCGTACCTTCCCTCCCCCCTTCACACTCCCCTTCAAACCCATTAAATGTTCAACATATACAATACAATAAAACCATTAAACAATGTCATCTCACAATGAAAATAAACAAAAAAATTGTGTCATCTACTTTTACACACTGGATCAAGTAATTTTGTCTTATCATTTTATCATTTTAGGGGGTGTAGGTCCGAGGCAAGCCCTCTCTGTTATGTTCCATGTACGGTTCCCAAATTTGTTCAAATAATGTGACTTTATTTTTTAAATTATATGTTATTTTTTCCAATGGAATACATTTATTTATTTCCATGTACCATTGCTGTATTCTCGGGCTCTCTTCTGATTTCCAAGTTGACATTACACTTTTTTTGCTACTGCTAAGGCTATCATAATAAAATGTTTTTGCGCTTCATCCAGTTTGAGGCCTAATTCTTTACTTCTTATATTACTTAGAAGAAAGATCTCTGGATTTTTTGGTATGTTGCTTTTTGTGATTTTATTTAATATCTGATTTAGATCTTCCCAAAACTTTTTCACTTTCTCACATACCCAAATTGCATGTACTGTTGTTCCCATTTCCTTCTTACAGAGAAAATGTCTATCTGATAATGTTGGATCCCTTTTTTTTAACTTTTGGGGCATGATATATAACCTATGTAACCAATAATACTGTATCATGCATAACCTTGTGTTTATTATATTCTTCATAGTTCCAGAGCATAACTTTTCCCGTATTTCATTTTTTATCTTTATGTTTAAATTTTTTTCCCACTTTTGCTTGGGTTTATAGCTTATTTCATAATTTTCCTTCTCTTGCAGCTTGATGTACATGTTCATTATAAATCTTTTTATTATCATTATTTCTGTGATCACATATGCAAAGCTGCTTCCTTCTGGTAATCTCAGTCTGCTTCTCAATTTATCCTTTAAGAAGGCTTTCAGTTGATGGTATGCAAACATTGTACCATGAGTTATTCCACATTTCTACTTCATTTGTTCAAATGTTAATAAATTATTTCCCAAAAAATAATTTTCTATTATTTTAATTCCTTTTCTCTCCCATTCTCTAAAGGAAAGGTTATCTATTGTAAAAGGGATTAGTTGATTTTGCATCAATAATAATTTTGGTAGTTGGTAATTTGTTTCTTCCCTTTCTAAGTGAATCTTCTTCCATATATTGAGTAAATGATGCAGTACTGGTGAGCTTTTATGTTGCACCAGATTTTCATCCCACTTATAAAGGGTATGTTTTGGTACCTTCTCCCCTATTTTATCTAGCTCTATCTTAGTCCAAACTGGTTTTTCCCTTGTCTGATAAAAATCTGATAAATACCTTAATTGTTCTGCCCTATAATAATTTTTTAAGTTTGATAACTGCAAACCACCTTGGTTGTACCTCTCTGTTAATTTATCTAACCCTATCCTTGGTTTCCCCCCTTTCCATAAAAATTTACTTATTATTTTCTTTAGTTCATTGAAGAATTTCTCTGTTAAGGGAATTGGTAACGATTGAAATAAGTATTGTTTCCTTGGGAAGACATTCATTTTAATGCAATTTACCCTCCCTATCAATGTCAGTGGTAATTCTTTCCAGTGTTCTAAGTCTTCCTATAATTTCTTCATTAATGGCTGATAATTTAATTTGTACAGGTGTCTTAAATTATTATCTAATCTAATACCTAGGTATCAGATTGCTTGTGTTTGCCATTTAAATGGTGATTCTTTTTAAAATTCTGTATAATCTGCATTACTCATTGGCATCGCTTCACTTTTATTTGCATTGATCTTGTACCCTGATATTTCTCCATATTCCTTCAATTTCTTATGTAATTCTTTTATTGATATTACTGATTGTGTTAAGTATACTATGATGTCATCTGCAAATAAACTGATTTTATACTCCTCCTTTATTTTTATCCCTTTTATTTTATTTTATTTTCTGTTCTTATTAGTTCTACCAATGGTTCTATTGCTAAAGCAAACAGCGAGGGAGATAGTGGACATCCTTGCCTAGTTGACCTACTTAATTTAAATTGGTTCGATACATAACCATGTCACCTTCGCCAATGGTCCATTATATAATGCTTTAATCCAATTAATATATTTCTCTGGTAGGTTGAACCTCTGTAATACTTTGAATAAATAATTCCATTCTACCCTGTCAAAGGCTTTTTCTGCATCTAAAACAACAGCCACTGTTGGCATCTTATTTCCTTGAACTACATGAATTAAATTAATACATTTACAAACATTATCCGCTGTTCGTCTTTTATTCATAAATCCAGTTTGACCTTGTTTTACTATTTTTGGTACACAATCAGCCAATCTGTTTGCTAATAGTTTTGCTATTATCTTATCATCTGAATTAAGTAGAGATATGATGCTGGTGTTAGTGGATCCTTCCCCGTCTTTGGTATTACTGTAATTATTGCTGTCTTACATGAATCTAGCAAGTTTTGTGTTTCTTCTATCTGGTTCATTACTTCCAGGAGAGGAGGAATTAATAACTCTCTAAATGTTTTATAGAATTCTATTGGAAATCCATCCTCTCCAGGTGTTTTATTGTTCGGCAGCTTTTTAAATATATCCGGTACTTCCTCTATTTCAAATGGTTTTATCATCTTGTTTTTCTCCTCTTCTTGCAATTTTGGCAGTACAATTTTAGCTAAAAACTCTTCTATTTTGTCTTCTTTCCCCTCATTCTCAGTTTGGTATAATTGTTCATAAAATTCCTTAAAGTTCTCATTAATCTCCATTGGATTATATGTAACTTGTTTGTCCTTTTTCCTTGATGCCAATACAGTTCTTTTAGCTTGTTCTGTTTTAAGTTGCCAGGCTAATATTTTGTGTGTTTTTTCTCCTAGCTCGTAATACTTTTGCTTTATTTTCATTATGTTCTTCTCCACCTTATACGTTTATAGTGTTTCGTTTTTTATTTTTTTGTCCACCAATTCTCTTCTTTTTGTTATATCATCCATTGTTGCTAGTTCTTTTTCTGTACTTACTATTTCCCTTTCCAACTGTTCTATTTCCTGATTGTAGTCCTTTCCCATCTTAGTTACATAACTTATTATCTGCCCTCTAATGAAGGTTTTGATTGCATCTCATAATATAAATTTGTCTTTCACTGATTCCGTATTTATTTCAAAGTACATTTTAATATGGCATTCAATAAATTCTCTAAAGTCCTGTCTTTTAAGTAGCATGGAGTTTAATCTCCATCTATATGTTCTTGGTGGGTTGTCCTCCAGTTCTATTGCTAATAACAGAGGTGAATGATCAGATAGCAATCGAGCTTTATATTCAGTTTTCCTAACTCTCCTTTGAATATGGGCCGACAACAAAAACATATAAATCTTTGAGTATGTTTTATGCCTACTCAAATAATATGAGTATTCCTTCTCCCTTGGGTGCTGCCTCCTCCATATATCCATAAGTTTCATTTCCTGCATTGATTTAACCATAAATTTGGTCACTTTATTCTTTTTGCTAGTCTTTTGTCCAATTTTATCCCCCATTGGGTCCAAATTAAGGTTAAAATCCCCTCCTATCAATATATTCCCCTGCGTATCTACAATCTTCAAAAAAAATCTTGCATAAACTTTTGATCCTCTTCGTTAGGTGCATGTATATTGATCAAATTCAAGAATTCTGAATATATCTGACACTTTATCTTTACATATCTCCCTGCTGGATCTATTATTTCCTCCTCTATTTTGATTGGTACATTTTTATTTATTAATATAGCTACACCTCTGGCTTTTGAATCATATGATGCTGCCACTATGTGCCCTACCCAGTCTCTCATTAATTTATTATATTCCACTTCATTTAGATGCATTTCCTGTACAAATACTATGTCTATTTTTTTTATTTTTTCAGGAACTTTAATAGCCTTTTTCATTTAATTTGGTTATGTATTCCATTAATATTTATAGTCATAGAGTTCAACATGGCCATCTCATATTCTGCTTATATCTCATTTCTGCTTCCTCATCACCACCTTCCCACTTTTTCCCATTTTCATCTCTCAGCTTTCCCTTTTTGAACTCAATGTATGACAACACTTTTAAAACATAAAATACTTCAACAACTCCCACATCTAAAATTCCCTTAACCCCAAATGACCCCCTCCTCTCTGAGTTGTCCCTTGTCCCTTGCCGGGCAACCACAACTCCCCTCTCCATTTGGATTGCAAACCTGTTCGCAAGCATTTTGCAGTGACTGTTATTCTCTCCCACCCAACCCCCTCCAGAAAAGACTTTTATCTTCACATATAACAAAGCTCACCCTCTTTTTTCCCCCTTACTTCCTTTCTTCCCTTTTCCTTCTTTAGTTCTTACTTACACATTTTTTATATGTAGTTTGTCGTCATTCTTCATTCTTGTTACATCTCTTCATCTCTCCTTCTGTCCTGCAGGCATTCTGCAAATTCTCGTGCTTTCTCCGGATCTGAGAACAGTCTGTTTTGATCCCGCGGGATAAATATTTTAAGCACAGCTGGATATCTTAACATAAATTTATAGCCTTTTTCCCATTTTGTTGTGTTAAACCTTCCTCTTCTTTAGGAGTTCAAAACTTATGTCTGGGTAAAAAAAATATTTTTTGACCTTTATATTCCAATGGTTTTTTGTCTTTTCTAATTTTATTCCTTGCCCTCTCCAGTATATTTTCTCTTGTCATTTATCTCAGAAATGTGGCTAAAACGGATCTTGGTTTTTGTTGTGTCTGTGGTTATGGGCCTAGTGTTCTGTGTTTTCTTTCTATTTCCATTCCTTCTTGTATTTCTGGCATTCCCAGGACCTTTGGGATCCATTCTGTTATAAATTCTTTCATATTTGTGCCTTCTTCATCTTCCTTTAGGCCCACTATCTTTATGTCGTTTCGCCTACTATAGTTTTCCATTATATCAACCTTCTGACCTAACAACCCTGGTGACTCTTTAACTTTTTTGTCACTGTCTTCCAATTTTCTTCTTAAGTCATTCACTTCCATTTCTACCGCCGTTTCTTGTTCTTACACATTTTCTAATCTTTTCTCTATTTCTGTCATGACCAGCTCTATTCTACTCACTTTTTCTTCTGTACTTTTCATTTTTCTTTTAATATCACTAAATTCTAATGTCAACCATTCTTTTAATGCTCTTATTTGTTCTTGAAACTTTAAAAAATCTATATACAGTCCATCTATTTTACCTTCTATTCTTCTCTGCAGAGCTTGGTCTTTTTCCTATTCTTCTGTGTCTGCACCTGTGTTTGTGTCTTCTACTTCTCTTCCTTGTATCTGTATCTCTTCTGACTTTCTTGTTGAGCTGCTTGCCTCACTTTGTTGGGCATCTTCTTGCATGGCTTCTTGCTGTTGGTCCTCTTCTTCTGGGCTAGTCATCTGTTTGGCCTCCTATTGCTGTTCCTCTTTCCTATCACTCCCTTTCCTGTCGCTTTCCTGTTCTTTCAGCTGACACCCCTGATGTCGGGCATCCCTCAGCTGATCGCGCTGTGTTAGTTCACACATCAGCTGGGTCCCCCTCCCATCGGTGTTTTTTTTTCCTTAGTGTGCACATTGCGCATGCGCGACTCCTCACGCATGCACAGTTGCACACTTCTGTTTGGCTCAGAGAGCCATTTTTGCAGTCCAGCAGTCGGATGGTTGCGACTCTGCTGGGTTGTCACCAACCTTGGGGAGTGGGCTCTTTTCTCCATGACGGCTCCCTGTTTCTTCATGCAGGTAAGGTCTTCTCCTTTCTCCTCTGGCATCTTTTCTTCTTTTTTTTTCCCATTGTTTTTACATTTTCCTTCTTGGGTGCCATTTTCTTTCTTTTCTCCACAACTTTATCTTTTATTTGTTGAATTTTGTGTTTCTTGAAATTTGTATTTTCTTAATTTTATTTCTTCTTTTCTGGAGAGGGCTGGAATTCTCCTACCAGCCACTACTCCATCATGTGACTCCTCCCAAGGAGGCATTTTAAAGGAAGCAAGAGGCAACTGACAAGGGATGCCGAATATAGCAAAAGAGAGAGCATACATTATTGGAAAAATTAGTAGAAGCCAGAGGATTGGAAAGCTTTGAAAAATAAACAGAATGTAACTTAAAAAAAAGCAATAAGGGGAGAAAAGATGAAATATGAAGGTTAGCTAGCTAATAGTATTAAAAAAAACAAATTATTTTTCAGATGTATAAAGAGTTTAAGAGAGACAAACATTAATGTCAGACTGCTGGAAAATGACTCTGGAGAAGGTGTAATGGAGAAGAAGGAATTGGCAGAAAAACTGAATAGATATTTTGCATCAGTCTTCATTGTGGCATGCCAGAAATTTGAGAGAGTCACAGGGCAGATATGAGTGCAGCCATTGGAACTAAAGAGAAGGTGCTTGTGAAGTTGAAGTATCTGAAGGTGAATAAACCACCTGGAGTATATAAATGACACCATAAGGTTCTGAAAAAAGGTAGTTGAAGAGATTATGAAGACATTGGTAATGATCTTTAAAGAATCACTAAAATCAGGAATGGTTCCAAAGTACTGGAAAACTGCAATTGTCACTCTATTCTTTAAGGAGAGAGAGAGAGGCAAAAGACAAAAAAATAGACTGGTTTGCCTGACTTTAGTGGATTACTTTTGGAGGACATTTGGCAAGGTGCCACAGATGAGGCTGCCTAACAATTAAGCTTAAATGAAAAAAACACACAAATGCTGGAGAAACTCAGCAAGTCAAACAATGCCTTTATGTAGCAAAGGTACATAATTTCAGGCTGGAGCCCTTCATGGTGTGGGGGAACACTAGAGATGTCCGAACATAAGGGGGAAGGGCGGACCCTCACCTCACTATCAACCACCTCAACTTCACTACCTTCCTCTCCTACTTCAACCTCCTCTCCTCAGAATGCTCTGCCCTCCACTCTCTCATTGAAATATATCAAATATTGAAAGACTTGAATGGAGTAGATATGAAGAGGATGTTCCCAGTAGAGGTTGACTCTTGGACCAGAGAGCAGAGCCTCATAAAAAAGAACATCTTTTAGAACAGAGATGGGGAAACATTTCTTCACACCGAGGTTGGTGGATCTGTGGCATTCGTTGGCACAGATAACTGTGGAGGACAACTCATTGGATATATTTATAGTGGAGGTTGATAGGTTCTTGTATATCAAGGGCATCAAGAGAAGGCTGGAGAATGGGGTTGGGATGGAAAAATGCATTAGCCAAGAGCGAATGGCAGAGCAGACACAAGGTGATGAATGGCTTATTTTTACTCCAGTACTTCTGATCACAAAGAGATTACTCCATTGAGAAATTGAAATGGCTGAATGGAGTAATCAGGAGAAAAGGGTAATTTGTGCATTTGTCGAGTGTGATGGAGCCTGTTGTTCTAAAATATTGATGTTTTGCTGCGATGGTGCTGGTTCTTCATGGAGAAAGTATTTGGACATGTTTATTGAAGTCATGAAGAGCAGCCTGGATTGAATGAAATTGATGGTGAAGGTGATCTTTCAGCCACTAGCAGAATGAACTGCAGATTCACATGTAGCTTTTGAGGTCACCCCGTGATCACTTCCTCTGAAGAAAATTATTTTAAAAACAAGTGGCTTCAATCAAGATACAGTTGGGTGTATTACTGCCGGGATACTTTGGTTGGTATCTTCAAGGATAATAGAATGCAATCCGATATCCATTTAATCAGTAGTGAACATAAATTAATATAAAAGATGGACTGGAACTTGCTTCCAGTGATGAGTCTTTGTTTATGACGGACATTCATGCCAAATATAATCTCACATTTTAATACCCCCTATTGTTGACATGCTGGCAAGTGGTACTATCATCCAAAATGGTGAAGCATTGCATGATAAATGTGGTCATAGGCCAGAGCAATTAAAGGACTTATCAGGAGTAAAAGCCTACAAACCAAGTCTGCTGGCTGTCAACATTTATCATTTTGAAAAGAGCCTGGCATTCAGAAACATTCAAAACAATTTACAAAAGAAAACCACACATTAAGAACACAAAGTCAAAGATGACAACAAGAATAATAATAATTAAAAAGTCTATGTACTGATACTTCCCTGACAAAGCTTTCTACTTTATTGAAATGAATGGAACAGGCACCAATTCGGTGAGTGTAGTTTCTAACCTAACTAATGGGAAACTGCAGAGTGTTTCTGGTTTATCTGCGGACCCCACGTAGATTGGAATGCAATTGGGAAGTCACTGGCAAAAGCTTGACCAGTAAGTTCAGACCTCAAGAGTCAAATTGGAGTGTTCTATTTCCCAAGTTCAGCCACAATTGCTTGAATTTACAGTATACATGCTCTTTTAGCTGTTAGTTAGGTATTTATATCAGTTTTAGATATTTTAGGGAATTGTTCATCCCTTTTCTATTTTGTTTTTATTGCTTCATTTTCTGAATCCAATCTTTCTGATATCTGGATTGAGCACGTTCTTTGACGATGAAAGGTTAATCAGGTTTGAATTTGCACGAAAGGGATGGGACTCAAGAAACAAGCAAGATCTTGACAAACCTGGGGATGTGCATTTTTTAAAAAAAAGGGTTCAGGCAAAGGTAGGTCAGGTTCTCTTCTCTCAGAGTCTGGAATATTTCTCCCTCATTGGTCAACTAAAGTACACTGAGTGCTTTAAAGGTTATTCTTTAGCTTTTAAACTCACTTTTTGTATCTGGGTGTCTGTTCCTCATTCCCAACTGCCCTTGATGAAGAGTTGAGGAAGTTTCCTCCTTGAACCACTGCAGTCGATTTTCAGAAGGTGGTTCCATAGCAGTGATGAGTCGTTAAGCTCGCTGGTTAGGACAAGCAGTTTAATAAATTTGTGAATGGTTATTAGAGTATGTGGGAATGTGGTGCTGAGGTTACTGTCATATTAGCCATGATTTGATTGAAAGGCAGAGCAGGTGCGAGAGGCTTAGCTCCCTGCTTTGGCTTGTAATTCATATGAACTTATACTTTCTTAACTCTATTTTTGAAGACTGGATTTTATCATTGACATGGATTCAATCCCTTTTATTCTTCTGCTAAATCCATTCTGTGATGTGTCATCTAATTGCTCTTTTTGCTGATTGTCTTTGCTCCCAGATATTTTGCTTGTTCAGTGGCAACATAACTTGCTTACATAGTGACTTTGAGGAGAAAGCTACAAGGGCAAATCTAATTAATGGTATATCCTGTTAATATGTGCTAGCATAATCATGGCTATACCTTGTAGTGGAGGATGAAGGCCTTCGTTTCACTGATCCACAGAGCGAAGTCGCCTGTGCATGTATTTGTTTAATGTGTACTAGATCTTGCACTCCAAGAAACACATGATACTTCACAAATCCACCAACTAATTCCAATGGCATTAAACCATGACAGTTGGAGCTGATGGATATCTTGCAGCCTTCATCTGCCTTCACAGCAGTTGAGTTCAGAGTAACTTCCTGCCTGTTCCAACATTGAAGATTTGGTTGGATTGTTGTTTGACCTTACCACCATGGCTGAGTGTACCAGGAGCATAGCTCCAGACTACATCGCTCTCAGGATCACAGGACCACACAAGGTTCTCCACCACGAAAAGGTGACAATCCACAACTACCACAGTATCATTTGAGGAAGTGCATCCTGTATTACCAATCCAATATATACCTCATTAGTTATAGAGCCCTTGACTTAACTGCACCTTTAGAAGTTAAAAAGAAATGTGCATTGATCTTATTTTAACAACTTACGCCCTATAATGTTCATTAACAATATTGTGTCATCCAATGAAGAGATGCAGTACAAGGTATTTGACCAGGCTTACAGCAAATAGCCTAAGGCATCACATCAGTATTATTGACTCACAGCTGTTTGACCAAGGTTGATTGGTACTGATTCACAGACCGGTTGCCACAAAGACAGATAGATACTTGATCTACTCCCACCCTTCTTCTTAAGTCGCTTCTCATCAGACATCTACAGAGTAGAGGGAAGTATCTTGGAGTCACTCACCCTCAGATGTTAATAAGTTGGTTAAAAATAAGATCTTGTATCTTTACCAACTGTGACTGTCATCTTACTTTCTAATGTTTATTTTGTTTCCTTTAATGTTACAAATTGAAGGATTTATAATTTGCAACAAATCTGATCCATACACAAGAGGCCTTATACCCTCATTTAGTATTAATTCTTGTTGTAGTAATTTTTTTTTCATTTTAATTTCAGTAAATTTATGAAATTTTTATCATGAGCGGTCTAACAAGGAAACATCGGGCAATTTTAATAAAACTGTAGAATGATGATAAAACACAGATTTCTACCAAAAAAACCCACAAAATAAAGCAAGAGACACTAATTGGGGGTGCATTTTATTTTTTAGATTGTCACTTTTCAGATCAATACAACAGTCGAATATCTCTTCAGATCAGAAGCAGGTGCTTTAAGCAGACAACTTACACTGAGTAGGATGTTAAATATTGAATTCTATTCTCAAAGTACATCACTTTAAAGCTACATCATTTCAAACTTCTCCAGCTGGACACCAACAATCATGGTTATAAATTTAGTTTTAATAAGGATCTGAATTCTTGTTCTTGTGTGTGAAGCCTAAATATCACATAGGTTGGGCTGAATAGTTTATCTCTATAACATGCTGTATTGGAGGATTTAAACCATGCTTTTTGCTTCAGATTTAAACCATGTTATTTTACTTTTGCAGCCTTTGTTTCTGCAAGGCTGAGATCCTGCTTGTTTTTAGAATCAGCAGACATAAGCTAAATTCCACCAAGGGGCCAGAGATGCTGTTATCTGACGAAAGGACATCTGTGTACCAAGAACATTTAATCTTCCTGCTTGTTTTGGTCACAGACTGTCAGAGGACTAGCCTTGATGCAAAATAAACCATTGTATTCAAAGTGATAAGCTGAAAATTACGTTATTCGATAGAAGCCGCGGCATGGTACCTTGCTCGCTTATCTTTCTTACTGTAGTGGGAATAGGTGCTTGGGTAACCAGTTTTTGGGTAATATAAGCCATGGTCCCGCTGCTGAAGTTTGAGACTCTCCGAGAGGTGGCAACATCTCTCAGCAAGAAGAAGAACTTCTAGAGTCCAGCCAACGTCCCGGTTGGGGGAGGTGGAGAAGCTGCTACCGGCGCCCTGACAACCTACTACAAGTGTGCGGTCATTGCCTCGCTTCGGCAGTTGGGACCAGTCCAGGCGTTGATAAGAATAGTTGGGAAGGGCTAGCATATTGTAGTTTGAAATCAGCTTTTGAATTTGTAATAAACATTTGTATAAATTGAACTGCTCTCGGTGTGTGTGTCTATTTTCTTTTGGTAGCTCAAACACTGTGACCAATCTAAAACAAACAAAGTGAGAGGTACAAGTTTACCTAGGACACATGCAATCTTCAGTTCCATCTTCATCCTAACAATGGACGAGCTGAATCCTGTAAATTGCAATCTTCATGTGCAGCCCAAATTGTGCAATGTTCAGCCCAAATATACAAACCATTTGCATATTATTGATTCTCAATTAACAACTTGCATTTATAAAGCACCTTTAATATTGCAAAATGCCCCAAGGTTTCCAGGAATGCAAACAAACACAATATGAATCCAAGCTACATGAGAAGATAACAGGATCAATGACAGAAATTCAGATTAACTAGCTAGGGTTTAAGGAGCCCCTGAGAGGGGAAGGTAGACAGAGAGTTTTAGCAGGAGACCTGACAGGAAAATCTACTGCTCTGTAGATGGACCTGAACAGGAGGAGCACAGAGATCTTAGTGGATCACAGTATGAGAAAAAGTGATATTCTTGGGATTAGACCATTGGGGTTATTTCAATTTAAGAACATTTGCAAATAAAATTGAGGATTTTACAATTGAGATTATTTTGGAAGAGAAGCCAATGTACCTCACTATTCATTATCAGCTGTTTGTCTCATTCATTCATTTCTGACATTAGGCCAGTTTGTTTGTGTGTTTTCCTTGTTTTTGGCTTCTTTCTCCTCTGGGAGTGGATGCTCTGCATTTTGCAACTCCTATATTGTTTTGTTTATCCTTTCAGTCTCTAACTGTTTGCATACACTCATTGACTAGATAATCGTTTTTCCAGCTTATCCCCATTGTCATCCAGGTTTCACCTGACACCCTTCCCACCTTTGCTGCAGCTTTACAAACTTCTTTTATTTCCTTCAATGTTCTGGAGGAGGGTCTTCAAGCTGAAACTCCACCTGCTTTCAGGTGTAATAACTTGGAGAATGCGGCTGCGGAGTTGGCTGCGGGTGTGTGCTAAGCGACATTCAGGTGGCAGCGCTGAAGGCACTGTTCTGGCATGTGAAAGGACTGCAGTGGGGAGAGGCGCCGCGGAGCAAATGCTGGCTACTGTTGAATGTGGTCATAGTCCCGCCCGCTTTCAGGTGCCGAGGGGGAGCGCTCAGAAGCAGAGAATACAACTACCCGAGGAGGGTTGGGTAAGTACTCCTCGGGTCAGGGTTCTCCGCTTTTAGGTGGCCTCCCAACAGCCACATTTGGGTATTTTAGGTGGTTTCATGTTGGGATATTCTGGCCACCTGAAAGTGCCTGTTGATTCAGTTTCTGTTGTCAGAAAATGTATAAACACAGGAGCAACAGATGCTGAAATATTCAGAGAACAAATGGGCCAGGGAGCATCTATGGAGAGAAATGGTTAGTCAACATTTTGGGCTGGGACTCTTTGTTGGGACTGATGCAGTCTTGACAAAGGTTCAGAATGCTGACTGACCTATTGAATATTAACAGCATTTTCCATTTTTATTTTAGATTTGTGTTGTGGATAGTGTAGATATTTATGCTAGGTTACAATGGGATATAGACAGAATGCAGACTTGGCTGGAGAAGTGGCAGAAAGAGTTCAAACTGTTTCAGTGGAAAATGATGTACGTGTGTAAGGGTTAAAATGCAGATTCTACCAGAAGTCTGTGAAGACATTGTTGATATTCTTTGAGTGTGTCTATAGAAACATATTCTTAGCCAACGTCTCTCTCTCTGTATTTTAAGACAAAGTTCAGTTTTGATTTTACTTTGTTCTGCAAAGATGGAGGGATTTGAAATTGACTGAAAACTTTCATTGACTGTTTTAAGTATCATTTTAAGAATTGTTTTAAGCATCATTTAATCATATAACAAAATTGTAATAATGTAGTAATTCATATAAGATTTAATAAACCTTGGAAAACTCAGTTCAAATTTGGTATGGATCTTCTTTGAATGTCATAAACAACCACAACATTCCAGTCTCTCCAGATAGTCACATCTACATGATATGTAGTTAATGGCAAGTTTTTTAACAGTGCAGACTAAAGGATCAGTGGAATCTTGGGGTCAAATCCATAGATCCCTCAAGGCTGGCATACTAGTTGATAGGATGCTTGAGAAGGTGAATATTGTGCTGGCCATTAGTTTAGGATTGAGTTCAAGAGCAGCTCTGGTTAGATGGCATTTAGAATATTGTCATCAATTCTGATTGCCTCATTAAAGGAAGGATGTGGAAGCTTTAGAGAGTAGGCCGAAGAGATTTTACAGAATGCTGTCTGGATTGGGGAATTTGTCGTGAAGCAAGATTGAGTGAGGGCTTTTCTCTTTGTAATGATGAAAGATGAGAGGAGACTTAGTAGTTATATAGAATATTAGGAGAGGCATAAATAGGGTGGACATCTAACACCCTTTTCCCAGGGCAACAATAGCAAATACCAGAGAAAATCCATTTAAGGTCAATGGAGGAAAGTTTAGAGTAGACATCAGTGGTTGCTTTTTACACAAAGAATTCTGGGTACTGAGAATGGATAACCAGGTTGGTGTGGAGGCTGACACAATATGGACTTTTAAAAGACTCTTAGATATGCACATGGATGCAAGTAAAATAGAGGGTAATGGGCTGTAAGGTAGGGAAGGATAAGATTGTTGTGGATTAGACTTTTTTATTTAAAAAAAATGTAGATATGCAGTATGGTAACAGGCCATTTAGGCCCACAATTCCACGCCACTCAATTTGAGCTACACCCACAGTATGTTTTGAAGGGTGGTAGGAAATGGAGCATTCTCTTATTTGTGGACTGTGGCGGAATACATGGCCTCCCTGTCTGGAACATTGTGGATGCAGATGATCATGTGACCTCATTTGAAACTTATTTGTAAGTCGCATCACCTGTCAATCAAGGTTAGACTCATTAGTGCACACCTTACTATTGGCTCATTTAAATGACTCTGTGTTGTCAGTGGCCAGACACTCAGCTCAGAACAGTATAAAACATCAGTGCACACCACATTTCTTTCTCTCTACCTTGTGGTCCAAATCCCGGACATCGCTCTACACCAGATCATTACTGTGGACATTGCTGGAGGTGTTGTGGTTAAGGTGCACTCTACACTTGCTTGCAGAGAGCTGCACCCCCATTGGCATAGGAATCAGGAGTGTGCTTGAAAGTCCCTGTCTGTGAAGTGTGTACTCATGTGTGGGCATGTAGAAGATAGGTGGCCACTGGTATTGGTGTCTAACCTGGTCCAATGTGAATGTCTATATAGTTGTTTAATAGTAGAGTAATTAAGTATCATTTGACATCTTTCCCTGTTTGTCTCCCATGTGTTTAATAAAGTTACCTTTGATTGTATCGCTTGTATCCACACTCTTCTCTCTGTGAACCCACCGACCCTGATACTCTTCCAAACGAAATGCACCAGGAGGAAGCCCATGGATTCATTGGGAGAACGTACAAACTCCTTACAGACACCACAGGATTCGAACTCCAGACCCAATCACTGGTGCTGTAACAACATTGCATTAACCACTAGACTAACTGTGTTGCCCTATAGGTTTATATAGGTCAGCATAACATCCTGGGCTGAACAGCCTGTACTGTGTTGTAATGTTCCAAGTTCTATTTCCAGCATCTGGACATTTTGATTTTCACTAAATTTTATGTGGCACATATTTGCCAATCTATTAGTTATTTCAATATAATTTTTTTAAGGAGATGTGGATGTCACAGGCATCACCAATGTATATTGCCCATCCTGATTTCACCTGGAGAAGGTGACAGTGAGCAAGCTTCTTATATTGATGAAGATCTTATGATGAACAAGTTCCTTTGGGATGGGTATTCAAGAATTTGAATGAAGGACTGGCAATATATTTCTAAATGAGGATGGTGTGCAATTTGGAATGGGATCTGGGGTGGAGTTGTATACATACATTTGGTACCCTTGTTCTCTGTGGTGATCAAGGTTATGGGGGTGGGAAATTATTTCAGAGCAATCCAGATGAGGAACAATTAAGCTGGTCTTGGAGAAAATAAATCTAAAAGCTGGTGAACAGGATGGCAATCAAATGGCCTGATTTATCCTTTATGGTATTGAGTTTCATGGTGTGATTGGAGCTGCACTCATTTAGCAAGTAGAAATTTTCCATCATGCTTATGAGCCCTTTAGATGGAGAAAAGGCTGTGACCTATCAGTAGCTGAGTCACCACAGGGGCACCTCGTGTGTTTAATCCCTGTTCTGTTCCTTCTGCACTCACCAAGTTGTCAAATTTGACTCCAATGCAATCTACCAGGTGTTTTGGCGTATAAGTTGACCAGTGTACAAGTCGACCCCACTTCCCCTTTCAACATTTTAAGGGTTTTATGGTATATCCATCATATAAGTTGATAGCATTTTTATGGCTTCCTGAGGTGCCCCGTTGACTGGAATATAAGTTGAGCCCCAAAGCTCGTGTTGCCTGAGATGGGCCATTGACCAGCGTATATGTCGACCACCATAGATCATGTGGATTGATCTGCTGGGTGTTGGCTGGAGGTAATTGCTGTCATGGAGGGTCCATTGACATAATGCAGCATTGCCACAAAAATATGAGGCTGCAGTGGTACGCTTGGAGGGTGTGGGTAGAACTAATGCTAACTGCTCCTGTCTTGTGACAGATAGACACACAGCCTCCTATCTACAGCCACGAGGCATAGTGATCAGCAGTACCCGTGGGTCTACTGAGAAGCCTTGGCCTACTCAATATAGCTATGTCATGAGGTCGTTAGAATTTCAGATGTTATGACACCAGGTCACATGTTGTGTGTCTATATTAAGCCTGATAACACTGTAATAAATGCTTTTCTCTTGTACTGATGCCTTTTCCTGCTGACCAAGCAGGTAGTAGAAGTTTTTCAGTCCTAGCGCAACACCACTCAGTACAACATTGTCTGTCATTGATGCTACTGAGGCCTTTTCCTGCCGAATGGGCAGACAGTACAGGTTTTTCAGTCCCGACACAGCACTGCTCAGCACAGCATATCTTACCGGCCTGACAGCTAGCCAGCAAACTTCTAGCAGCAATGGACAGTTGCTGAGCACAGCGCCACTTGTCAACTCCTGTATGACACTACAGGCATTAAGCAGCAATGGATAGTCGCTCCACAGAGCACCACCTACCAGCTCCTGTGTGTCATTGCAGACTTTAGCTGCTATTTGTCTTTCTACAGTTAACTCTTTCCTACCAGACTTTGAGATTAGTACTATAGACTCTCTCAATTACCAACAACTTGCTTACCTTTTGTGTACGTTAAGTGTCTCACATGATTCCTACTGCATTTATTCGTGTTGTCAATAATTGTTTGCGGCTTTCAACTTGATTGCGCCCTGTTAGGATTTACGGTACATATCACTTCCTCCCCCAGCAGTCTTCAAACATGATACTCTGGCACAGCACCACAAATGACAAGTTGGTTTCACTCTCCCTGCTCAGTTCTATAGCGGAACATCCGCACTAATTTGGAACTGCTGAGCCAGTCAGTCGCTTATGCTTGGAGGGAGTGGGCAGAACCAGTGCTAACAGGTCCTATCTTGTGACAGGTAGACACAATAGCCTCCTATCCACTGGCAACTAGCCACTACAGCCACGAGGCATAGTGAGTCAGCACCACCCTTAGGTCTACTGAGAAGCCCTGGCCTACTCAACGTAGCTACGTCATGCTGTCGTTAGCACTTCAGATGTCATGATGCCAGGTCACATATGTGTCTATATGAAGCATGATAACATTGTAATAAACACTTTACTCTGGCTGACAGCTTCAGGTGTGGTCTCATTATTTCAACATAATGGCGTATGAACACAAACATTATCTGCCACAAAGTGAACTTTAAGTTGAATGTGAGAGAAATGGCCAAAAAACCAACAACTGTGTTGATGCAAGAAATTTTATGTGCATGAGAAGTTAGTAAGAGATTGGAGGAAGACACAAGAGACTTTAAGAAACAACAAAAAGGCAATGTTCTTTGAGAAAAGGAATCACTTGATGGCTATAAATGGAAAATCACATTGCAGAATGGATACATGAACAGAGGCAAGATTGCTGCCTCATCACCCAAAATAATTTAAGAACATTTGCACTGCAGTGGGCCAAGTTGCACCTGGACCTCAGTGATGATTTTAAGACTACAGTCGGCTGGTGCAATCGTTCCATGAACACGAAAAATCTGGCATTTCATAAAAAATCCCCAAAAATTGCATAGAAACTACCAAAAGATCTTGATCATAAAGTTGTAAGTTTTCACCAGTTTATTATGGGGAACCGGCAGAAACACCAGTTTGCATCAGCAAATATCAGAAACATGGATGAAACCCCTATGAATTTTGACATGATAGGCAATGGAATAGTGGAATGGAAAGGTGTTAAAACTGTGCAAACCAGAAGTACAGGCCACAAAAGGACCAGGTTTACCGTGGTGTTTTTGTGCATGGCCGACAGGACCAAATTAGGGCCCATAATAATCTTCAAATGCAAAATTAATCCAAAAATTAAATTCCCTGCAGGTATTTTTGTACATTTTCATGAAAAAGGATGGATGAATGAAATGGTGCAAAACTATGGATAGACAATGTATGGAACAGGCAGCCAGGCGGTTTATGCAAGAAATGGAGTTTGCAGGTCTGAGATGTTTTGTAGCCACTTAACTGAGGACACTAAAAGTTGATTAGCACTACATAATACTTACATAGTGGTTTTACCGGGTGGTTTGATATCTATATTGCAACCTCTCGATGTCTGCTTGAACAAGCCATTCAAAAACCATGTGGGAGAGGAATGGAATACATGGATGTCCAGTGCAGAAGAGTTGTTTAAAAAAGGAGGGACAATGTGTGCTGCATCACTTGATGTGCTGTGTCAATTTGTGCTCAAGGCATGAGACAAAGTTAAAGTCGAGACTATGATAAAATCATTTAAAAAGTGCAGTATCCCTTGTGCAATTGATGGGACAGAAGATAATTTATTGTGAGACACTGATGACAAAGCTGAAACCATCTCATCAGATACAGTCTGGGTCCCCTATAATTGTTTAAACAGTGATGTGCTCGCTGCCATCTTCTCTTCAGGTGATGATAGCGAGATTGAATTTGAAGGGTTCTAAATGTGTTGTTGTTTTCAGACAATGATAGTGATTTTGAAGGATGTTTTCAATAAAAATCTCCATGAAAATCTGTCGCAGTCAGGTTTATTGGTTTTTCAAAGGTCGATTTATATGCTGAATTGGTTTTTCAAAGGGTTGACTTGTGCGCTGGATCAGCGCAGATTGAATTTTGAGCTGAATTTAAGGTTTCAAAAGTATATCAGGCGTATAAGTCGACCCTCATTGTTTTGAGAGATTATTTTTGGGTTTCACGACTTGACTTGTACTCTGAAATATACGGTATCAATTCACTGAAGACACCACCATTGTTGGCAGAATAACAGGATATAATGAGCCAGAATATAGGATAGTGATTGAAAATCTTGTGTGGTGCCGGAACAACAATCTTGCTCTCAACATCACCAAGTCCAAGGATCTTCTTGTAGGCGGGTGTCACAGTAAGTGTAGTGGTAAGCATAACACTCTTGTAGAGCTAGAGTAAGAATCTAATGGTATCTTCTCCTCATGTCTGTGTGGTTTCCTACCAAATTCCAAAGATGTTTGGGGTTTGTAGGTTAATTGATGTAATTGGGCAGCACGAGCTTATGGACATGTTACTGTGCTGCATCTCTAAATTAAATTAGAAATATACAGCTCGTTGATAAAGCTACACACATGTGGCTAATTAATCTAACAGCCCTGTATGCCTTTGGAATAGCCACATGGGTGTATTTGGGCAGCATTGACCTGTGGGCCAGAAGAGCCAGTTACTGTGCTGTATCTCCAAATTAAATAATTTAGGAAGGGGAGACACATCTCTGAATTGATGGGATGGAGGTGGAGAGTGTTAGCACCATCATGTACCTCAAAGTTCTTATATCAGAGGACCTCTCCTGCAGCCGGCACATCGATGTAACCATGAAGAAGGCATACCAATGCGTCCACTTTCTAAGAAGTCTGAAGAGATTTGGCGTAACGTTCAATACTCTATTCATCTTCTGCGAAACGCATTCTGACTATTGTCATTATTGCTGCAGGTTTTTTTTTGGCTATAAATTAAATCTTCACAAGAGTGAGAAATCCGCTTTTAATGCTTCCATGCCTATTTATGGTAATATCCCCTTTCAAGTAGTTAGTCATTTTTAAAAAATGCATTTAGGTATTAAATTTATGAAGAATTTAAGGAAAATTTTATCCCTTTTATTTGACAGGTGAAAGGATCATTGTCTCTTTCTTTGACGTTACTTGAATGCCATTAAAATGAATGTTTTTCTCAAGTTACTGTATTTTTACAATCCCATCTTTTATCACTAAAATTTTTTGACTCTTTAGATTTCATTATTTCATCTTCTATTTAACAAAATTAGAGTCCAAGATTGAATAAAATATTTTTATTAAAAAAACTAAAAGGGGCTTTGCCCTATTTTAGATTTTATTATTGGGCTATTAATATTCGCTATGTTACTTTATAGATTCAATATTCTGATAAGTTAGATTGCCCTCTATGGGTAACTTTGAAATTGAAAACAATTAAGGAATTTTCTTTAGTATCGTTGCTTAGAGCTGCACTTCCTTTTTCTTTAACTAAGGTTAAAAAGATGATAGACAGCCCCGTGGTTAAACATACTTCATGTATATGGTATCAATTTCGTAGATTTCTTTGACTGAAGAATTTCTCTTTATTCAGTTTTATACTATTTAATTATTATTTTTTTCACCTTTCTGGATCGATCAGGCCTTTTCTAACTCGAAAGAAAAAGGTATCAGATGTTTTCAAGATCTTTTTGTTGATGTTTGTCTCGTGTCTAGAGCAACTATCTATTAAATTTAATCTTCCAAATTCACAATTTTTGGGTATTTGCAGATTAGGAATTTTTTAGATACCCAATTAATAACTTTCCACCATGTTCAGGAAGTAGATAGTGTCGATGTAATTTTTCTCTTATTTAACCCTGAAGGATATTTTATCGAAATTGTCAGGTTCCAAGTGATAAAATTAAAAGAACATGTGAATAGGATTTACAGTTAACTATTTCTGATGATTTGTGGGAAAGGATTTTTAAACTTGTTAATACATCCTCAATCTATGCCCATCATTCATTCATCCAATTTAAGGTTATTCACTGGGCACATGTCTAAAGATAAATTGGCACGAATATTTCCAGGTGTCAACCCCCATTGTGACAGGTGTAATAACAGGATGGCAATGTTAGTTCACTTATTTTGGTTTTGCCCAGCACTGGAATCTTATTAGAAAGAAATTTTAACATTTTATCTACAATTTTAGCTGTTTATTTACAGCCGAATCCAATTTTGGTGCTACTTGGAGTGTGATGGAAGATATACATCTGTCATGATCCAATCACCATGTTGCATTCACGACATTTATTGCTAGAAGATCAATTTTGCTTAGGTGGAAAGATTCTATTCTGCCTACCATGTCCAAACTTTAACTTGTTTAAATTTAGAGAAGATTAGATGTACTCTACTGATAACTGATACCGATATTAAGTTTGATACAATGTGCAACCTGTTTATGAACTTTTTTCATGATTTTTAAATCCGCTTCAATACGATATATTTTATTATTGTTTTTCCCTTCATGTCAACTATTCTTATTTATGTTATGAAATATATTCTTGTCTATTATTTCATTTTATTGCTTTAAGGCACCCCAAATTCTAATTTCTACTATTTGGTTAGGGGGTTCAGATTACTTTATTTAGTTTAGGGTTAGTTTAGATTATATATCTTTCTACTGTTTTTATTATTTGAATAATAGAGTTGCGGGGGAATCAATTACTCTTTTTTTATGATGTATATCCATTTGATTTATAATCTGTAACCTTGCATTCTATATTTTGTTTCTTTTTGTATGCTCAAAATTCATTTAAAAAATTGGAAAAGAAAGGAAAGCATTCTGACTGGTCACATCACAGTCTTATTTGTTGATTGGTTCTCATTTCTCATGCAGAGAAACTCAGAACGATGCAGAAAGTGGCAAACCTGCTCAAGTCCATGATAGGCACAAATCTCTCATCCACAGAAGACATCTGTGTGATGCACTAATTTGAGAAACTAGTCAACATCATCAAGGTTCCCTATCAATCTGGTCACAACCTCTTCCTGCTGCTGTATTTAGGAACCTGAAGTTGAAATTCTTTAGGTTCAATAAAAAAAATACAGCAGCTATCAGGGTCTTGAGCCTGCCTGTATTACCCTATATATATGTATGTCTTTCTTTTCTTCTTCTTTGACTTGGCTTCGCGGACGAAGATTTATGGAGGGGTATGTCCACATCTGCTGCAGGCTCGTGGTGACTGACAAGTCCGATGTGGGACAGGCAGGCACAGTTGCAGCGGTTGCAAGGGAAAATTGGTTGGTTAGGGTTGGGTGTTGGGTTTTTCCTCCTTTGACTTTTGTCAGTGAGGTGGGCTCTGTGGTCTTCTTCAAAGGAGGTTGCTGCCTGCCGAACTGTGAGTATGTGTGTGTGAATATATATACACACATATATATGCAATATATATATCTGAAGGCAGTAATTAATATTTCAACTTACAATGGTCCTGGTCCTGAATGATTTCGGGGAATATCATAACTTATCATTCTTTAATTTGAGAAAAAATGTCATAACTCTTGACTTTCTGTTCTAAAATCAATTTCTTACTCACAATGTTACCAACCTCTTTATTCCAGATCCTAATTTTGTTGAAAAGTTTTTTATCAAACACTTTCTAAAAATCAATACAGACAACTTCTACTGTGATGAACGATCTCTGTTACATCATTAAAACATTCAACCAGGTCAGTTAAACATGATATGCTTTTAATGCATACAGTCCACTCTATAATGTTTGGGAAAAAGACACTTTTTTCCTTAATTTCCCCCTGTGCTCCACAGTTTTAAATTCGTAATCAAACAATTCACATGTGATTAATGTGCACATTCCAGATTTTATTTAAGATTATTTGTATACATTTTGCCATGCCTATGTTGAAATTGCAGCACTTTTTATACATAGTTCACTCACTTTAGGGTGCCATAATGTTTGGGACATATGGTTTCACAGGTGTTTGAGTACTCAGGAATGTTTAATTGCTTCATTGGTGCAGGTAGAAGAAATATAATATTTCTTCTAAGCTTTTGATCACTTTTGGAGTCTGTAGTTGCCATTTTTCAACGTGAGGAGCAGAGTTGTGGCAATTAAAGTAAAAGAACTAAAACAAAAACAACCAGTAAAAGACCACTCAAACATCAGGGTTAACATGGAGCATCATTAAGAAGAAAGGGCATACCTGTGATCTCACTATTCATAAAGGAACTGGTAGGTCAAGGAAGATCTCCACTGCTGATGACAGAAGAATTCTCATCATATTGAAGAGAAATCCTCAGACATCTGACCAACAGATCAGGAACCTTCTTCAGGAAGAAGGTGTGGATGTGTCAGTGACTACTGTTCGGAGAAGATTTCATGAACAGATATACAGAGGCTACACTGCAAGATGCAAACCACTTGTTCGCCACAGAAAGGATGGCAAGATTACAGTTTGCCAAGAAGTATTTAAAAAAGCCTGCAGAATTCTGGAAAAAGGTCCAGTGGACAGATGAGACCAAGATTAATCTGTATCAGAGTGATGGCAAGAGCAAAGTGTGGAGACATAAGGGAACTGCCCAAGATCCAAACCATATTACCTCATCTGTGAACTATGGTGGTGGGTGTGTTACAGAAACATAGAAACATAGAAGTTAGGAGCAGGAGTAGGTCATTCGACCCTTCGAGCCTGCTCCGCCATTCAACAAGATCATGGCTGATCTTAAAGTTCAGTACCCCGTCCCCGTCTTCTCTCCGTAACCTTTAATACCCTTATACTGAAGAAATAGATCTAATTCCCTGTTAAATATATTTAATGAACCTGCCTCTACTGCCCTCTGTGGCAATGAATTCCACAGATTCACCACCCTCTGGGTAAAGAAATTCCTCCTCATCTCGGTCCTAAATGGTTTGCCTATTATCCTCAAACCATGGCCCTGGGTTCTGGATTTTCCCATCATTGGAAACATCCAACCTGCATCCATTCTGTCCAGTCCTGCCAGAATTTTATATGTCTTTATGAGATCCCCTCTCAATCTTCTAAACTCCAGCGAGTACAATCTCAATTTGCGCAATCTTTCCTCATAAGTCATTCCTGCCATTCCAGGTATCAGCCTGGTGAATTGCCTCTGCACTCCCTCCATTGCAAGAACATCCTTCCTTAGATAAGGTGACCAAAACTGCACACAATACTCCAGGTGTGGTCTCACCAAGGCCCTGTACAGCTGCAGTAAGGTATCCTTGTTCCTATACTCAAACCCTCTTGATATGAAGACCAACATACCATTTGCCTTTTTAACCGCCTGCTGTACCTGCATGCTCGCCTTCAGAGACTGATGTACAAGTAGCCCTAGGTCTCTCTGCACTTCCCCATCTCTTAATCTATTGCCATTCAAATAGTAATCTGCCCTCCGGTTTGTATTACCAAAGTGGATAACCTCACACTTATCCACATTGTAGTGCATTTGCCATGTATCTGCCCAGTCCCTCAATTTATCCAAATCACACTGGAGCTTCCTGACCCCCTCTTCCATGCACACAACCCCTCCTAGCTTAGTGTCATCTGCAAATTTGGAGATATTACATCCAATCCCCTCATCCAGATCATTAATGTAAATTGTGAACAGCTGGGGTCCCAGTACAGATCCCTGTGGTACCCCACTGGTCACCGCCTGCCACTCAGAAAATGAGCCATTTATCCCAACTCTCTGTCTTCTACCTGCCAGCCAGTTCTCAATCTACATCAATACTTTGCCCCCAATCCCATGAGACTTGATTTTGGAAGCCAGTCGTTTCCGCGGGACCTTATCGAAGGCCTTTTGGAAGTCCAGGTACACCACATCCACTGGCTCTCCCCCAGCTATTTTACCTGTCACCATCTCAAAGAATTCCAATAGATTTGTCAAGCACCATTTACCTTTTGTAAATCCATGTTGACTCTGTCCGATCCCTTCTCTGCTAGTCATATGCTCCACTATTACATCCTTAATAATGAATTCCATCATTTTGCCCACTACTGATGTAAGGCTCACCAGCCTATAATTCCCCACTTTTTCTCTACCCCCCTTTTTAAATAGTGGGGTAACATTAGCTACCCTCCAATCCATGGGTACTGATCCTGAGTCTATCGAGTTCTGGAAAATAATTCTTAAAGCATCTGCTATCTGAATGGCCACTTCCTTGAGTACCCTAGGATGTAGATTATCAGACCCTTGGGATTTATCTGCCTTCAATCCCATCAATTTCCCCAAGACCATGTTCTTAGAGATACTGATTTCTTTCAGTTCCTCCCTTGCATTAGTCTCTATGTTTCCCAACATCCTTGGGAGGTTATTTGTATCCTCTCTTGTAAAAACAGAACTAAAGTAAGAATTTAATTGGTCTGCCATTTCCTTATTCCCCATTATATATTCCCCTGATTCCGACTGCAAAGGACCTACTCTGGATTTTACCAATCTTTTCCTCTTGACATATTTAAAAGTCTGCTTTTGCAGTCGGTTTTTATATTTGCCGCAAGCTTACTTTCGTAATTTATTTTTGCTCTCTTGATTAATCCCTTTGTCCCCCTTTGCTGCATCTTGAACTGTTCCCAGTCTTTGGTTGCGGTACTTTTTTTGGCCAATTGATATGCTCTTTCTTTTGACCCAATGCTGTCTCTAATTTCCCTTGTTATCCATGTTTGAGTCACCTTTTTTTGTTTATTTTTATGCCAAACCGGTATAAACGATTTTTGCAATCTCTCTATTAGATCTGTGAATGCTTTCCATTGTCTATCCACAGTCAACTCCCCCATAAACACCACCCAATCAATCTTACTCAACTCCCGTCTCATACCATCATAATTCCCTTTATTTAAATTCAGGACCTTAGTCTCGGTTTTAATTTCATCACTCTCCATGTCGAGTGAGAATTCGATCATATTGTGATCGCTCCTACCCAAAGGGCCTCGCACAACAAGATTGCTGATTAGCCCCTTATCATTGCATAATACCCAATCTAAAATGGCCTGTGCACGTATGGCTACCACAGATATTGGTGCACTTATTTTCATTGATGCTGATGACAGTAGCAAAATGAATTTTGAGGTGATAAAAACATCTTATTTGCTCAAATTTAAGCAAATCCCTCCAAAATAATTGGGTGGTGCATCATCCTACAGCAAGACAATGATCCTAAACTTACAGCTAAGGCAACAAAGGAGTTTTTCAAACTAAATGCTGGAAAATTCTTAAAATGCAAAGTCAGTCATCCAATCTAAATCCAAATGAACATACCTTCCATATGCTGAAGAGAAAATATAAGGGGACAAGCTTTGAAAACAAGCAGCAGCTGAAGATGGCTTCACCAGAGGCCTGGCAGAACATCACCAGAGAAGATACTCAGCACCTGGTGATGTCTATGAATCGCAGACAGTCATTGATATAAGGGATATGCAACAAGTATTAAATATGACTACTAAGTATTAAATATGACTACTTTTAAATACATTGGTATGCCCCAAATGAATGAAGGGACTATGTATAAAAAGTGCAGTAATTTCTACATGGTCAAATCAAAATGTATACAAATAACCTTGAATAAAATGTGGAATGTACACTTTCATCACATGTGAATTGTTTGATTACAAATTTAAAACTGTGGAGCACAGGGAAAATTAAGGAAAAATGTGATTTTTTGACCCAAGCATTATGGAGGGTGCTGAATGTGGCTCTCTATTGATAACTGGTACTATTCCAAATGCATGTTCAGATTGTTTCTGCTGAATTCCCTGGATATTTAAAGACAATGCAGTTTACCGGCATGAATATCAAATCTTCTTTTGGATCCTATGCCATATTAGACTTGATGGGTATGCAAGGCTCTTTCATGGATAATTTACAGCTGCAGGGAAGGAAAGGATAAGGTAACATATTACTTTCAATGTAAAACAACCTGCTGGAGAAATTCAGTGGGTCTAATAGTGGGTAAAAAAGAATTGTCCATGTTTTGGGTCAGAACCATCATAATTTTCCTCCAAAAATTATTTATTTACTTTAATGTTTTATTTTTTTTTAATTGGTGCTTTGTGTTTTTTTTAAACAGCAAATGTCAAAAGTTATAAATTCATTTATCATGGCTTTTCAAGGCTTTTGATATGTTTAAGTGGCAGGAAAGTTAGGATTGTAGTTTTGGTGTCAGTAGATAGGTTTCAGATGAGTGTTTGGAAGAAGCTTATATTTGCCCATTAATGAGACTTATTAAACCTTGCTGCTTGACTCCAGGATGGTCTTGGCCATCTACATTACCTTTCCCAGTGCAGACAAACTAGGTTTGTGGCACTTCTGTATTTCAGGGAGAATGTGGTCTGCTGCTCTCATTTGATAATTGGAACTGAATACATTGGGCTGGGTTTAATTGTTTGCCCAGGACTGTGTGGTGGAGAGGCTTCCACCTCAGCACTGGAGAGATCACCTGGTTACCAGGCATCACTTGTTTAAATATGATAAGTGCCTCATGTGGTCGAAGATTCAAATTCAGGGTATTTATAGTATTTTGATATTCTTCTCTTCTGTTCTCACGTTTTTACTTTACAGCAGGACATGAGTGATCCAGAGAGATTTTAATGACATGGCTTTTTTTTTTCCTGATATTTTTGAACTTCTGTACAGTACTTACATTTAAATGCCCAATTTAACCATTATTTGGATCCAAGCTCCATGTAGTATTTTGGCAAGTTACTTGCTACTCTGCCTTTCCCCTATTTCAAGAGAAGACCATATGAAAATCGGCTTATTTCTATTGCAAGTGGGACTTTGGCCACCTATCTGCAGGTTCTTGTCAATGGTACTAGCTGCATCCCAGCTTTAATCAGCAGTAAAATATCCAACCCCATTTTGAGGCATGTTCATGCCCTGGTTTTCCTCGGTAAGGGTATATTACATCAAAATATGTCTGCTTGTTTTTATTATCTCTGTTCAAAATGAAAGCTAAACCCTAAAGCTTGCCAATGGCATTTACTATTCCAGAAGGGTTAGTCAGCCTTGTAATTTATTTCTTTACCTATGCACAAGTTTACAAATGGTTCCACTGGGAGAATTAGCTATTTATCTTCAGTTATTGTCAGCATTAAACTGGCAGCTTGTTCTAGCATAGCAGTGTGCCTGAGAACAAATGGGATCTTCATTACAGGAGAAGATTATCAGTCAAAACCATGCACCATATGAGTTAATTGCTGACAGTATCTTGCAAAAAAAATTAGGTCAAAAGAAAGAGCTGAGGTGGAAAATAAGTTAAGAAGCATGAATGAAGTGATCCGCCTAAAGCAACAGCTTACTGAGGAACAAACTAACATATGGTGAGGGAGCAGACAGGTTACTTGGAGATTTATGTAGCTTTGACAATAATTGGGGGGAAAATTGCAAATTTTGGGGAGAAGGAAGAGTGGATAACACAAAATTAGCTCACTGATGTGATTTATGAAATGCTATTTTTAGCAGACCTGCTTTTCTTTTGAACATGTCACGATGTTCTTTATATGCAATGAATCACTGGTAAGAAATAATATTTCCTGCTTAGTCTAACCACGTATGACTAACATGTAATAGGTTCAATTAATCATTTTAACCACTGAACGCACACCAGATAAACAAAATGTGCATCAAATCATTTGCCCAAGAAATGTTGTCATCCACAGAAAGCTACACCCTTTACAGTGCTGTTCCTCTCATTACCGTGCTGGAATTGGTTCTGTGGAAGAAGAAAACTGTTCAAGCAATATATTAAGCAGCATTCATTTGTCATTTTCTGGGGTGGGAATGGCTGCCGACATGCTGCTTTGGAAATGCAAAATCAGTATGCTCTCTACAAATTATAGCTGAAAAGAACAAGTTTTCTTTTTTTTACATTTTAAAGGGGGACTAAACTGTTCTACAAAGGTTTGAATATGATTTTTTTAACCTTCGTGATTCATGTTTCTTTGTACATGTTAATTCATTGCCATATCCATGTGGCAGCATTGTTAATTGCCTTTGGTTCTCTTGCACATAAAATAAGCACAGTGAACACTGCACCACGTCTGACAATTTTCCATGTGCTTTGTTCTGTTAAAATTATGCAATGATAATACCTATATTCCACAAGAGAAAATGTGCAGTAAACAGTGACTTTTAAAAATGCCATTTACCTGTCAAAAGTAGTACAGGCAATTGGGATTTTGCAATTTACTGCAATCTGACAAAATTTATTTGTCAAAATATCACCACTCTGTCCACCAGATATTCCTGCCTTGATAACAGACTGTCACTTTCAAAGTAGTTTTTATTTTTAGCGGTGGTATTCTGTGTAAAAAGACTGATTGACTCTCTTTAACAGATTTTCCTCCTTCTGAAGCTATTGAGGGATGATTTCTTTGTGATATGGACCTACTCTACATTTGTTCATTCTAGAAAAACTATGGGATTTCAGGGATGAAAAGGAAAATAGAAACACTAGCTTGAAGGAAACAACATGCCAATCTGAATTAATCTGTGTGCATCCAACAGCTCAAGCCTTTGCATGTCAAAACCGCACTGATTATTCCTGAACATTTTCCATTCCATTGCATCCCAGGAGATAAACAAAAATACAAAAAAAATTTGATGCAGACCAAACATACCCATCATATATAAAAGAGTAGCAATGACTTGCATTTTTCTGGTGTTTTGTTTTATTTTTACTAACTTAGACATCATGACTAGGGTGGAATACTGGTGTGTAACTGTGAAAGTGCCCAGTAGCAAGGAGAAGACAAGCTATATCTTACCCTCCATCTTCCATAAAACATTTAATTATCATCAACAGACTCACAAATGACCCATCGCACAGTCATTCCATTGACGAGCATTGGCGTGCAATTTCAAACAGGTTGAACTTTGTATTCCGATGGATCAGGAACTTCCTGCAAAGCTCAGAACTGAAATACGGGTTGAATTAAAATGGAAAGATTTGAGCTTTGGTATTGTTTAAATATCCGCAATCTAATTTTATTATTTTATTTGTCAGAAAGAGACATAGTGTTATGGAGGATGCTGAAAGCCATGTGCCAGATTAAAGAGCCAGATTTAAGATGGGGAATCTACTTTTGGATCTGGTCCTAGGTTATATCGACTGAGGAAATCCTTCATTCAGCTATGGTGTTAAACATACCACATAGAGGCTTATATTTTCAGCCTAAATTTGTGAAGTTCTGAAGTGAAGAATGGTGCAGTATAATTACAGGTACAGTATTTATTTATGTGCAAACATGCTCCTATGCGGAATGTCATCAAAGTGGAGCAAGAGCTTTACAATCAGACCCATGCCAATCATTAAACAGTGTATGCGTGTGTATGTGTGGGGGGGAGGGAGGGTGTGGTGAGCAAGGCGAGAGACTGAAATACAGTTGGTATAAAATGAAAGCACCATGACTGATGCCTGTATATTGACCTGTATAGGGCTCTGCCTCTGCTCACTTTACAACTCCACTCGGAGGGAATAGGTTCAAATCTAATTTAGGTAAATAGCAGAGTTGATGTGTGTACGTGAAGCAATGCATTATAGGGAAATTTGTTTTTTTTCTGGAAACTCATACTTATTTATTTGCTTCACACCTGCAAGAGGGAAAAATAATTGAAGAAGCTTTTCCTTGGATCGATGGACAGTGAACTGAACTATGATGAAACAGGAGATGTTGCTAACATCTTCATCAGCACCTTACATAACATTACATAGCCACCTTGACAGATACTAGTAAGATAGTCTCTGTCTGGGGCTGATGTTACAAATACAGCAAAAACAGATGACCTCTTTAATGAAGAGCAGAGTTCACCAACATTGGTTGTCATTGTAACTGGACAGGTGATTTTCTCCTTAAACTTGCTTTCTGCAGATATTGTCTCCTGCTGAGAGCCCCTTTCCTCTCACTCCTCATCCCTCCTTTGGCACCTTGAGCTTTGATATTGTTTAAATATCCACAATCTAATTTTATTCTCCCAGTGATTTGGCAGAAAGAGACATTATAGTAGGATAGTAGGCTGCTAAAAGCCAGGGGCCAGATTAAAGAGCCATATTTAATTTGGGAAATCTGCTTTTGGATCTGATCCCAGTTTATACCGACTGATACAAGGAAGATTTTCCACACTCTTGTGCAAAAAAGTAATCCAGAAGGCTCGTAGACTCCTAAAGCCGCCAATATCCAAATCCTGTTGACTTTCAGAAACAGTTAGAAGAAATAAAACAATTAACCTGCATGTGGTTTATAAATAATCACTTTAAATACCTGGTGAGGTCTTTCCGTAATGTTGTGTTCAGCTGTACGATGTTAAGAAAGGATTAGATCCAAAATGGGAGCCCAGGGGATCAAATCAACATGGACGATGTCATTATTTATTTCTTCAGCATGCTTCCAACATATTTTCGGGGCAGGAAAATGGGCCTTTTAATCACGAGGCAGGTGCTACTGAGCTCCATTTGCATTACCTAAAAATTATGCATAAATCTTTCACTTGCACTTTCAAAACAAATCAGACTTTGAAATCACCATTCATTAAATTCTATGACCAATGAATAGTCAGAAGTTTAGTTCAATGAACAGTACAAATTCCCCCATAAAAGTAACACTAGACCATCAAGAACAGAATATAAGGTGATGCATACACAGACTTTTGAAAAAAACACTGTAAGAATGGTATATTGATATCACTAATTCTGAAAAGTGCTACCATTCATGCCACTTTTGATAATTCTGATGCATAATTCTATTAATTAGAATAATAGTTTTACTCAGATAATGAGAACCCAGCTATTAGTTTAGTGTTAGCAATCAATTAGCTGGTCTGACCATGTACATCATGATTTGTGCATTCTTGAGTGGTTCTCTGAATCTTTATCAGCCTATCAATTTTAATTTAAATGTCTCAACTTGCTTATTATATATTCTGAATACACATAATGGAATAAATGAATTCAAAATGAACTTCATCTGCCATTAATTGTTTAGGACTTTATCAATGGTGACATTGTACTTTAATAGTAGGGACAGGAGTTGCAAATGTCATATAAAAATGCAAATCCGTTATTCCCATTGTTTTTATGTATATTTTAACATGTTGAATTAGTGCATTATAATGTTAAGAAATTATAATTTCATGATTTAAATTATATTGTTATTTAGAAAAGGGAATTAAATCTTATGCATATAATGCACACAGAACACTGCAGCACAGTTACAGGCCTTTCTGCCCTCAATGTTATGCTGACCCATATATCCCTTCAAAAGAAATACAAAACCACACAGTCATTAGAGCTTGGTAATATCATTACTGATGCCAGTCTGTAATGGAAGATTTAAACCGTGTTTTTTACTTTTGGAGCCTTTGCTTCTGCAAGGCTGAGATCCTGCTTGTTTTTAGAATCAGCAGACATAAGCTAAATTCCACCCAGGGGCCAGAGATGCTGTTATCTGACGAAAGGACACCTGTGTACCAAGAACATTTAATCTTCCTGCTTGTTTTGGTCACAGACTGTCAAAAGGCCTAACCTTGATGCAAAATAAACCATTGTATTCAAAGTGATAAGCTGAAAATTACGTTATTCGATAGAAGCCGACGTACCTTGCTCGCTTATCTTTCTTACTGTGCTGGGAATAGGTGCTTGGGTAAGCAGTTTTGGGGTAATATAAGCCATGGTCCCGCTGCTGAAGTTTGAGACTCTCCGAGAGGTGGCAACATCTCTCAGCAAGAAGAAGAACTTCTAGAGTCCAGCCAACGTCCTGGTCGGGGGAGATGGAGAAGCTGCGACCGGTGCCCCGACAACCTACTACAAGTGTGCGGTCGTTGCCTCGCTTCGGCAATTGGGAGCAGTCCAGGCATTGATAAGTATAGTTGGGAAGGGCTTGCATATTGTAGTTTGAAATCAGCTTTTGAATTTGTAATAAACGTTTGTATAAACTGAACTGCTCTCGGTGTGTGTGTCTATTTTCTTTTGGTAGCTCAAACACTGTGACCAATCTAAAATGAACAAAGTGAGAGGTACAACTTTACCCAGGACACAGTCCATGAAGCTCCCCTTGTTACATTAATCATGGACTATTCTGATACCACAAAAACAACTCCCTGCACTATTGTAATGCCACATTTTTTCTTACTCTATAGCTACTGAATACTTATTATCTATCTTTTGTATTTGTTACATCTTTTTAAATTTAATTTAATTTAATTTATGTAGTTACTTTCTTTATGAAATGCCTGTTTGGCTGCATCAAGTGAGAATTTTGATGCATATGTAGAATATATAAGACAATAAACTCATCATTATGATTAATACGTCAGAGACCTTATTTAACAATGTAGAATTTTAAAGCTTGATGTTACTTTGAATTCCATTTTCCACTGAAAACTGACAATGATGCAGCCATTGGAGGAGAGTTAAATCCCTGACAGCAACTTTACGATTTTCACAGAGATTGGGGCATGTGTGGAAATCCCAAAGTTACTGTTGTTTTATTCTGTAATCACTGACAGTTTCACTATTATTACTGTCGCACATTATTACCATTTCAGCATTCTTACCTTCTGAGATATTGTATTTGAAGCATTGGAAATGTGTCCTGGATTCATTTGGAGACTCAGGTGAGGGCACTTGCAAGAAGAGGATAAATTCAGAGATGATGGAAATCTAGCTGATAAATGGGTAAAAAATGAAATTGCTTTGCAGATACATATTGCTTTCCAGGTTCAAAGGATCAGAAACATCTGAGTCCTTATTCTTAACATGCCTGAAGGTAAAATACCTGAAGTTTAAAAAAAGTTTCAATTGTCCGTGGACCCAAACAATACATTACAAATGAATTGAGAAGAGTTCATGTCAATATGAATGCCTTTCAATAGATGAAGTTATGTCTGATGTAAATTTTATTATGTTTGGATAATGGTTCACAAAAATTGCAAGATAGAATTAGTGCCTACAACTTATCCGAAGCGTAAACTGAAAAAGCTGACAACTTTACTGCATTAGATCATCTTCAATGCTAAGGCATCCTTGCAGGTATCTTCAAAGGTTGTTGGTGATTGTAGATCCAAATGGGTTTGTTCTTGAAAATTGTTGATAGTTAAAATGAATACAAATAAAGCACGTATTCAAGTATAGCTTGTGAGCCCACACATTTCTTTTGAGAGATGTGTTGGAAATAAAAAAAACCTTCCCTAATTTAGATTTAGATTTAACCAAAGCATAATATCTTAAAGTTAAGTCTAAAACCATGTCACTCTTACTGTTTCTGTTCTACTGCTATTATTTGGCAAATATGCATGTGGACACCTGGAAAGTATTTTCTTTTTATCTAAGTGGCAATACAGGTAGTTTGAACCAAAAACTACAATTAGATAATTTGATTTAGGTGAAGGAAAATGTGGATAAATCTTATTGTTGGGACCAGGATAATTGGAATCTGTAAATTGATTTGTAATTATGAGAAATTTTGGGGAAAAAATCTCTTAAGCTGTTTTGCGATCTGAATATAGACATCATAATATTAGATACTGTGTGAAATGTTGTTGTCATTTGACATGCAACCTGCTTTGCAAGTTCTGCCTGGCAGGAACTTGTAGTCAGAAGAACATTTTCACTGAGATTTTGTGGTTAGAGATGAAGCCAGAACATTTCCTCGAGTGGTCTCTGTGGTGAAAGCATCCTTTGTTCTGATGCATGGTGTAATTGAATATATTGTGAAATTGGAGATAAGTATTTGGAGAAAAGTTGTTTATAACTGCGCTTATAACATAATAAAAGCCAGTGGACCTTAACTTGATTCCGAATTTGTACTGTAACTCTGGTTCATGATGAACTCAGTTGGGTGGGATTTTTTCCAGGGTGGAGGACATCTGAAACCAATGGTTACAACAGTTTAGCTTGTGTCCTTTAGTTTGGCACCTTGCTTTGGCTCCCTCTTTGCAGCAAATGTTGAAGGGGGCTAAAGTCCAAGCATCCTAGATACCTGCTGCATGATCACAGGGGAAATGATTTGAACCAATTTTTTTTTAAAAAGTGGTTTAAATTGACATGTAGCTATTGTTATTATGAGAAAAAAAAGTCAAGAGAAAAACTATATGGAAACTGTAGAATTTAATTGCAATATTGCAGAATAGCAAGAATGGATTAAGACAAAATGACTGCTTGAGATTTAATTTTCAACTGTGCTTTTTTGGTCAAACTATGAAGAAAATATTCCATATGATTCAGATAGATTATTTTTTACAACACATTTCCCAAATGAAAATGGTGCAGTAACAAGGTACTTTTAAATGGTGTGCTCTATACATATTTATTTTAACTTTCTATATTTTTGAAGAACAAAAGTTATTGGCCATTGAAAGCTCTTCCGAAAGAATTACTCAGCACTGAAACTCTGGAGCAGATACAGGTTGAATACCCCTTATCCGAAATGCTTGGGACCAGAAGTTTTTTTGGATTTTGAATTTTTTCGGATTTTGGAACAAATTTTGGAACAAATTGCAATTGCATCAGCTCAATTACTGTATCAGCGATTAAACAGCAACAACAAACAACGACAGACTTTTTTGAGCGCTGAAATTCACAAGAAATAATGTTTAGTACTTACTAAAAATAAACTTGATCTCTGCTTACAAAAGAAGACCACCTGCCCATCACCGCTGCCACTGGTCCCTGACACATCCCCACTCCTGCTGCCGGTCCCAACACCTCACCACTTCTGCCGCTGGTCCCCAACCACCTCCCTACCACTAACGGTCCCCGGACACCTCCCCACCAACGCTGCCTGTTCTGACACCTTCCCACCACCACTGCTGGTCTCTGATTATGGTCCCCGCTCCTGCCCAGGAGCCCGAGGTCACTGCTCCTGCCTGGAAGCCTGAGGTGACTTCTTCGATGAGGACAGCAGCACACAAGATGTTGAGAATGGAGTTGCCGTTGCTGTCTCCGGCTATAGCCGATGCTGAAGACTTGGGCCCATGTCCATTTGGCATCTTCCTGACCAGAAGCAAAGGTTTCATTTTGTACTACAGTGCTCTGTTGTTAACAAACTAGTGCCCACGGAGCGTCGGGAAGTTGCGTGTTGAATTTTTTTCCACTTGTGACATCATTTCGGCACTAAAAAAAATGGTTTTTGGAGGTGATTATGGATGTGCTGAAGCGAGTACTTGATTGGGATATTTATATCGAGATTAAAGGATATCGTTACAGGTCAGGAAAAGATCAGAAAAAAATGAGATTAAAATAGTGAGAAAGGAAGATAGAAAGATAAGGGTTTGTTGTGAGATCAGAGCAGATATGTTCAATGACAAAATGACGATAAGGGGAAAAGCGTAAAGACGGCAGAGTTCAGAGGGAAGTGGGATTTTAAGAAAGATGAATATGTTGGATGGAGAAATCTAGCAATTGAGTGAATAGATCATTGCATTGTATAGTGTATTGAGTTATCCTTGGAAGGGATGATGATTGCCATTGTGGGAAATGAGATAGTTGATAACCTTGAGGTGGATAGTTGGGCAGGGCTTGATAGGTTATTTTGGTAGTCCATGAGAACTTGTTTTTTTTTTCTGGCTGGAAACTTTGCTGATAAAGGACTTGCATCTTGCTAGACTCATTGATTACCAGAGATCTCAGTGGAACCATTGGCATCAAAATCATAATTTGCATGAGAACTATCTTCTGTTGTTGCTAGCATCGATTCCTTCAACAATGTAAAAAGAAACACGTTTTATTTCTTTCAAGGAAAGGCATGTTATAGACAAGCCCAGTATTTGTTGTGGATGCTTAATTTTCCATTGAATGAAATGTCTTGCCACACTGGAGAATTGTTAGTTGTCAATCACACCATCAGAGTCGCATATAGACCAGACTATTCCCTAGTGATGTACAAATGTATAGAAATAAATATGTAAATTCTCCAGTAGAGATACACTTTTTTGTATTTGACATAGAATTGCACTATTAGTTTGTTGGACCACATGCAGTAAGTGAAAAATGAAGTAAGCTAAGATTTTTATTGGCACAGATCAACAACACCCAGATTCGATCACTGATAGACATCTCGTGCCATGGTTTCAGTACAACATCCTCTCCCTCATTGTCCACCTAATGAAGGGCTGGTTAATGAGTTCTGAAAATAGTGTGGAGCACCCCCTTCTGTGTGTATCAATGGTGCTGAGATGGAGATTGCAAAGAGTGTTAAGTTTTTAAGCATAAATATCACCAAAACTGTTTTTTCCTGGTCCAGCCTCATTGATACTAGGACTAAGAAAATGGAGCAAATGCCTTCATTTCCTTAGAAGCCTCAGAACATTTGTCCATGTCCCTGTCTCTTTACAAATTTTGCAGGAACACTTTTGAAAATATTCTGTCCAGATGCCTCACAGCTCGGTTCAGGAACAGTTCTGCCTAAGACTGCAATAAACAGCAGTGTTGTTTACCAGCTCAGGCCATCATAAAGACCAGACTTTGGATCCACAAATCTGGATGCCTCGGAAAGCCAGCCAATATCTTAAAGGACCCTTCCCACCTTGTTATACTGCTTCTCTGCTCCTATCAGGCAGAAGATACATGAGTTTGAAAACACTCTTGAATGGACCACTCATAAGAAAAAGGTAATCTCATCTCAGCATACTTGCCATATTTTAACTGTGCTTTTCCCTGTAAAACTGTGCTCTGTACTTGAATTTTTAAAAACTTACTATTGTTTTTAGATATGGGTTGTCTTCCCTGGATAGCATACAAAACAAATCTTTTCACTTGACAAAAAGTAACAATTCAACAACTTTATAAATTTGTGACAGAGATGGAGAACAACTGTGGGAGGTGTAAGATTGTTGAAAAGGTAAATTCTGCAGGAATCAAAATTTGTGTATTTCACTATTTCCTGTTACACAAACGGCATCGATAGCAGAACTATTTGAATTTTTCAAATTTGCTCAACAAAATTATGAGAGCAATAGAGAACAAAGATGCAGGTGGACATCTGGAGAATTCAAATAGGTTACTCATTGACCAGGTAAATAGCAAAGTATGACAATGAAAAATATAAAGCAGTGCACATAGGTTTAAAATGCTGTGATTCATATTACAGTGTATAGAATTGAATTACTACAGAAAAAACTCCTTGGAGAAAGGGTAAATTCATTTCTTTATAATTGAGCAAAGAATGTAAAGCTTTACTAAAATGGTAGTATATATTGCTAGTATAATAGAATATTTCTTTGCAGACGATGCCGCTTTAGTTGCCCATTCAGAGCCAGCTCTTCAGCGCTTGACGTCCTGCTTTGCGGAAACTGCCAAAATGTTTGGCCTGGAAGTCAGCCTGAAGAAAACTGAGGTACTCCATCAGCCAGCTCCCCACCATGACTACCAGCCCCCCCCCCCCCCACATCTCCATCGGGCACACAAAACTCAAAACGGTAAGCAGTTTACCTATCTCGGCTGCATCATTTCATCAGATGCAAGGATCGACAATGAGATAGACAACAGACTCGCCAAGGCAAATAGCACCTTTGGAAGAATACACAAAAGAGTCTGGAAAAACAACCAACTGAAAAACCTCACAAAGATAAGCGTATACCGAGCCGTTGTCATACCCAGACTCCTGTTTGGCTCCGAATCATGGGTCCTCTACCGGCATCACCTACGGCTCCTAGAACGCTTCCACCAGCGTTGTCTCCGCTCCATCCTCAACATCCATTGGAGCGCTTTCATCCCTAACGTCGAAGTTATCGAGATGGCAGAGGTCGACAGCATCGAGTCCACGCTGCTGAAGATCCAGCTGCGCTGGATGGGTCACGTCTCCAGAATGGAGGACCATCGCCTTCCCAAGATCGTGTTATATGGCGAGCTCTCCACTGGCCACCGTGACAGAGGTGCACCAAAGAAAAGGTACAAGGACTGCCTAAAGAAATCTCTTGGTGCCTGCCACATTGACCACCGCCAGTGGGCTGATATCGCCTCGAACCGTGCATCTTGGCGCCTCACAGTTTGGCGGGCAGCAACCTCCTTTGAAGAAGACCGCAGAGCCCACCTCACTGACAAAAGCCAAAGGAGGAAAATCCCAACACCCAACCCCAACCAACCAATTTTCCCCTGCAGCCGCTGCAACCGTGTCTGCCTGTCCCGCATCGGACTTGTCAGCCACAAACGAGCCTGGAGCTGACGTGGACTTTTACCCCCTCCATAAATCTTCGTCCGCGAAGCCAAGCCAAAGAATAGAATAGAATTGGTACTAAAGCTTTAAAGTTCATGGAGTAGACAGCATTTAAAATGCTGTTTAATTTTTGTCTCTGCCACAAAAAAATATGCAAATATATGTTGAAAGAGTTACAGAGGTGACCAAAAAAAAACCATGGAAAGCTTCCAACTGAGGTTACAATATTATTGCGTGCAGCTTGGACAATGAATGAGCTATATCTTTGGCGCCAACGTTTCACGCACACCTTCATACTGCAGCAAGTTAAAAAAAAAACCTGAAATATTGTTCATCAGGGAGAAGCAAATTATTGACCAATTAATATGTTGCCAGTAGTTGGGAAATTATTTTCATCTGTCATGTGAGTGAGCACGAAGATAAATATGTGCTGATGTGCAAGGGTTTGTAAAGAATAAATTGTGGTTAATGATTCCAGTTAATTTTTCTTGTGGCAGATAAGCAAGTTAGTTGGATGATCTTCCAGAAAGCATTCAGCACAATTTGAGAAGCTCTTAACAAAAAAAAAGGTTAATAGAATTTAAGGTGATTTAATTGCTGAGATGAGAAATTAGCTTTGGGGGGGAGAAGAGAGAGAGCTGGTATAATGGGAATGCATTCATATCAGCAGGAGCTGACAGGTGGTGTCCAAGGGTTATATACTGGGGCCACAGCTGTTCACCACTTGAGTGAAGGAATTGAGAACAGAATATCTAAGTGGTGCAGTTTAATTCATGCAGGCAGCAGTGAAAAGTTGCAAGGGCATTCATTGCTCTGCAATTGAGTACAAATGTGATAGATGGAGTGAAAAAGCATGAGGTCTTTTATTTGGATCCAGGTAAGTCTGATTAAGGTATTTTCTGAATGGTGAATGAAAGACCAGAAAGAAATGTTCAGCACGGTTAGCACAACGGTTAACGAGACACTGTTACAGCACCAGTTATTGGGACTGGGGGTTCTGTAAGGAGTTGGTATGTTATTCCTGTGTCTGCATAGGTTTCCTCTGGGAACTCTGGTTTCTTCCCACTATTCTAAACATACTGGGTGCTGTAGGTCAATTGGGTGTAATTAGCAGCACCAATTTGTGGGCCAAAATGGCCTATAATCATGCTGTACTGTATGTCTAAATTTAAGTCAAGCACAGAAATCACATTCAGTATAAATCAGTTCCCCATATCATCACATACACATAATAGTGTCATAATCCAACACTCTTCCCCCTCCCCTACATAGTCTTTGAATTGTTCAGGTAGGTGTGTGGATCATTTAGATCTATGGAGAGGCATGGTATTGGTAGGGGCACTTTGTTGTTGTCTAGGCATGATCTGTTCCGGTTCATCGGTCAGGATATAACTGGGCAGTGGAGAAGATGATCTTGGTGGTCCTTTCGGAGTTGGGTTGCGAAGACCCAGCAGGCTGTTTGCCTAGTCTCTGGTTTCAAGTACCCATCTTGATGGTATTTCCTCGATCAGTTGTCTTGTCCCTTCTCCGTGCCCGTCGACGTGTAGTGGAGATGCTTCTACTGGTAGCCAGGTTGACCCCTCACTGAACACACCATCCTTTCCAGCTTCGGGTGTCATTGTGTCATCCACTGGTCTTAGTTGGTCAATGTGTCTTTTCCATATCATGTCCTCCTCTAGGATGTGATACAAGTATGAGCTGCATTTTTTTCAAGACTACTCTCCACACCCATGGAGCTTTGTGGACACGGTAGTCTTCCACCAACACTGGTTCCCCCACTTCAATCGATCTTGGGTCTCTCTTAGCAGAAGCTGTCTGTTGCAGTCTGAGGCTGATATATAGACGTTTTGCCAACAGTCTGGTCCTTAGATTTCTCCTGAACATCAGCTCTGCCAGTGTTCTTTTGGTGGTTGAGTGTGGTGACAGTATGGTGCCAAATCCCACGGGCCACGCATCTACTGCCAGCGTTAGTTCTTTGTCTGGATTGTAAAGAATTAAGACAAGTTTACTGCTTGTTAAAATTGTTTTTAGTTCTTCAACTGTTTGTTTGGTTTCTGTGTTCCAGTACCATTTCTGATTCTTCTTAAGTAGTTCATTCAGGGGATTACATAACAGACATGTTTGGAATGTGTCAGTGATAATGGCTGACTCGACCCAGAAATGATTGTAGTTCTGTTTTATTGGTTTGGGTAGGGAGCCATCCATACAGCTTCAGTACATTTGTTGTCCATTTGTACCCTTTCCTTATTGATGGTGAAACTTAAATAGGTCACCAATGGTGCCATGAACGCACATTATCTTTTTGTAGTCAGATGTTTGCATGTTATAGTCGATCCAGAACGATATCTAGGGTAGTTAGATGCTCGGTGTCATCCCTGCCGCTAATGATGATGTCATCTAAGTAGCAGCCTACATTGAGTCCTTGCAATAACTTATCCATAATTGCTTGGAATATGGCTAGTACTGCTGATACCCCATATGGCATAAATAATCCCAAATGTGTGATTATGGTTAGCTGTAGTCTAGCTCCACCTGTTGGTTGGCCTGTAACAGGTCCAGTTTAGTGAACTTTTGGCCTCCAGTTAATGTTTGGAATAGTTCTTTGGCCTTTGGAATGGGGTGTTCCGGAATTTGTAGTGCTTGATTAATGGTCACTTTGTAATTACTGCATATATGTATTTCTCCATTTGGCTTGTGTACTGATACGATTGAGGTTGCCCAATTTCTCTAATATCCCTTTTTTCAGCAGTCCTATTAAGTTCCGATTCAATTTTTTCCTTTATTGCGAAAGGTACGGTTCTGGGTTTGCAAAATTTGAGTTCTGCTTCGGGTTTCACGTGTAGTTTGCCAAACCATTTTTGAATACTGTGTCATAATGTTTTAAAATTGGAGCCAGTTTGGGGACCGTGGTTCTCTGCAGGGATTCATCCCGCTTTTCTTTGTTCTTTTGGCTGATTATCTTCCCTGTTTCTTGCCATTCCAGCTGAAGGTTGCTTAACCAATTGCGACCGAGCAACGCTGGCCCCTTGGTGTCCATGATATAGAGAGGCAACGTATACATTGCACTTTCCAAAAACTTGTATTTCCTCCCCAGTAATGGTTTTTAAGATGGCGTCTATTTGGAGCATCTTTGCGTGTGGTAGCAGGTGCTTCTTCATTGTTCTGGGCATTAGGGAAACTTCTGCTCCTTGTATCTAGTTCCATCCATAGTGTTAAAAATTGAGCTCTTTGTGGCCCAGTCCATGGATGTGGATTAGTTGTATAACATGTTTACTTTTGTTTGGTTCCTCTTCTGATTCATTGGTATCTGTGTTTTCAGTGTCTGGGTTTTCTCCTGTATCTTGTGCTAATTATATTTTTCTGGAGCCTGGCTGGTAATTTTTCTTTAGTTTAATCATTGAGCATCTTGGTTTGATGTGCCCCTTCTCATTGCATTTGTGGCATTTGGCTTTTTTGAAATAGCAATTATTGGAACTGTGATTCATCTTCCCACAGTGAAAACATTTTTGGCGGGCAGATTCCCGGTGGGAAGAATCTTGGCGCCAAGAATCTTCAGCTGATGTAGTTCAACATTCTGACACTGGAGGTCTGATGCTGGGACAAAGCTTATTGCTACAGCAACTTGTCAACAGCAGTCAAGGCAATAACCACAAGTGTACCATGGAAAATAAGCAGGAACTTAATGTAATGAAAGGAAGTAATCAAATTAAATCATGTTAAGAGAAAAGGAGAACAAAATTGTAGGAAATTTGGATGTTAATGTAAGGTTTATAAAAAAAATGAAGAAGAATTTTAAAACAAGAAGATGACAAAACCAGAATTTGGGCAGAAGATAATCAAGAAAAAAAAATCAAAACTAAAATCTCTCACCCAGCAATGAACAGAATATTAACTAACAAAGCTGAGTAACATTGATTAATGCACAAAGTCTCCACAAACCAGGAAATGAAATACCATTCTCTCTGAAATATTGCTGGTGTACAGCTTTCAGTGAGGGTAGGCAAAGAAAGGGCAGAAGTATTGATTGGAGCCATTGAAGCATGCTTCTAGTATTTATGCAGAAAAATGAGCCAAAAAATCCATTTGTGTTGAGCTGACGAATATCAGCAGATTGATCATATTTTTGGGATTAGATAATAGCTTAATCCTGAATTGAAAGCAGTAGTCAGAATAAACTTTGTCAAATTTGGATTGTTTAACAATAGAGTTACGCTTTTGCATTTATCAGAATCAGAATTGGGATTTTTTGTCATGAACAATCATGAAGTTTGGTGTTTTGTGGCTGCATCATAGTGCGAACATGCATATTATAAACATCTTGTGACATTATTGTAAAAAATAAAATAATAATAACAATAGTTGTGCACAAAAAGTAAGGCAGTTTCTTTGGTTCATTGATTATTCAGGAATCTGATGGCAGCGGTAAAGAAGCTGCCCTTGTGCTGCTGAGTGTTCATCTTTAGGCTCCTGTACCTTTCTCCCAATGGTAGCAGAATGAAATCTGGTGCCTCTCTGTTGTTGCAGGCTGAGTTAATAATACTCTGGAGTTTATTCTTGCCCTGAGAATTGGAGCCTCCTGCAGTGAACTGGGATTCACTGGTATTGCGTTGTGCTGATGGCTGGCTCCGCCTCCAAGCTTTGCCCCCATCTGCTTACATATAACCCTGGTTTCCCGACTAAACCCAGAACCCTTCTGAAGACTACTGTTAGACCCTACCCTGAGTTATAAGCTAATGAAATCTTTTGTTCTCCCTCCAGTCAAGAGAGCTTTTATATATGCTACAATTTTAATATCTTATTCCCTAAACAATTGAAGTGCTACTGAAGCCAGGTATACTGCTGATGGACCCCTGTCCCCTGATGTAGCTGAGGAGTTCATGTACTGGCTTGATTGCTTCCAGGCCTACCTGAATGTGACCAGAGACGTCTTCCACCCTGATGAACTCAGGAGGTCTACAGTCCGCACTCATTTCAAAGGTAGGAACGAAAGGGTATGCAGTCATCAGCGACTGCATTACATATGATGCTGCCATCAAGGCATTGAAGGCATGGTACCTGAAGTCGCAAAACGAGGTCCTAGCAAGGCACCGACTCGCTCAATGTCGCCAACAGCCAGCAGAGACCATTGATGACTACATGCTGGATCCGTGGGCACGTGACAAGAAGTGCATGTACAAAGCAGCTATGGGCTGTATTTGTGAAAAAGAACAGATCCAGGACACCCTAGTCACGGGGGTGCACTCGAGATACATGAGGCAGCAACTGCTTGAGTCGGGTGAGAAGCTAGTCAGGTTGAACTGGCCAAATCGTTGGAACAAGTCAAGCTCAAGAATGATGACCTCAAAGACTATAGGTGACCCCTTCCAAGGACCGGCTGCTCCTGCTAGCCCAGCCCTAATGACTTCTGTTTCCTGTGCTAGGGTGCACTCTTGTGATAGGGAGTTCTTTTTCTGCAGCAAGAGCCAGCCTCCCCAATCTCATTGCCCGGCTAAAGACTCAGTGTACTCCAGCAGTGGCAAGAAAGAAAGAACATTGGGCGAGGGTTTATCATGCAAGGGGAAGCCCAGGGAAGTCCACGTCCTACACCTCTCCCGGATCCAATTCCAGCCCAAAGCCATCTGCCCCGAATTCACCCGAACCCATGCTGCGCAACACGCCAGTGGAGGGTGGCAGTGAAGAAACAGCGCAAAAAGGCGTGGTGACCATCTTGCCGTGACTCACATTCAAACTCAGCACCATCATCAGCAGAGAAGGAAGGAGTGCGGCCATCTTGCCGCGCCACGAGGTCGACACCATCTTATCCAGGATGGTGGGGGCCTCTCAAGTGAGGAGTATGAAGTCTTCGAGGTCCTAGCTTCAATGGTCCTGGACCAGGACAGACCTCACCAGCTCAGCAACTCCATAGTGACTGTGAAGGTAAATGGTTATTCCATTAAATGCCTAATCAACACAAGTGCTACTGAAAGCTTCATAGATTGACAGACTGTGCAAGAGTGCCACCTAAAGAGGCATTCTTCCAATTATCGCTTATTCCTTGTGTCTCATTCACATTCTACGCATGTTGAACAACATTGTATAGAACATCTGTCGTTTGAAGGGGGGAATTTTGTAAGATACGCTTGTATGTACTTGATGAATTGTGTGCTCTGGTGCTGTTGGGTCTGGACTTCCTGTGTCACCTTAAAAGTGTGTCCTTGGAGTATTCTGGCCCCCCTCCCCCCTGTAACGGTTTGGAACACAGGGCCTGTAAAATCAGAACCCACATGCAGCTTCTCCACATTGAATATTGACCCCTCCCACCTCTCTTCCCAAATCTGTCCCCAGAATGCAAAACTATTGCTACCAAGAGCAGGAGATACAGCACAGCAGACTGAGATTTTATAAAGTTTGAGACACATCGTCTGCTCGACGAAGGTCTCATCGAACCTAGCACCAGCCCATGGAGAGTGCAAATGGTAGTGGAAAAAGGGGAAAAAAAGTCCAGGCTAGTAATTGACTATAGCCAAACTATTAATTGGTACACACTCCTGCACGCATAACCCCTCCTTCGAATTTCGGACATGGTGAACAATATTGCGCAGTATCAGGTGTATTCAACCTTCAACCTGAAAGCTGCCAATCGGTTCCGAGGACCATCCATATATGGCATTTGAGGCTAATGGTCATTTCTATCAGTTCTAGAGGGTCCATTTTGGTATTAATAATGGGGTTTCTATCTCCAGAGGAAGATGGACAGAATGATGGATAAGTATGGGTTGAAGGCTACCTTCTCCTAACTCGATGATGTCACCATCTGTGGCCATACCTTGGAAGACCATAACTTCAACCTCCATAACTTTCTCCATGTGGCGAAAGCCCTGAACCTCACTTACAACTCTAGCAAGTGCATGTTTAGGACTAAAGGTCTGGCTATCCTGGGCTATGTGGTGGAGAATGTCATCATCAGCCCTGAACCCGATAGGATGCACCCCCTGTTAGAGCTCTCCATCCCCAGGACCACAAAGGCTTTGAGAAAATGTCTGGTGTTTTTCTCATATTATGCCCAATGGATCCCTCAATATGCTGATAAAGTTTGTCTTCTCCTTAAAGTCACTAATATCCCCCTCTTAACTGAAGCTCAAATGGCTTTTAACTACCTCAGAAATCTCATTGCAAAAGTCACCATGCACACGGTGGACGAGAATGTACATTTAAAGTAGAAAGCGATATTTCAGATGTAGCCCTGGCCGCTACCCTCAACCAAGCGGGCAGGCCGGTTGCATTCTTTTCTTGGACATTCCAAGGCCAAGAGCTCTGGAATCCCTCTATGGAGAAAGAAGTTCAAGCCATTGTAGAAGCTGTGAGGCACTGGAGACATTACCTGGCTGGTAGGAAATTTATGCTGCTCACTGACCAGGGCTCGGTCACATTCATGTTTAATAATGACAAGAAGGGCAAAATCAAAAATGACAAAATTGCTAGGTGGACGATTGAGCTCTCCACCTACAATTATGACGTTGTCTATCGGCCAGAAACTCTTAATGACCCTCCAGATTCAGAGGAAGCTGTGCCTGTGCATAATGAGCTCTGCCATCCTGGGTTTACTTGCATGGCTCATTTTGTCAAGGCACGCAATCTGCCCTACTCCATGGAAGACGTCAGGGAAATGAACAGTTTTTGTTAGGTCTTCTACCGCCCCGCAAAGGTGCACCTGATCAAGTCATCCAGGCCCTTCGAGCGGCTCAGTGTCGATTTTAAGGGACCTCTCTTCCATGAACGGGAATGCTTTCTTCCTCTCTATCATTGATGAGTATTCCCGCTTCCCGTTCACCATTCCATGCCCAGACACATCCACTTTGTCAGTCATAAAGGCCCAAGATTCCATTTTGACCCTGTTCGGGTATCCTAGCTGTATTCATAGCAACCGAGGCTCATCCTTTATGAGTGACAAGCTACATCAGTACCTGCTGGCGAGGAGCATCGCATCCAGCAGGACTACTATCTACAACCCCCCGGGGGATGGGAAGGTTGAAAAGGAGAATGCCATGGTCTGGAAGGCTGTCAAACTGACCCTGAAGTCAAAAGGCCCTCCAAACTCATGCTGGCAGGAAGTCCTCCCTATGGTGCCCCATTCCATCTAGTCGCTACTATGTACAGCGACCAACGCTACTCCTCACAAGTTCTTATTCAATTTCAAAAGAAGGTTGGCATCGGAAACTACACTCCCATCCTGGATCACCACTCCTGGTCCAGTCCTTTTCAGGAAGCTAGTGAGGAGAAGCAGAACCAACCCCCTGATGGAAAGGGTGAAACTGCTCCATGTGGAGTACTCGGATGGCAGAGAGGAAACCATCTCCATCAAGGACCTGGCACTTGCCGGAACAGAGGGTCCATTGCCTCAAGAGCCCTGCACCCATGGACTCATTCTCACCACCCCCAGTCAGAGCCTCAGGAAATCCATTCAGGAGGAAAGTGCATCCCTCTCCACTGTAGAGCCAGAGACCCCACCTGCCTCTCCTCCCTCACAAGGGGACCCGGAGACCCAAGGATTTCAAGGCCCCTGCTGCTAAGGCCCTCCACCAGGATCTCCAGAACCCTAGACCACTTAAATCTGTAAATTTGTAAATAACTGATATTTTTGACTTTTTTTTAATCCATGTTCTCTGTCTTCATTCACAGACCCTAAATTCTACAGGAAAGGGTGAAAATGCAGTGAACTAGGATACACTGGTAGTGTGTTGTGCTGATTGCTGGTGCCACCTCCCAGGTCCACCCCTATCTGCTCACATATAATCCTGATTTCCCGCCTAAACCCAGAACCCTTCTGAAGACTACTGTGAGACCCTACCCATAGTTATAAGCTAATGAAAGTGTTTGTTCTCCCTCCAGTTGTGAGAGCTTTTATTCATGCTATATCTCCATACCAAGCAGTGATACAACCAGAATTCTCTCCACGGTACACCTGTAGAAGTTTACGAGAGTCTTCAGAGAGATATCAAACCACCTCAGACACCTCACAAAGTGTAGCCACTGGTGAGCCTTCTTTGAGATCGCACCAACATGGAGGCTTCAGGACAGATCCTCAGAGATGTTGACACCCAAGAATGTGAATTTCTTGACCCCTCTCTAATACTGAGCTCTCAATGAGGACTGGGTCATGCTCCCCTGACTTTCACATGAAGTCCACAATCATCTCCTTGGCTTTGCTAACATTAAGCACAAGGTTGTAGTTGTTAAACCATTCAATAAGCTGATCTCTCTCCCTCCTGTACACTTCCTCATTGTCGTTTGTGATTCTGCCAATAACTGTGGTGTCATTGGCAAACTTGTAGATGGCACTGGAATTGTGCCTGGCCACACAATTATAGGTGTAAAACGAGTAGAGCAGTGGATGAAGCCAGCATCCTTGAGGTGCGACTGTATTGATAATCAGTGAGGAGGAGACATTTTCAATTCGTACTGACTATGGTCGTCTGATTAGAAAGTCAAGGATCCAGTTGCAGAGGGGGGTACAAAGGCTGAGTGTTTGTAGCTTCTTGACCAGCACTGAGGGAATAATGGTGTTGAAATCTGAGCTGTAGTCGATGAAGAGCAGCTGTATGTATGAACTGCTGTTTTTGAGGTGATCCAGAGCTGAGTGGAGAGTCAGAGATATATCTCCTGTGAAGTATTTGTGATGATGCAGATCTTTATTTAGGTCCATGTTAATTCTGGCCATGAACAGCCTCTAACAGTATTTAATCACAGTAGAAACTAGTGCTGCTGGGCAGTAATCGTTGAGGCAGCTCACAATACACTTCTTGGGCACTGCAATGATAATTATAATTAAACGAAATAAAGTGGATCAACAAAAAGGATAAAATATTGATTTTTTTTATATGAAGTAAAATTTCCACATTTAACTTTGACCATTATATCGGTTCTGCAATGTTCAGCCCAGAGTTTCCATTATGTTTTCCTTCGTTGCTCACCTGAGGATTTTCCATGCGTCCGTGGATAGAAATGACCAGTCAATGTTTTGGGTCAATAATCTTTATTGAAATATTTTGTGAATGTTTACTGTAGTCCACATTTTCTCAAACATTTCAGTGAACAAACTGATGGTGACTTGGAGTATAGGTCTCTGAATCTGTGATATACAAGCATTATTTGCATATTGCAGTTCAATAATTGAGACTGGGGAGATATATTTTTCTGGAGTAGAGTTGAACAATTTCCAACGTCCTGCAAATTGGCTTCTCTTCAGGCGGATGCAATATTGCAGTGAGAAAGATTGAGAAAATCATAAAGGCGATGACATAGCTTTGCATCACGCAAGTGACCTAATTTCTGCTGAAATTAGGTCATGTTGCTTTGGAATCATATCTTACACTGCATCAGAACAGAGACAACTTTCTAAGGGCAACTTTCTTTGAGATGAATTCTGTACAATTTCTCTTGTTTAACAGTGTCAAAGGCTTTTGAAAAGTTACAGATTGATTGTTGCTGTTTCTTGGTCTATTGAAGTACATGCTCATTTTGACTGTAGATGGATGGAATCCTCCCTGTGCTTTGTACAACAGCCCCATGGCAGAGGTTAAAGAGCACATTTACCTGTTGCAGGTCACAAGGAAGCCAATGTGTAATTACTAAAATGACTTTTGTCTGAGTAATTGAGGATTTTCTTAATTACAACCTCTCTTGAAGATCCATAGCATTTTCTCCTAATCTCAGATGTTGAAAGATAGGATGGTGAATTTGTGTATGAAATTTCTTTCCACAAATGTTTAGAACTTCAGTAGTGGGACCATCTTCTCTTGAGACTATGTTGTTTCTAAGCAGACATTTAGCTTTTTTCAGTCTATTGTTTGATTTTGGTTGCACTGAGCTGGACTATATAATGCAATGTTAAATGGATTCAGGGAACTGAGCACAGAATCACATGAATAAATCTTCAAAGTGCTCCTTCAAACAGCTATTACCTGCCTCTCAAGCAAGTTGTTTTAGAAGCAAGGAAGAAGGTGAAAAATTGCAGCATGATATTCTGCAGAGGGACTCGAGATGCTTGTCCATGAATTGCAAAAGGATGGTTTACTGGTGCAACAGGTAATCAAGAATGCAAAAGGAATAGTGCCCTTTAGTAAGAGAGGAATTGAATTTAGAGCAGGGAGGTTCGGCTTATTTGTACATGGCACTGGTGAGGCTGCACCTGGAATATTTCATGGAGTTCAGGCCTCTTTACTTGAGATAAGATATAATGGCTTTGGAGGTAGTGCGGGTAGGCTCATCGAGTTGATTCTAGAGAGGAAGGTGTTAGCTTACACAGAGAGATTGAGTTGCCTGGGGTATACTTGCTGGATTCAGAAAAATAAGAAGGGCCCTTATAAAAAGTATTATTAAATAATGGGAGGAATAGCTAAGGTAAAGATTATTTTCAGTAGTAGATCTAGGGGACATGGCGTCAAGATTTGGGGGGGTAGATTGTGGAGGCGAAAGAACTGCTTTTCCCAGAGAGTAATGAATCTGTGGAATTCTCTTCCCGAGGAATCAATAGAGGTTGTTTCATTGAATATATTTAAAACAAAGTTGAATCGATTTTTGAATAATAAGGGAATTAAGGGTTACGACGAAGAGGCAGGTAGGTTGAGTCCACAGCCAGGTCACCCATGATCTTATTGAAAGCCAGAGTAGCATCTATATGGACAGATGAATGACTCTTATTTCTGTTTCTTATGTTCTTATGCTTGGAACCATTTGATTGTTATATATTGCAACATTTGGCCTAGAATTCTGCAGGGTTCACAATACTTGGAGTACAGTTGTTATTTTATATAATAATTATAATGGGTTAAATTTAATGATGAAATTGTATGCCTACTGATTGTAAAGTTAATATTGACAATTCTGTCTTATTTGTATTGGAAAAAATATTGACATTTGTATACTTGCAGACATTAATTCTTAAGGAAAGTTTAAATGCCACATAGAATAAGTCAAGGATAATAAATCAGCAACTTAAACTTGTTAAAGATTAATGTGGAGATTTCAGTCTGATTGGCATTTACTGCAAGTAATATCAGAATGACACTAGCAATTTAAAATATTTTTATTTGTTTTGACTGTTGTCCAATCTTGCACCTTTGGGAGAAAAGTATACAAATTATTAAACTTCAATAATGTGTCAAACTTATTTGAATTTTTCATTGTGTATAGAAGGTAAAGAGCTTACACTATAACCAATATTGACTCTTGAACTGAAATCTCAATTTAACCTGCTGGTGTTGGTATTGAGATGCTATCTCAATATCAGAGTTAAAGATTAAACATAAATAGATGTTTGGAAGACCATTCAAAAGCCACTTGCAATACTTGATATTGAAGTGGTATAGGATGCAATGCCACAAGTAGTTTCATGATCTTGTGTGAATGGTTAATGTAAGGAAATACATATTGAAGAGACTTAACTCTTCAAATGAATCACACATATTTGTCTTTTGGATAGACCAGATTGAGAAAACTTAATGGAATCTAATGAAAGGTCATAACCTCTAAAGACTTAACTCTTGTCTCTCCATACATAGATGCTGCTTGATTTGTTGAAAGTATTGAGAAATCACCGTGCTCTTTCAATTTACCTGTTATTTACTTAGGTAAAGTTAAACAGGATCAACTTGCCTTGAGGTGGCTTGCTCTGTGGAACAAGGTTTTAACAATACAACTAGAATATCGTCAAATCCCCTATAATCATGGGGACATTTACATTTATGACAAAGTAGAATATAAACTCCTGACATCCATCCGAGCCTTTGCCTCTGCACATATTTGATTTTGGTAGCCCTTGGAATGAAATAAATTAGCTAAGAATTGGACTATGGAAACTTTGAGAGGATATTAAAAAGGATCAACTGCAAAACAATCTGATTGAAGTATCTTGGAAATACTTTTCCAATCTCTTGGTCAGGATCACCAAGAGAAAGAATATTCATGGAACTTTCACCACTTGCTAATTGTTCACTATCATTCATGGCAAGAACAGTGCAGAACTTTTGATCTGATTGAATGGATGTTGGCTAAAGGAATCCCATCCATTAGCTAGGAACTGGAGATTCTATGAGGCTATAGGCTTCTCCTGGTTAAGCTGTAAGGATCCAGTAAAAGCAAGGTAAAGATAAAGGCAACTTCCACACGGAGAATGGTCCCTGAAGTTGTGAACCACCACAGTTGATTGATGTGTAGCTTTACTCACAGAAAGTTAGAGAAGCCATCAGTTGGAGACTGGGGAGGAGTACAGACTGAATGGTTAGATAAGAGAGGGCAAAGAAGAGCTATTAGGAAGGAAATGATCAAAGGGGGTCAGAGTTGACAGCAATGATGACCAATGAAGTTTGGAAACTGAGGGAAGCAGTTAAGCAAAAGGAGACACAAAAGACTGCAGATGCTGGAATTTGGAGCAAAAATAAAACTGCTGTAGGAATGTGGCAGTTTGAGCAGAATCTGTGGAAGGGGAACTTTTGTATTGTAATTTTGTGACCTTCACTGAAAGAGGAGGAGTGAGGGACTTTGGAGAGCTGAGAGTGCCAGGAACTACCTGGAGGTGAGTGCAGTTTAAAAGGAAGCAGAGGGCTAGTTAACTGTTAAATAGAATGAGATTGGTGGGAGGAGTAATAAAGATAATTAAGAGGGGTAGCTCAAGTGGAGTGCTCCGATTGCAGGATGTGGGAAATCTGGGACAGCACAATTGTCCTTGATGACTACACCTACAAGAGGTGCATCCAGCTGCGACTCCTGGGAGACATAATTAGGGAACTGGCACTGGATCATTTGGGAAAGAGAGGAGCTTCAGGGAGACAGTTACCCTCAAAGGATAGGAGGTAGGTAAACGGATGACTGTTAGGAGAGGGAAGAGGAATAACCAGACAGTACAGTGTACTCATGTGGCTATTCCCCTCAGTAATAAGTATAATATTTTGGATACCAGGGACAAGTTGTGGTGGTCACATCTCTAGCACCAAGGCTGGCCTCTTGGAATAAAATGGAAAGGGTGGGGGGGGAAGCTATGGTGGTTGGGTACTCAGTTCAACAAATGAATAGGAGGTTCTGTGAATGTGATTAAGGCTCCCAGATGTTATGTTACCTCCCAGGTACCAGGTTCAGGGATGTTTCTGATCGAGTTTACAGCATTCTGGAGGGGGAGCACCCAGATGTTGTGGTCCACATGGTAACCAATGACATAGATAGTAGTAGTGATGAGGTCCTGAAGAGGGAATACAGGGAATATAGGTAAGAAGTTAAAAAGCAGGTCCTCAAGGGTGATAATCTCAGGATTGCTGCCTGTACCACACACCAGAAAAGGTAGGAATAGGAAGTTAGAGCAGATGAATGCATGGCTGAAGCATTGGTGTAGAGGACAGGGGTTCAGGTTTGTGGATCACTGGGATCTCTTCTGGGGAAGGTCTGACCTGTACAAAAAGGATGGGCTGCACCAGAACTGGAAAAGGACCAGTATTCTGGTGGGCAGGTTTGTTGGAGCTGATGGGGTGGGTTTAAACTAATTTGGCTGGGAGAGGGGCAGGTAGAACCAAAAAGTGAGTGCAGATATTAGGGTAGGAGGATAAAAGAATGATGCTATGTATCCTGAATTTGTGAGGAAGGAAAAGTAGGTCGCCAGTCAGAGGTTATGAAATGTGTCTATTTCAATGCTAGGAGTATAAGGAATACAGGGGATGAACTTAGAGCATGGATCAGTACATGGAACTACAATGTTGTGGCCATTACAAAGACTTGGTTGGAGGAAGGGCAGGATTGTCTGATGCAGGGTTTTGGTGTTTTAAAAGGAATATGATGGGAGGTAAGAGAAGGGGAGAGGGAGAGTGTCACGACAAAAGAAAAGGAGAAGGTTCTAGAAGTGTCAACTGAGTCAGTGTAGGTGGAAATCAGAAATAGGAAGGGTACTATCACTGTGCTGGGAGTAATCTATAGGCCCCCAAATAGCCCTCAGGACACCGAGGAGCAGATAATCAGGCAGATTTTGGAATGGTGCAGGAAATACATGGTTGTAGTTATTAAGGAAGCATATATTAGATATAGGAAGCATTAAACAGGAAGGGATCATGAGAAGTATATGGTTGCCGTGAAGGAGCTTAAGAAAGGACAGGAGAGCTTGAATGGGGGCATGAGAAGGGCTTAGCACGTAGAATTAAGGAGAACCCCAAGACGTTCTATGTGTATGTGAAGAACAGGAGGATGATGAGAATGAACGTGCGGCTGGTAAGGGATAAAGGAGGCAATGTGCCTAGAGGTGGAGGAGGTTGGAGAGGTCTTAAATGAATACTTTGCTTCAGTATTCACAGGGTCAAGACAGAACAGAAAAGGCTTGAGTGCTGGACAATGTTGAGATTAAGAAAGTGTAAGTGTGGGATCTTCTTAAAAAACATTAAGATTGATAAGTCCCCAGGGCCGGATGTAATATACCCCTGGCTGCTGTGGAAAGTGAGGAAAAAGATGGCTGGAGCAGCAGCTATGATCTTTGAGTCCTCTTTGTCCACAGGGGAGGTGCTGGAGGATTGGAGAATGGCAAATGTAGTCCCATTGCCTAAAAAAGATAATAGGCAGAATCCTGGGAATTGTAGTCTTATGTCATTGACGTGCAAACTATTGCAATGGATTCTTAAGGATAGGATTTATGAGCATTTGGAGAAGTACAGTCTACTTATGGATAGTCAGTGTTGCTTTGGAAAGGGAAGGTCGTGTCTAATGAGCTTAATTGAGTTTCGACTCGCTTTACTCCTATAACTGTGTGATTCAGTATGATAACAATGTTATCTTCAAATTCGCTAATGATACCACAATAGTGGGTTGTATAAAAAGGGGTGATGAGTCAGCATAAAGGAGGGAGATTGAAAACTTGGCTGAATGGTGCATGAACCATAACCTCGCACTGAATATCACTAAAACCAAGGAGCTGATTATTGACTTCAGGAAGGGAAAACCAGAGGTGTATGGTCCAGTGATCATTGTGGGAATCAGAGTTGGAGAGGATGAGCAAATTTAATTTCTTGAGAGTCACCATCTCGGAGGATATTTTCTGGTCCCAACACACTAATGGCAAAGTGAAGAAGGCACTTCAGCACCTCTCTTTTCTCCGAATTTGCGGAGGTTTGGTCTGACATGGGAAACCATGGCAAATTTCTACAGATATGTGGTGCAAAGTGTGCTGACCGGCTGCATCACAGTCTGGTTTGGGACACCAATACCACTAAGCGTAAAGCCCTTCAAAAGGTGATGGACAGAACCCAGGATGTTACAGGTAAAACCCTTCCCACCATTGAAAACATCTACTGCAGTGGATTTCAAATATTTTCTTTCTATTCACATACCACTTTAAGTATACCCTATGCCATAGGTGCTCTGTGATTAGTAAGGGATTACTTAAGGTGGTATGTGGGTGGAAATAATAAGTTTGAAAACCACTGTTTTAATTGTACCTAATTGACTCATTATGTGCACGGTTTCATAACTCCAAAGAAATGGGCCAATGACAATTTTTCTCAAGCAAAGTATTTCAGTAACAATTAAGTCTAGAGCAGTGATTTTCAATCTTTATTTCTCACTTACATATCACCTTAAGTTATCCCTTACTAATCACAGAGCACCTATGGCATAGGGATTTCATAAGGTGGTATATGTGAGGAAAGAAAAAGTTTGAAAACCACTGATCTACAGGGAAACCTGCCGTCAGAGAGCAACCACAATCATCAAGGATCCACACCACCCAGAACACGCTCTGTTCTCGTTGCCATCAGGAAAGAGGTAGCGGTGCCACAAGACTCGCACCACCAGGTTCAGGAACAGCAGCTACCCCTCCACCATCAGACTCCTCAATGACAAACTCAATCAGGGACATTTAAGGACTCTTACTTTTGCACGTTGTTTCTTTTTCCTCTCTGGATTCTAGTCAGTTGTTTACATTTGTTTACATGTGAACATTGTGCAGTTTTTTTTTTGACAACCAATAAGTGGTAATTCTGCCTCATCCACAGGAAAAAGATTGTTAAGATTGTGTAGATGTCATGTATGTATTCTGACAATTAATCTGAAGTCATCTGAAATCTGATTTTCAGCAGACGAGGTTGGAGGAGGTGCATGTGAATTTTTGTCTCACTAAAAGACCTGTTTAGGTTTTGGTATGGGGCTAAAAGAGGCAGGGAAGGAACAAATGTTGCACTTTTTACTGTTGGAGTGGATGAGGAGTGATGAACAGACCAAGGAGTCATGGAGGGAGAGGTCGCCGCACAACCAGAAAGGGTGAGGAAGAGAAGATGTGTCTCGTGATGGGATTCCTTGCAGCTGATAACAATGACAAAGTATGATAAACTGGATGCTGAGGCCAGCAGGGTGAAAAGTGAGCACAAAGCGAATTTTATCTCTTCTCACTTTGGAAATTGGGGAGGGGAGGGGAGGTATGAAAGCAGAAGTATGAGAAATGGGCAAAATGTGAGGAAGGTTTTCATTAACCGTTGTAGAAACAAAGTCACATTTCACGGAAGGCTTCACCTTGTGTCATGATGTGGCAGAGACAGAGAAATTATGAGAAAAGGATGAATGGCTTCCTTGCAAGGAACAGGATGCAAAGAGGCGTAATCTAGGGAGCTGTGGGAGTCAGTGGGTTTATGCTAAATGTTAGTGGATAGTTTATCTCCTGTGATGGAGACAGAAAGAAATTCATGAGTTCTTTGGTCAGGGAAATAAAGAGGAATTTACAGCCCTTCTTGTGGGGGGATGAAGATGAATAATGATTGAACATTCACAGTGAAGATGAGGTAGTGGGACCAAGGGTTGAGAAGTTGTCAAAAAGGTGCTAAGTTTTTTTATTACTTAGTTAATTTCCTATCCCTGGTGCTGCAGTTCCTTTTATTCTGTGCCTGTGAGAGATGTGTTCTAGTACTGCTCTCAGAAGAACCCTTTTCACTGTATCAGGTATAATGTGACAAATAAATTTGAAACTTGATGACTTTCATTATCTCCTTTTACAAGTCTTTTCATGTTCTGTTTGCTTGCAGAATATGTTTGCTCTCTGTTTGCCTTTCATTTTCTTTTGCATTTGCCCTCTGACATCACTGCACTCAGTCTGGTTTACACGTGCTCACCATATGATTTGCTGGAAAATGTTACTTTTTTCACACTCTATAGATTTTGAAAAGGCTTTGTTCAGCCAGCAATAATTTTTGAAGCTGTCCTAACATCAACAGTGTCTTTTTAATAATATAAAAGCAACAAATGAAAACAATGCGATCCCAATTCGAGTGAAACTTCCATTATATTGTAGAGAAGGATGCAGAGAAGTCCCTGAGATGTCACCCTTCTTCCTGTAACATTTTTTCATATTCTTTATTTAAAATTCATTCCTGGAACATTATTTACCTGCTATCATTGTCGACAGAGTGCTTGACCACATCTCGTCCATTTCCTGCATCTGTTAGACAAAGTAAGGATAATTTCACGGTTCTTATTTTCAATTCCATTTGCTCCAAATTTAACAGACCATCCTTTGCAAGCCGCATCACCAGACATAAGAGAACAGTCCAGACAAGTACATGCACTATTCAATTCCCAGTCGATGAAACTTCAACTTGAAATGATCTCTATCATGATGCATTCTGGGTGAAATTGAAATGGAATTAAGCAGCATCTAAAAAGGACACTACAGAACCACATTTCCCGGTTATTTTTCTTCCCTTGTTTACAGAACTTGTCAAAGTCGATGTCAGCAAAGAAAGTATTATTGCAAGCACTGCAGTAATTCCGCAAACAATTATGCATAGTGCTGTCTCACATGCAAAAAAGATGAATAATAATACTCCCTATGTTATGTTATAAGAAGCAATTTCAGTAGAATTTCAGGAAAAAAATCAATCTTGTTCTTTTAGCAATAGGGCCTTTAAGATCCATATGAGAGAGAAATCGAGCTGGTATTGGTTAATTATCTCATCCAAAATATGCGACCTCTGATAATGCAGCATTTGGGAGTCCAGATTTGATTTGTTGTTCAAATGTCTGGACTTAAAGTTGGAAACCATTGTCACTGGTCTCAACATAGTTCCATTTCTCAGTCAGCACCAAAACTGGGGTGGGTGAGATATGGTGATTAGCACAACACCGTTTCAATGCTAGCGATCAGGACCGAGGTTTGAATCCTGTGCTGTCTGTAAGGAGTTAGTACATTCTCCCTATGCCTGTGTGGGTTTCCTCCCACTATTCGAAATGTACTGGGTGTGATGTTTCTTTTATTGAAATAAAGAAACTTGGGTTCTTTTGTATTAATTGTATTTTATTAACAACTCATGACCTCATGGGACATCCATTTTGCATCTAAATGGAACATGCTGTTGTAGTCTCCCTCTAGTAGTCAGGATGATCACAACTCCAAATCACCACATCCTCTTTCCTTCAGATGTTCAATCAGCAACATGATAATATAGTATTAATTTAAATGTAAAACTAAACACAAAATAAACACAAACATCAACAGCACAAACTTTTTATGTATCCAGTTCTTTTTCTTTTAGAAATTCAGCCTGTCAGGTACTTTGATAACATGTGTGAATCTTATCAACACAGTTGCATGTGTCAGCTCCAGTGGTCCACTACTGTCTAGCACTGGTGATGTTTCCTCTGTCACTGTATGGGCTAGATCTTTTGCATTTGTCTGTTCTTGCAGCACCATTTGCGTTTTCAGCAGACTCTTGATTCCTCCACAGTATTTGACCATCCTCTGTTCTGTTACTGTAGGATTTTGGATTTAACCCCTGCAGAACAATGGCCTTCTTGTCCCAGGTGTTGAAATGTCGCATTGGTTCAAGTGGCCCTAAGCTACTTGTTGACTTGCTATAGTTTGCTTTTTGCCTCCTATGCAGACACTTTTGTTTCCACTTGACATCTCTGTTCTTGTTTGGGCTGCAGAGTAGGGAAGAATGGTCCGTAGACTACATCCCATTAGGAGCTCAGCAGATGACACGCCATGTTCAAGTGGTGAAGCTCGGTAACTCAACAGAGCTAGATAAGGATCTGAGTCACTGTCTTGTGGTTTCTTGAGCAGCTGTTTAACTATGTAAACTTCTTCCTCTGTTTTATCATTTGACTGGGGATACAGAGGACTTGAAGTCACATGTTGTAAATCATATTCTTCTGCAAAGTTCAGGAATTCTCCACAGCTGTAGCTTGGTCCATTGTCACTGTAGACGATCTGAGGAATTCCATGTCTAGTAAAGATTAATTTCATATATTTGATCATGCAGGTAGAAGATATATTAGGAAGCCACAAAATCTCAGGATCATTCGATAGATAATCAATAACCAGCAAGTAATTATTTTCAACCAGGTGGAACAGATCAGTCCCAACTTTCTGCCATGGCTCCTCTGGGAAGTCAGTTATGATCATGGGTTCCTTTGGCTGCTTTGCCTGATGTTTCAGACCAGTCTCGCAGCTTGAGACCATTCTACCAATGTCAGCATTTATCCCTGGCCAATAAACAGCAGTTCTGGCCCTCCTCTTGCACTTTTCCATTCCAAGGTGCCCCTCATGCAACCTTTTCATCATATCTTGTCACAGTGATTGAGGAATGATAATTCTGGTCTGAGTAGAAGCCAATTGACAACACACAGCTTTGTTCTAATGTTGTGGTATTGCTGATGTTCACCTCTAAGCCATCCTTCATTCAGATTCTTGATGACCTGTAGAACTATATCCTTTGCTGTTTCAGCTGCGATCTGCTTGGATTCCATGACTGATTCAGGAAGAGATTCAGTGATCAAGTTCACGTGGAGTTTCACATCTGTCTCTTATTGTGTTCTTCACTCTGTGTCATTGCACTGGCAATGCATCAGCCAGCACAATAAGTTTCCCTGGTGTGTTCACAAATTCAAAATCATAACGCTGTAGCTTCATCATTAGTCTTTGGATTTGTGGTGACATCTCACTGAGATATTTTTGGTTAAGGTTATTAATGGCTTGTTCGGTCTGTTTCTGCCACAAATGTTGGTAGACTGAACACATAGCTGTGGTACTTCTCAAGTCCATAGTCCATAGACCAGATCTAGACACTCCTTCTCTGTCTTTGCATATTGACATTCAGATGTGGCCATTGACCTTAATGCAACTGGCCTCCAATCTTCTCCCACAGCCTGAAGCAGTATGGCAAAAGCAGGCGAGGAGAAAGGTAAGTGGCATTATTTTAGCTCAGTCATGCCTATGGGGTTAGTGCTTTGTACTGGATGTCAGATGTGGGAACCATGGGTGAGTCCCACCCTTCCAAATAGCCACATCTGCGTCAGGTGCACCGAGATGCAGTTCCTTAAGGACCGAGTTGGGAAATTGGAGCTGCAACTTGAGGACCTACGGCTGGTAAGGGAGAGTGAGGAGTTGATAGATTCAACTTTCAGGGACATAGTTACCCCAAGACCAGATGTGTCAGGTAAGTGGGTAACTGTCAGGGGAGGGAAGAAAAATACCAGGAAAATGGAGAGCACACCTGTGAATATCCCTCTCAGTAACAGGTATATTTTGTTGGATGCTGTTGAGGGAGATGACCTGACAGAAGCTGGCAGCAGTGACCAGGTCGCTGGCACTGAGCCTGGCATGGTGGACCAAAAGGTAAAGAGGAATGCAGTGGTCATTGGGGACTCCATTGTCAGAAATACAGACAGGAGATTCTGTGAGCCAGATAGGTATGCCCGCATGGTGTGCTGCCTCCCTGGTGCAAGGGTGCGGGATATCTCAAATCTGGTCCAGGGTATTCTAAAAGGGGAAGGCGAACAGCCTGATGTCTTGGTACATGTGGGTACCAATGACATAGATAAAAAGAAGGAGGAAGTACTGAAAAAGAATTACAGAGAGCTAGGACAGAAACTAAGAAATAGGACAGCCAGGGTGGTGATCTCTGGTTTGCTACCTGTGCCAAGTGCAACTGAGGACAAAAATGGAAGGTTAAGAAAAATAAATGTGTGGCTGAGGGGGCCGGTGTCAAGGACAGGGTTTTGGCTTCTTGGATCATTGGGATCTCTTTTGGGAAAGGCATGACCTCTACAAGAAGGATGGGTTACACCTAAACCCAAAAGGGGTCAATATATTGGCAGCTAGGTTTGGTACAGCCGTCGGGTGCAGTTTAAACTAATTTGGCAGGGGGGGTGTGAACTTGTATGATAGGGCAAAGGACAGAAAAGATAAAACAGGAAAAGTTAGGTTAGGCAGCGAAAGTAAAAAATCAGAAAGAGCAAGGAGGGTGAAAAAAGCAAATCTGAAGGCTTTATATCTTAATGCAAGAAGCATTCGGAACAAGGTAGATGAATTAGCTGTGGAAATTGAGATAAACAAATATGATTTGATTGGGATTACAGAAACATGGCTGCAGGGTGGGCAAGCCTGGGAACTTAACATCCCGGGGTATACGATATTTAGGAGGGATTGGCAAGAAAGAAAAGGGGGTGGGGTAGTATTGATGGTGAGAGAAGGGACCGACACGATTGACAGAAAGGATATCAACTCGGAAGATGCGGAACCTATATGGGTAGAACTGAGGAATAGCAAGGGGCGGAAAACATTAGTGGGGGTGGTATATAGGCCTCCAAATAGTAGTGTAGAGGTGAGGGAAGGCATTAAAAGAGAAATTAGAAAAGCGTGCAATAAGGGAACAGCTGTCATCATGGGAGACTTTAATTTGCATATAGATTGGACTAGCCAAATTAGTAAAAATACTGAGGAGGAGGAATTCCTTTAATGTTTACGGGACGGTTATCTAGACCAATATGTCGAGGAACCAACTCGGGAGCAGGCCATTTTAGAATGGGTATTATGCAATGATAAGGGGCTAATCAACAATCTTGTTGTACGAGGCCCTTTGGGTAGGAGTGATCACAATGTGATCGAATTCTCACTCGACATGGAGAGTGATGAAATTAAAACCGAGACTAAGGTCCTGAATTTAAATAAAGGGAATTATGATGGTATGAGATGGGAGTTGAGTAAGATTGATTGGGTGGTGTTTATGGGGGAGTTGACTGGATAGACAATGGAAAGCATTCACAGATCTAATGGAGAAATTGCAAAAATCGTTTATATCGGTTTGGAATAAAAATAAACCAAAAAAGGTGACTCAACCGTGGATAACAAGGGAAATTAGAGACAGCATTAGGTCCAAAGAGAGACCATATCAATTGGGCAAAAAAAGTACCGCAACCGAAGACTGGGAGCAGTTCAAGATGTACCAAAGGAGGACAAAGGGATTAATCAAAAGAGCAAAAATAAATTACGAAAGTAAGCTTGCGGCAAATATAAAAACCGACTGCAAAAGCTTTTATAAATATGTCAAGAGGAAAAGATTGGTGAAATCCAGAGTAGGTCCTTTGCAGTTGGAATCAGGGGAATATATAATGGGGAATAAGGAAATGGCAGACCAATTAAATTCTTACTTTAGTTCTGTTTTTAAAGGAGAGGATACAAATAACCTCCCAAGGATGTTGGGAACCATAGAGACTAATGCAAGGGAGGAACTGAAAGAAATCAGTATCTCTAAGGAAATGGTCTTGGGGAAATTGATGGGATTGAAGGCAGATAAATCCCAAGGGCCTGATAATCTACATCCTAGGGTACTTAAGGAAGTGGCCATTCAGATAGCAGATGCTTTAAGAATTATTTTCCAGAACTCGATAGACTCAGGATCAGTACCCATGGATTGGAGGGTAGCTAATGTTACCCCACTATTTAAAAAGGGGGGTAGAGAAAAAGCGGGGAATTATAGGCTGGTGAGCCTTACATCAGTAGTGGGCAAAATTATGGAATCCATTATTAAGGATGTAATAGCAGAGCATATGACTAGCAGAGAAGGGATCGGACAGAGTCAACATGGATTTACAAAAGGTAAATGGTGCTTGACAAATCTATTGGAATTCTTTGAGATGGTGACAGGTAAAATAGATGGGGGAGAGCCAGTGGATGTGGTGTACCTGGACTTCCAAAAGGCCTTTGATAAGGTCGCGCATAAATGACTGGCTTCCAAAATCAAGACTCATGGGATTGGGGGCAAAGTATTGATGTGGATTGAAAACTGGCTGGCAGGTAGAAGACAGAGAGTTGGGATAAATGGCTCGTTTTCTGAGTGGCAGGCGGTGACCAGTGGGGTGCCACAGGGATCTGTACTGGGACCCCAGCTGTTCACAATTTACATTATTGATCTGGATGAGGGGATTGGATGTAATATCTCCAAATTTGCAGATGACACTAAGCTAGGAGGGGTTGTGTGCACAGAAGAGGGGGTCAGGAAGCTTCAGTGTGATTTGGATAAATTGAGGGACTGGGCAGATACATGGCAAATGCACTACAATGTGGATAAATGTGAGGTTATCCACTTTGGTAATATAAACAGGAGGGCAGATTACTATTTGAATGGCAATAAATTAAGAGATGGGGAAGTGCAGAGAGATCTAGGGGTACTTGTACACCAGTCTCTGAAGGCGAGCAGGCAGGTACAGCAGGCGGTTAAAAAGGCAAATGGTATGTTGGCCTTCATATCAAGAGGGTTTGAGTTTAGGAACAAGGATACCTTACTGCAGCTGTACAGGGCCTTGGTGAGACCACACCTGGAGTATTGTGTGCAGTTTTGGTCACCTTATCTAAGGAAGGATGTTCTTGCAATGGAGGGAGTGCAGAGGCAATTCACCAGGCTGATACCTGGAATGGCAGGAATGACTTATGAGGAAAGATTGCGCAAATTGGGATTGTACTCGCTGGAGTTTAGAAGATTGAGAGGGGATCTCTTAGAGACATATAAAATTCTGGCAGGACTGGGCAGAATGGATGCAGATGGGATGTTTCCAATGATGGGAAAATCCAGAACCCGGGGCCATGGTTTGAGGATAATAGGCAAACCATTTAGGACCGAGATGAGGAGGAATTTCTTTACCCAGAGGGTGGTGAATCTGTGGAATTCATTGCCACAGAGGGCAGTAGAGGCAGGTTCATTAAATATATTTAAGAGGGAATTAGATATATTTCTTCAGTAAAAGGGCATTAAAGGTTACGGAGAGAAGGCGGGGACGGGGTACTGAACTTTAAGATCAGCCATAATCTCGTTGAATAGCGGAGCAGGCTCGAAGGGTCGAATGACCTATTCCTGCTCCTATCTTCTATGTGTCTATGTTTCTATGGCATCTTTTGAAGCATATATAGATACCTCGGTCCTTCTGGATGGATCAAAGAACATCAAAAGCTCTGGTTATGTAGATAGAAAGGTCTTCAGTCATCCAAATTCTTCCTCATGGTTGGCGTTCCACTTGAATTCACATTTGTCCTGTAAAAACTTCTTCAGGTACATTGTTTTGAAGACAGGTTTGGAATGAATTTACCAATGAAATTGATCATTCCCAACACTCTAAATATTCTTTTATTGTCAGTAGGTCTGGGCATCTCTCGAATTGCTTTCACCTTGCTCTTGACTGGCTCCACACCTGCCTCCGATAGTTTATCTCTCAGAAAGGTTTTTGCTTTGTTTAGCTTTAATGCATACTTATGGATATGTTGTAGCACTTTTATGAGCCTCTCGTTGTGTTGTTCCAGTGTGAATCCCCCTAGGATCATGTCATCCACGTACATGTGTACCCTATTTATGCCTTCTTTGATGTGCTCCATTGTCCTGTGGAACACTTCAGTCGCTGAAGAAATTCCAAAAGGCATCCTCAGACAGGAGTATTGGCCAAACATTGTATTAAATGTACAGTATTTTTTGCTATCTCAGATTTATTGTCAGACTACATACATCACATACAACCCTGAGATTCCTTTTTATGCATGCGTGGCAGAATTACCACTAATTGGTAGTGGAAAAAATAAACTGGACACAACGTAAACAAGTAAACAATCAAAAGAACTGTAAACAGATAACAAAGGTTCCTCTCAGCAGATCCAGAAAGTACCTCAGCAGCCTGCTTCAATGCTAAAGTAGGCCCAGTTTCTTTTTTCTTCCTTTCTTTCAACTTCTTAGTAGGACTTAGCTTAGGTATTTTTTCTTTCTTAGGTGTTATATGCTATAGACAAGGACCAGTCAAGTATCATTCCAATACTGGGATTTTATTAACAGACGAAAAGCCACCTCTAAACTGGCCAGTGGGAAATGGTTCTCCATCTGTTATACCAGCAAGGTGGAGTATCTCTACAACCATAGCCAATAGTAAGCAGTCATTATAATACGCCCCTCTCCCCATTACACCATCACAAGGTGACATCTTAAAAATTTAGTTAGATATTTTATACTAACTTTAAAATAATTTTCTTTAAAAATAAACTTTTCTAAATAAATATTTTTTTTACTAATCCCATGGAAGTTGTGAGGTTGTGTGTTGTCCCTCACGGCATTGAATGACATCCTCTAAGATGCCTGGAAATTATTCCCATGAATAATTCATCACTGAGGGCAAATTCTTCCGTCATGTGCACACTTTCACTTCTGTTTAGTTTCCCTTTGGAAAATCATTGCTTTGCATAGTGATTCTGCCCTTTGCACTTGTTACTGATTTTTCCATAGGCAGAGCACTGTTTTGGTGCATGTTGAGTGCCACATCATTTACAATTGAATGTCTCTCCATCTTTTTGTTGTTTTCAATGTCTCATTCTCTGTTTATGTGTGTATCCAGACATATCCTTCACTTTCACCAGCCCTTGCACTCTCAATGAACTTTTTCTCGTGCTGCAGAGCTAATTTACTGGCGTGGCATATCTTCACAGCACCAGCTAAGGTAGTCTATCACTCATAGCAACCTCTTTCTCACTTTCTTATCAATAATTCTGAACACATTTTAATCACAGATCATTGAATCTTGCAGAAATCCAAAATTACATGTTCTTGCTTTCAATTTTGTCTGTTTAAAAAAAAGTATAAAAGCTCTCTCCCTGCATGACTGAAACAGGTACCTCTCGAACATTTCATTTTCCTTTGGTGAACTGTGTCCTTCAAATATGTCGATAAGCTTGTCAAACTTGCCCTGGTCACCTGCCTCAGCAAAAATAAATGTGTTGAAAACCTTTAGTGCTTAAGGTCCTGCCGCAGTCAGTAGCAGTGCAATCTTCCACGTATCCGGTTTGCCATTGCAAATGGCTTGCAAATGCAGCATGAGTCATTTGAACAACCTCCATTCATGGTCGACATTCCCAGTCTAATTCACAGCATCAGGAGACTTCACACTTTCCATGTCTCCTGCTGATACTGACTCCTGGTACCATGTGATGTTTGTTTCATTGTAATAAAGAAACTTGGGTTCTTCAGAATTAATTATATTTTATTAACAACGCACAACCTCATGGGATATCCATTTTGCATCTCATCTGAGGTGCAACATTCTGTCGTTGACTCCCCCTAGTGGTTGGGGGATCCCCAACTCCCAATCACCACAACCCAGTGTGGTGATTAGGTATAATTAGGCGGCAGGGGCCCATGGGCTGTAATTGGCTTGTAACCATGCTGTATGTCAAAATTTTAAAAAACCCGATATAATATTATATATTGATTAGTCCTATTTTACATAATTTTTTTAACCTTCAGTCCAAGATATTGATTATACTCAATGATAAATTTTGGTATCTAATCTTTTCTAGATCTATATATTGACAAAAATCTTGCTTCTTTTGAACAATTATCTATTAAATTTAAAATACCTAAACACATTTTTCAGATTAGGAGCTTTAAAGATTATGAAAGAAGGTGGTGTTCTTGAGTGCATGCGTGTTCGCGAATGTTGGGTTCGGACAGGTGAGACTTACCTACAGCCAGCAGGACACTTTAAACTTGCAGAGTCAGTATAGTGGGGCCATGATGAGTGCATTCCTGTGCTCTGGTAATGGGCTGAAGGAGATTCCAGGAAATTGGGCCTGTAGTGAATCATCATCGGGTTGGGCAGAACACGGAAGAAGATAAGTGAGGATGTTGGACTGGAGTGCTTGACAGGCTCAGGAGACAGTCATTTAGACTACCACTACCAAGCATTTGTCTCTTTTGAATGGATGAATTTAAACTGCAGATCTCTGAGATTAGACTCCTTGATAAATGCTGTATTATGCTGGTAACAGAGACACATCCCAGATGTTGCAATTGAACTAACAGGCTGGACAGTGTTCTGCTGGGACAGAAATAAAGACTCTGGTAAAAGCAAGGGGGGAGGGTTATGCATGGAGATGCTTAACAACCCATTCCACCGAATGCTAATGTGAACAAAGCTTTGGGGTTCCTTCTCAAAGCTATTACCTTGGAACAGAGTAAGCAGCTCACATCATTGCCAGAGATTTCAATCATAGGGATTTGAAGGCAATCCTCCTGAAATTTGATCAGCCTGTCGCTTGTGTGACTGGTGGGGGCATAGGATGCTGGATAAAGTCTATTCCAATATCAAGAAAGATATCAGGTCAAATTCATTACCACATTTAGGCCAGCCAGATCACCTTTCCATGCTTTTAATTACAACATGCATTCCCCTTAGCAGAAGGGCTCCACCCACTATAAAAAATAGTTAAGACATAGCTGGAAGGAGCTTCCTTGCAGTTGCAGGATTGCTTTGAATGGACCAATTGCAACATCTGTGAAAGTCAGGATTTGTAGGAGTATACGGCCGCTGTACTCGGATATTTAAAGGTCTGTGTTGACAACGTCAGCATTGACAAACAGATCAGGGTGCATCACCATCAGAAGCTCTGGATGACCAGGGAGGTTAAAATTCTTCTCAGGGACTGTAATATTGCTTTTAGGTCAGGTAACAATGTACTGTATAGTGTGCTAGAGCCAATTTGAGAAGATGTATCAGAGATGCTAAAGCAGCCTATAGGAGGAGGATTGAGGACTACTTCAACAATAATGAATCACAGCAAATGAGGCAGGGCATCCAGTACTTCACCAATTATAAAAACAACAATGGCCTGACTATTGATGGTGAGGTTAGGCTGGCCGAGGATCTCAATAGTGTTTTCCACTTGATTTGAGGTGGAAGAGATGGATGCAACACACTCACTGGCCCCTATGCTGTTGTATTTGTGAGTACCATGGTTGCGTTTTAAAATTTTGTTGTGTTTTCTTACGCAACTACCATAAAGTACTTAGTTACTTAAATTCTTTAATGCTGAAACTTCCACAGGTCTGAGATCTCAATCTTATTTGGGAAGTATATAAATTTAAGGCCAATCATAAAGGATTGCTTTCAGCCCTTTATGAATCACTTTTAAGATCTAGGGATAGTTTCCTGGGTGCTATTACAAAATTATTGGAACAAGACTTTCAACAACCATTTGTTGAAAATATATAGGGTTCGATTTTAAAACATGTTCACTCATCTTCTCTTTGTGCATGACATAAAAACAAATGACAAAAAAAAAACTATTTTAGTGCCAAACTGCTGGCTTGTACTTACAGTAAACAAGTCCTGCTCTAATCTTCCTGGTCAAATCATAAATCAATTAATGCACCACGCAACTTTTCCATGTTTTTGACGAATGCCCCTTGATTCCACCAACTCATTACACAATCTGCTGGAGGAACTCAGCTGGTCCAGCACCATCAGTGGGAGTAAAAGAACTAAAACATTAACAATTCTTTTTCTCCCACTTGTGTTACTCAACCCACGGAGTTTCTCCAGCAGATTTCAATTTGCTCCAGATACCAGCATCTGCGGTCTATCCGATGTCTCCGATTGAGTTCTCTTCTTGCTTTACTTTCAGTCTTTTTCTGACAGGAGCATTCTATTGCATGCATCAGATGATGTCGTAGAGCGCCATCCCACGTAGATGTTTCAGAACTTCAGCAATCTAAGCAGTCAACTGTAGCTTGGATATGCTGTGTGACTCACTGCATACATTGTGCTGACGTCAGGATGTTTCTGAGCAATATCGGGAGCCAAAGCTATTTAGTGATCAGCAGTGAAAAGTTTAGCAGCTTGAGGGCTAGTGGATGTGGAACATTTCCCCATCAAATGACTCTGGAGTCTGTTGCAACATTGTAATTTACTTGTAGATAGGACTTGAGTCGAGTGTTTACAGTTGCATGAGCTCGAATGAGTAAAAGAAATGAAAGTTGTTTCAATATTTTAATTAAAATGTAATGGAACTCAATATTATCTCTATTAATAAGATTGGAGTGATGTTGAGCAATGAGCGAATCCATAAAATAATCAACATAGAAAATGTGTACATTTGATATGTTATGCAATTCATTGATGCACTCCTGCTATAATATATTGGATCTTATGCTGTTTAGGAAATGAGTTCCCACTGATGTAAAAATAACATTTTCTGAAAAATGTTAACAGTGTAACGGGGTCTCATTGTTTTAGTGAAAAATAACTTGAGTGCGATACTCAAATACACCTGTATTTGCAAAGTCATAGGGTAACCTTTAAAATAATCTCAATTGCACTGTGGATTTTTCAGGTTTTGATGTTGCCATTCAACATTCATCTTTTTGCCATCACTCAAAGCGATGGTTCGGTGCACTATGTACATACCCTGCCTTGCTATCAATCAAAACTGTAATTATTCAGACCAGAATTGACAATTATTAGCAATTGCTGAAGGTTTGTCTGAAGTGTGCTTATGTACAGTAACACAAGTAAAGGCCAAGAGTTTTCAGTCTGTGTTGTGTTCATGCTGTCATCTGAATATTTGTTGGTCTTGGCTACCCTTGTTGGGGTTTCATTTGATCTGCCTATCTGTGTATTCACATCTGGGATATCTGAAATGTTGGAAGATGGCAAAGGAGAGAAGTTTATCACTTTTGTAGAATTTCATAGTGCAGTCCTTTTGTTCATTGTAAGAAAGAACTTTCCTAATGAGGAGTTAATTTAGATACATTTAAAAAAGTGAAAAACAATCTCATTGGTTATTCATTATGCTCGGAATTGGGAAACTTGTTTCTCTTTCCCTGACATGGTGCCTTCTCTTTCTATAGTTGCTGCATGGATCTGCTGTGTCCTTCCAGGAGTTTCTGCTTTTAAGTTTTGACATTCATTTAAAATACACAGTGGTTACATTACTTTTTATGAGAAAAGTCTTGAATTTCAATTTGTATTGTTTCTCATCATGTTCTCAGGAATTTCCAGGAACCTTGCAGAGAATAAATTGCTCATAAATTGACCTTGATTTGGAAGTACATGAGTCCATGAACAGATCTGTTAGTGTGCTAATGGTGTGTGAAATTAAAACTGGGAGGTCCGAACTATTGCAATGAATAAAGTGAAGGGCTCAGGCCTGAAAAGGTGGTCACCCTTTACTTCCTATGGATACTGCATGACCTGCTGAGTTTCTCCAGCACTTTTGTATATTTCACTGACATCCCAGCATCTGAAGATTTTCTTGTTTAACTGAATCACTCGATTTTAAGACATTGTTGGAGGATGAATGAAACATGATTATTTCCTGGAAATAAAACATGAAAGTCTGCAGACATCGCGGTTGAAGTAAAACCACAATGCTGGAGAGACTTAGTAGGTCTAACAGTGTACATTATATAGCAAAGATAAAGATACATAAGAGGTTTGAGTCCTTCATCAAGGTATCATAATAGTTTCCTGATTGTGTCCAGTAGGATTGAAAACATATTACTCTTTGAATAGTGTGGAGGAAATCTGAAGAAATAAAAATAACCAATCACTTTAATTTTTTTTCCAAGAAAGTTGGACTGTAAAGTCTCAGCCCTGTTTAAACACATAAGTTGGTAGTGTAACAGTAATGTAAGTGCTAATACTGAGCTACAAACCATCTGGGATTGGTCTCGAGTCTCCAGGAAATGGAAGATATTCTGAAGAATTTAGGATCGATGCTACTGAGATGGAATATAGAAATGTTTTGGGGAGATAAATTGGGGCAGGTTTTAGTGTAGGTCACATACAAACACTTTAAAACAGATCTTATTTAAAATACTGGAGCTCTGCCCCATTCTAGACATGTTGGTGCCAACAGTCTTTGCAGAAGCTTTGGAGAGTGCCCAAGAGACTTCACTAATGCCTTGTTTTTTTAAAAAAAGGCAACAGGTGAAAGAGCTTGTCGGAGCCATAGATTGTCTGCAGTGGAACTTGCTGTTCTAAGAGGGTCATGTGGTTTTGCAAGCAGAGAGAGTAAAACAGGCTTTGTATGTGTGTGTGTGAGAGAGAGGGAGAGAGAGACAGAGATCAGTTCTACAGTTATACAGTCAGCAGCAGCAACTGCAACTGGAACAGGACAAGCTGCCAAGCTTGTGAAAAACCCCATATGGAAGATGGGTTGTGAGTGCTTAGTTCAGCCTGGTCAATGCCCTTGTGGTTCATGCAAGAGGAGAGGACTGGTTGTCAAATGTTTCACTTGAAATAGGTGAAACAAAAAGGAACTCTGTAGTGACCTGAAAGAAAGAGGTTATCATCTGGAGAACCCAGAGGGGGAAAGTTTTGTCAACAAGACACTGAAGTGGCTGATGGAAGAAAATCAGTTGTAGGTGTCCTGGAACAACAAATCTCTCTGAAAACCAACAAGAACCTTCCTGAGTGGTAACCATTTAACTTTCAAGCACCAAAGTCTGGTGAACTTTATAAATGTTAAATTCTGTGCACAGTATAAGCATTGCCTGCAACCAGTGAACTTGGAGAAATGAGAAGTGAGATGGAACTGTGAATCAAATAACTGCACTTAAAATTAGAAGGGGTTAAGTTAGGTTAGTTAAGTCAATAGTGATGTTAAAGTGTGATTCTGTTTTCATGTTTAAAGATAATTAAAAGCAACTTTTGTTTAAGTAACCATTTGTCTTGGTGAATATCTATTGCTGCTGGGTTTTGGGGTCCTCTGGGCTTGTAACACTACAGAGTCATGAAATAAAACTGTTACTTTGAATACCTCTTCTTGTAAGTTTTAAAAATATCAGAGCTGCAAATAAAAGACAGGTTGACTGATATGTCAGGTGCCAATCGATCAGTAATAATGTGTCTTGTTGCTTTTTAATTGGCAGTGGAGGGCAGAGGCCTGGGAGAAGAAACATAATGGGCAACCAATAGTAGGAGTGACGAGTGGGCACTTGGGGAGGGAAGATTACATGATAAAACTTTCAAGTGTATATTCAACTAGAGTTGGAAACATTGCAACACAACTTGTGCCATGCTGGCACAAAAAAAGGAAAAGCAGTTTGTCAAAAATTGTGTGAACAATTTAAAGAAAGAAGTACTAAAACAAGCTTGATTTTGTGAAACTGTGCCAGAGACAGAATAGGTATGATAAACTCAGATTAGAACCATTGCAAAACTGCTTTTCAAATCTGCTGCTACCTTGTCACACAAGAATAATCTGATTTTAGATCAAAGTAGTGAAGGTGAATAAAAATTCATTCCAGAAGTCTGCAACAAACAAGTTTAATGATGTCGACAACAAACCTGGGTTTGTAATGGTTGGAAAAACTTTGTTTGATATGCACAGTTAGGGAAACAAAAAGAATGAAGCAGCAATTGTGTCAAAATATGTGAACTTGAGATTTGGGTATCTTTCTTTTTAAAATATTTTTAATTGATTTTAATACAGAACTTATACAGATAATATAATTCAATAAAGTAATATGGATAATTATACAGAATTAATAAAACATTCAATGTAACAAAAAGATACATAAGTTGTAAATCATATCCATAGTTTGTATTCCAAGATCTATATATAAAAAGATTTAATAACAAAGTAAAAAGAAAAAAAAGAGAAAAGAGAGAAAGAAAATAATAAAAAGAGGAAAAGGAGAAAAACTCAAACCTTTGCCTAATCAAGTTGCCAGATGCTATATGTGGTTATTAATCACATTGAGATGAAGTTATAAAGTAACAAAATTAGTCATAAATGAACCCCATAACGTCTGAAATCTTGTATCTTGAATAACGAATCTTTTCTATATTCAAATGGGTCACAATGTCACACCACCACTGATCATGAGTAGGTGGGGCAGTATCCTTCCATTTAAGTAAAATCACATGCCTCACCAAAAGTGAGGCAAAAGATACAGCATGACACTGAACCAAAGACAGAGAAGAATCATTCCCTCCCATGGTGCTGAAGAGAGCCACCAAAGGATTAGGTATTAAGGAAGTTCTGGTGCAACTTAGAACCATAAAAAACTACAGCACAGAAAACAGGCCATTCGGCCCTTCTGGTTTGTGCTGAAACATCATTCCACTAGTCACACTGACCTGCTCCCATTCTATAACCCTCCAGGCCTCTTCCATTCATGTATCTATCCAATTTATTCTTAAAATGTAAGAGTGATCCTACATTTACCATGTGAGATGGCAGCTCATTCCATGCACCCACTACTCTCTGAGTGAAGAAGTTAAGCTTTTACTATGAGTTTCTGAATTAAGTATGACCATGCTGTGGTTCAACAGGATCAGGAGAGGGAACGATGTTCCTGAACCTGGAGGTACAAGAAGCTGCAAATGATGGAATCTGGAATAACAGTGGGGCTGCTGCAAGAATCCAACAGATCAAATAGCATCTTGGAAAGAAATGCGCATTAAAAATTTCAGGTTAAGATGTTTCCTCTGGACCAAAGGAAGAGTCTCGCCTCAAAACTGTCCAGTTCCCTCCACAGTTGCTGTCTGACCCACTAAGTCTCACACCAACTCTGGAGAGGATTAGTACCTACAAGTTCCCAGACATACATATATCAGAAGACCTCTCCTGGAGCAGAGACATGGAGGCAACTGTGAAGAAGGCATACTTACACCAATACTTTCTAAGAAGTCTAAGGAGATTTGGGATGTTCTTGAATACTCCATCAAACTTCTGCAGTTGCACTGTCGAAAGTATACAGACTAGGTGTATTACATCCTGGTATGGTAATACATGTGACCAGGAATGCAGAAGGGTGCAGAGGGTAGCAAATATAGTCATACTCATCACAGGCTCTGGCCTCCCATCCATTCAGTGCATTTATGTGAGGTGACGCCTCAAGAAGGCAGCCAACATCATAAAAGACCCCATCATAACTTTTTCTTAATGTTTCCTACAGGTAAACAATACAGAAACCTGAAGTCCATCAACTCTATGTTCAAGAAGAATTTCTTTCAACAGCTCCGACACAAGTGGACTGACTGCAGTATTGTCATGCCACATTTTGTCATGGACTATAGTAAACTATGAATATGTATCATGTCTTTTGTATTTAATATCTATTCTTCAAATTAATTTGATGTAAGCAATTGTAGTTTTTAATAAAGATCCTGCTGAGCTGCAGCAAGTAAGAATTTTGATGCATGTGTACCTTGTTCAATGAATATGACAAAAAACTTGATCATTTGATGTCCTCATGCCTGCACTGCCTTCCAGCAGGATTGTGGATAACAGTCTACATTAGTTCAATTTTCTCACCTTTAATCAATCTGTTATGATACTTCCTTATAGCAATTGACTGTACAAGTCCTTCTGATCACTAGAGTCTTCCCATCCCAACACTTCTGAATCTGTGTGGAGTGAAACATAAAAGTTTGCAGATGCTGTGACTGCCAGCAAAAATATAAAAATGCTGGAGGAACTCAGCAGATCCTGCAATGTCCATATAAGTCAAAGATACACAACCAACATTTCAGGCCTGAGACCTTCTTTAAGGTCTTTTAACTAGTATGGCTCTGCTTCCTTCCAAATCCACTCTCACAACTTTGTCATTCTCTGTTTCACCTTGATTTCGTAACCCCCTCCGCATCTGCCTGGCTCACACACCTTTATCAGCACACCCCCAACCTGCTCACAGTCCAAATTGTCACTCCCATTTATGGAAGTTTCTTCTAATTTTCAAAAACCATAACCTGTTGGGGGTTGGCTCTGGGCTTTCAACAGTTATTTAGGATATACCTTAATTCAGTGGTTCTCAACTTTTTGCTTTCCACTCACGTACCACTTTAAGTAATCCCTATACCATCTGTGCTCTGTGATTAGTAAGGAATTGCTTACTAATCAAATTCAGGAGACTGGGACTCTGTTCCTTCCTTTGCAACTGGATGCTTGACTTCCTATCATCAGAAACCCTAAGTATCTCGACAGAAACTCATTGCCATTGTTTCAAATGGGGCATGTGAAGGATCCTGTAAGGCTGGTGACAAGTTTCTTGAACTCAACCCATTCTGTTGTAGCATCATTCAGCATATGCAGCTCGTGGCAAGCTACCAATTTCAGAAATAGTAACAACTGAGAGTCTGATTGAAGTAATCCCCTGCATGGCACTGCTTTCCAAGAAAGAAGGCATTTACTCCCTTTATATTCTTCAGTCTTGTGAAAGTGTTTGTGAAAGAATAAAGTAAAGCATATTTTGAACTGATAGACTTGTTAAGCAGATATCTTGCAGCATCTTGACATAACAAATACAGGAGTGAACTTGAAAGTATTTAACAGAAATTCTGCCAATTGTATTTACATTTATTAAACCATAAGATATAGGAGCAGATGGGCCATTCAGCACATTGAGTCCACTCCACCATTCCCTTATCATGAAGAAAGCACATGAACGCCTCTACTTCTTCAGGGGTATGCGGAGGTTTGGTATGACATTGAAATCTCTGGCAAATTTCTACAGATGTGTGGTGGAAAGTGTGCTGACTGGCTGCGTTACGATTTGGTATGGGAACACCAATATCCCCGAGTCCTTCAAAACGCAATGGACACAGCCCAGAATATCAAAGGCAAAAACCCTCCCCATCATCGAGAACATCTACTGCAGCAGCAATCATCAAGGATCCACATCAACTAGCACCTGCTCTGATTTTGCTGCTACCATCAGGAAAGAGGTATAGGTACCACAAGACTCACAACACCAGGTTCAGGAACAGCTGAATGAGGTGTTCAGGAACACCTCAAGAACAAGCTGAATCAGGGACCAATTTAAGGACTCTTACATTTTATTGATTTTTTTTTCTCTCTGTATTGCACAGTCAGTTTGTTTACATTTCATTATCGTTTACATGTGTATGTTGAGGACAGTTTTTTGTTATACTACCAATAAGTGGTAATTCTGCCTGGCCTGCAGGAAAAAAAAATCTCAGGGTTTTATATGGTGCCTTGTATGTCTGACAATAAATCTGAAATCTGATCCATTCTCCCACTCAGCCCCACTTTCCCATAACCTTTGATACCCAGATTATTCCGATACCTATCAATCTCTGCCTTAAATACACCTAATCACCTGTTCTCCCCAGCTGCCCCTGATAGCAGATTCCAGAGATTCACTACTCTCTGTATAAATGAATTTCTATACATCTCTGAAGTTATGCCCACTAATCCTCCACTCCACTACCATAGTAAACAACTTTACCATATCCACTTTTTCCAGCCCTTTCAACATTTGAAATATTTCTCTGAGGACTCCCTCATTCTTCTGAACTCCAAGGAACACACTCCATGAGCCATCAAATGTGCTAATCTCTTCATTCCAGGAATTATTCTTGTGAATCTTCTCTGAACTCTCTCTCCAATGCCAGTACATCCTTTTTTTAAAAAAAGAGTCCAAAACTGTACCCTGTATTCTAATAACATTTAAGGTGCTTTAGACTCATTTGTGATAATAAAATGGCAAACTATTCACTTGTCATTAGGGTCCAAGCAAATCACTGAGTTATAGAAGACTTATTACAGTTGCAAGCATTATGCAACCTCTTAAGTCTTCAGATTAGCTTTCCTGTTTTCTTAAGTCAAAGGGTGAAGTTGGAAAGCTGCAGTTAAAACTTCAGGCTGAATAATGCATTGAAGGCTCTTTCATTACCTGTAGATCTACCTCAAATATTATCAAGGAAACAGGCTTTTACATTGCAAAATATTAAAAAAAATATATTTAAATTGATGCTAAGATGGTGAGAATGTAGCGTGCCCGCTACACCAAGTGTGGAGTAAGAACCCCCCCCCCAACACACAAACACACACACACACACACACACACACACACACACACACACACACACACACACACACATACATACACACACACAGAGTCAAGTCAAGGTTGAAGACTGGTTTATTGTTCTGCAAGCTCTGTTTATATTCACACCCTGCCTCTGATGACAGGAGTGATGTCATTGCAGCGCCGGCCTCTAATTGGCCGGCATTCCCGCATTGCCCACTGTTTCCTGCTGTGCAGGAGCTCATGCGAGATGATGGCCATTGGTCCCTGTGGGGCCTTCGTGGTCGCCACATTCATTGGCCATTTTGTGAGCTGGGTCGCAACTCAGTTCATGGGCTGCGACACAACCCCCTTCCTGACTAAAACCAGTGATTGGAGTGTTTGTTCCTGCTTTGGGCGGCCTACCTCTGCGTCGCGGGAGCTGGGTCTTGACTGGCTAGCTAATAGCCAGTATTTTGGCAGTTGAGGGTGAAAGTTTCCTCTTTGCCGGTAATGTCCAATACACACACCAAACTGTTATTCCTGATGACTCTGTACAGTCCCTCTTCTGACCTTTGGAGGGGTGCCCAGTGCACTCCTCTTCACACAAAAACATATTTGCTGGTGTATAAGTATTTGGGGACAAAAGATTTAGGCTGGCCATGTGGTGGGGCTAGGGTACCTAGTCTTTCCTTCAGCTGTTTCAGTGCCACCGTGGGGGTTTCTCGATCCTTGGTGGCGGCCAAGAACTCACCCGGGAGTACCATGTGTGTTCTGTGCACCATTTCTGCTGTGGAGGCATTAAAGTCTGCTTTCGGCGTGGTGCATATCCCCAGAAGGACCCAAGGCAGTTCATCCATCCAGTTGTGCCCCTTGAGCCGGGTCACCAGGGCTGCTTTTAAATGTTTGTGGAACCACTCTACCAACCTGTTGGCCTGTGTGTGATATGGTAGAGTTGGGTTCCCAATAATTTGGCTAGTGCTGCCCAGAGCCCTGAGGTAAACTGTAGTCCCCTGTCAGAGGTGATATGTTCCAGGACTCCGAACCTGGACACCCAGGTGTTGATTAGTGCCCTGGCGCAGGTCTCCATTGTTGTGTCAACCATTGGGACTGCCTGTGGCCACCTCGTAGAGTGGTCAACCATAGTGAGGACATAAACCAGTAGCAGCCCCATGATGTCGATGTGGATGTGGCTGAACCTACATCGCACTAGCTCAAAAGTCTGGGGAGGTGCTTTAGTGTGAGTTTACCTTCCAGTAAATATCAGAAAGGCCTGATCATCAGGTACAGTGCCAATGGCTCCCAGTCAAAGGCGCTATATTTAAGTTCAGGTGGCCGGAGGTGCATGCTAAAGAAGGCCAGGGGCTGCTATTGAACGTCGATCAGCTGTTCGAGGACCCCTCTGACCACTGTGCTCGAGGCGTCCACTGTGAGAGTGGTCAGTGCCTCCAGCCTGGGGTGAACCAGAAGGGTGGCATTAGCCAGAGCATCCTTCACCTTCTGGAACACCTCTGAGGGGTCCATGTTCCAGGCAACATCTTTATTTTTCCCTGCCTTGAGCACAAAAAGGGGACACATGATCTGAGCTACTGCCGGTATGAAGCGATGGTAAAAATTGATCATACTGGCGAACTCGTGCAGCCCCTTCACAGTGTGAGGTTTCATGAACTGCCGAATATCCCTCATCTTCTCGGGCAGTGGCTTCACCCCGTACCTGTCAATACGATGCCCCAGGCAGTCAATTTTGTCCTCCCCGAACAGACACTTGAGAGGTTGATGATCAGCCCGAACTCCTGCAGGCAGGTAAATAGTTGTCTGAGGTGGGTCATGTGCTCTGAATGGATGCAGCTGGCAATAAGGATATCTTCCAGGTAGATGAACACAAATGGGAGGTCCTGGCCCATTATGTCCATCAGCCGCTGAAAAGTCTGAGCAGTGTTCTCAAGCCTGAAGGGCATCCTCATGAATTTGAACAGGCTGAATGGAGTGATTATGGCGATTTTGGGTATGTCCTTGTGGTGCACTGGGATTGATGATAATCCCAGATTAAATCGACCTTTGAAAACACCCATGCCCCTTGTAAGTTGTCGGTAAAGTCTTGGATATGGGGTACAGGGTATCTGTCCAGTGTGGTGGCCTTGTTGAGCCATCAGTAATCACCACATGGCCTCCACCCACTTGCTGCCTTCAGGGCCATGTGCAGGGGCAAGGCCCAGGGGCTGTCCGACCACCGCACTATCCCCAACTCCTCCATTTTCTTAAATTCCTCTTTGGCGAGAACAAGATATTTGGGGGGGGGGGAGGCGGTGCGCCTTGGTGTGGAGTGGGAGACCCTCGGTGAGGATGTGGTGCCTTACCTCATGCTTCTGTTCCATGGAGGATAATTGTGGTTCTCCCATTGCGGGGTCCTCTGACAGGATGTGTGTGTAGGTGTTATCAGACAGTGTGACGAAGTCAAGGAGGGGAGCTCATTGTTTGGGTTCCTGCAGGGAATTTGTCTGAAAACATCTGGTGTGCACCATGCACCACCATTTCAAGTCTACCAGCAGGCAGTGGGCACACAGGAAATTGGCTTCCAGTGCTGCGATGTTAAAAGTCCACTTAAATTGGTAGTCACCAAAACATGGGGGGATGGTGCAGGTGCTGTTCACTGCCCTCAATGCTGGGCCTGGCTTGGTGTTCTGGGTGTCCACTGGTGGGGAGGGAAGGAGTTATTTCATCACAGGTGACCATGAGGAACTGCCTTCCTGACAGAAAGCCCCACACGTGGAGGAAGCTGTCATGTTGGCCAACCATCACAGCCATTAACGACGGTTGGCCATGTCGTTCCCTGAAAACATGCAGGGTTGGTGTGTTGACTGGCCCCCGCATCCCATTGTTGATTATAATAACAATATGGCTGGGTAGTGGGGGTGCATTTACCTCTCCGTCAGCTGTGGCCTTGTTGCCGGCTGGGCTTGGGGCTTGGTGATCTGTACCACTGAGGGGCCGTTTTCATTCTTCGCTCTCCAGAGCATGTCCACCTGTGCTGTGACTTTCCTTGGGTTGCTGAATTCCTCGTCGGCTAGCAAGAGTCAGATATCTGCTCGAAGACCAGGCAAGGCCTGTGCCCCTTGGTCAGTGCAAGCATCTCGCTCATGAGGGCGGAAGGAGCTGTGTCCAAGTGCAGCAGACAGGTGGCAAACTCGTAGCTCGAAAGTCTGAAATAGTAGCTTTTTGAGGGCATGGTATTTGCCTTGCTCTGGAGGCAGTCATAGGAAATCGATGACACTTGCTGCCGTGTCCTAGCTCACCATGTAGTACTAATGGGTGTCGTCAGCGGCAATCTGTCAAAGGTTGAACTGGGCCTCAGCCTGTTTGAATCACATGTGTGGCTGCAACGCCCAAAACATTGGCAGCTTAAGTGAGACTGTGTGGAGAGCTGCTTGGCCCATCATCTTCAGGTCCAACTACTGGTTGGACTTGTCAGGTCACCAATGTAGCATGCTTGATATGCAAAGTGTGGAGTCAGATCAACAATCGAATCAAGGTCTAACACTGATTTATTGCTCTGCCAGCTCTGTCTATATTCACTCCCTACATCTGTTGACAGGAGTGATGTCATTGCATCACCAGCCTCCGTTCCCACTGTTGCCCACTATACGTGGGATGATAACCATTGGTCCCTGTGGTCACCATGTTCGCCGGCCATTTTGAGAGCTGGGTTGTGATTCAGTTCGCAGGCTGCTACAAGAACGTGCACTGTAGATGTGAGATGTACCCAAGCATTAAGAGGCTTCATTTGATATCTATGCTCAGTTTCAACTATGTGTGAGAACTTTTTTTATACTGCTCTTAGCATGTAAAATTGATGAAGTTCACTTTTCAGAATTGTTACATTCATGCATAAATGGGCACGAACCATATTTCAAGAAAACAGAGAGAGGTAAAGCAGTTATTCTTGCACTTCCATAATTATCCTTTGAAATGAGTAGACAGATTTGTTTTAGTCACAATGCAATGGCCCTGTATTAGCCTTTTCTCCATATGGGAACTGAAATCATCGTACATTGCTTCTCTGCTGGTTTTTGTATAAATATTGCATCTTTGGAAATGAATATCTTTCCTGCTAAAAATATGTTCGCTTTTTAAAATCAAAATCCATTCACAATCATCCCCCATCAGTTATTCTGAAGTTATTTAAATGGAGCAGCGAATCTTTTGCGTCATCACTCAAAGTATCGACAATAAAAAGCCAATACTGTAAGGTTGAAGCATAATGGATCAAGTTCAGGTTCAAGTTAATATAAGCCATGACCAGCTTCTCAAATTATTTCAAGGTGGTGAATGTTATAGCCACCACGTGGTAGTCATTTAGCCAGATTATTATGCTTTTCGTGGGACTAGAATGATAGTGACCTTTTTGAAGCAGGTGGTTACTTCTGCCAGCAGCAAGGAGAGGCAGAAGATATCTGTGAATACTCCAACTGGCCAGAGTGCACAGGTTCATAGGATATGTCTAGGGAATCCATCTGTGCCAGACTCTTTCCCCTGGTTAATTCTCAGGAAGGCCAATTTGACGTTTGTGGCGATGACTGTGGAAATGGGTGTGCCACTAGCTCACTGGGCTCCTGTTTGAAGCAAATATAGAAAGTATTGAGCTCATTGGGAAGGAACTCACTGTTCTGCCTTGTTTCGCCTTATACCCTGTAACGGCATGCATTTACTACCACAAAGTTTAATCTGGGACTTAAATTTGTTTTTTTACTGCTTCTTGGCATCTCTGATGGTCTTTTGAAGAACATGTCTGGTAATTTTTGTTCAGGGTTAGGTTGCTTGACATCAACATCTCCAATCTGGTCTTCAGTCATGAGTGGACCCCATCACCCATTGTTTCTGGTTGGAGAACACATGAATTGTTCTATTTGGCATGCAGTCCTCCTCACACTTGTTGATGAAGGCAGTGATGACAAATTTATTGAGTGTTGGAACATGGACTCAAATCTGTTTCCTCAGTCATGTATGACTTTTACCATCGGGTCTTCCTACCTCAGCTTTTACTTGTAGGTAGGTGGGACCCACCCTGTCAGGTTGTCTGATTTGCTTAAGTGTGAGTGTAAGATGGTAAGTGTGAGTGTAAGTTGATTACAGTGACACATGTGAGAATGTTGGTAGCATGCTCTTGATGTCAGTGTGATTGAAGACCCTGGCTATGTTGAACGTGTCTTCAGGATGCATCGCTACAAGGTTGATGATAGGGGTGAATAGTTCATGTACCACTAGCTTCATGTTCACCTGGGGTTGGATGTAGGCTACTTGTCTGTATCGCCAAAGTCAATGCCCACGGCAAGTCATAGGAATGCCACTTCAAATTTGGTATTCTAGTCTGGGGTGCAGGAGCTCGACAGAACCACCATATCCAAGTTCCACACAATGTTGATGTGCGAGCAGATAACTTTGCCTCTCTTGAGAATGCTGTACAGTCTAGCAAGTGGATTGTGAAGTCCTAATGATTATGAGTTTATTGCCATATATATTGCACAAGGTACATATGCACTGGAATTCTTACTTTCTGCAGCCAAACGTTACTTGGTAGAAAAAAAGCATGATATTGTAGTCATCTGCAATGAAGAAACACACACACACTGGCAGTATGGCTCTGTCTTTATTGAGGCTGGAAATGCTCCTTTTATACAGTTGGAGTTCCCACTGTTTGGTTGATTGGCTGACATTAGCCGCATGAATAACAAAAACGTGATTCTCGCCTGCGGGAATATTCTTGCATGTGAATACCCTTTTTCCCAGCCTGGTGTTGCTCTGTTAGCTGGGAAGCCTGGCCAGTGCCATTTTAGAGATGCAGGTCTTGTACTGCCCCAGCTTCCAACCACGCCGGTTTGCTATGCTAGGGGTCGCGTTAGTGAGTTACGTTGTTTATTACCGTGCATTGTGCCGGTCTGATCTCCATGTTGCGGGCCACCACAATATTACACATAATTGAATTAAAAAGACAATAAATACAAAAGTTAGATAGATAATAGATATTCATTGCTATCCTCATGTATAAAAAAGTGATTTTGCAAAAATGCAGACAGTCTATAGTGGCATTGCAGCAGTTCCTGATTGAAGAGGCTGATTGTCAATGGGAGAAAAAAAATACCTTTGAACCAATAAGTGTTGGTCTTCAGGCTCCTGAATCTTCTGGTGGAAGATAGCAGTGAGAAGAGATTGAGATCAGAGTGTTAGGGGTCCTTTATCATGTTGGCTGCCTTTAATGCATTTAATGGATGGACTTGGCTACACTTGCTTCCTTCTGTAGCCTTCTGTGTTCCTGGGCAGTCAAATTCTCAACCCAGGCTATGATGCAACCAGTCAGTATACTTTCCACAGTACAACTGTAGAAGTTTGAGAGAATTTTTGACAACATGCAAATGTCAAACTCCTTAGAAATTAGAGGCCTTGGTGTGCCTTCTTTATAGTTGCCTCAATGGGATGGCTCCAGGAGAGTTCTTCTGAAATGTGGACACCCAGAAAATTGAAGGTTTTCACACTCTCTACCTCTGTCTTGTCAATGCAAACCACAATGTGGTCCCTTGGCCTTTCCAGTTGCAAAGCACAGTCAGGAGAGAGCTGTGTCTCAATAAGGCAGAGCACACAGCTCTCTTTGAATTGCTTTAATTTAATCTCACTTGTTATTAATGGCTTAGATGTAGCGAGAAATATGTTGGGGATGGGTGTCTTGAAGCTCTTTTAGTTTCAGCTGAACCCCAGCATCCCAGCTGGGATGGATGGATAGCTGCTTCTGGATGGGCCTGAGAGTCTGAAAATAGAGTTGCCAGTTCCTGCAGGTAAGGGGACGTTTCTGTGGTGGCCTATGGGTTGGGTTGTGGTGTCGGGTACTTGGCAGAAACTTGGAAAGTTGGCCTCAGTGAGCAATCAGGCTTATAGTCTGAGAGGACCCCACAGGAATCTGGGAGGTCCGTGTCCTTGAGTGAACTATCAATGGGTTTGGGAGCTTAATATCAGTGGTCAATTAGGGCCTATAGTTCATGGAGGCTCCTGAGGTGTCCAGGTGTTTAGTATCACTGAGTAACTAGAGCATAGAGTCTGTGAGTTGAGTACCTGAAATAGATGGTTCAGGCTCCAGGCTGCATCTTGTGGTCAGGCCTCATTGGTGGGCTGCAGGGCTGGGAGGTCCTCATGGTCAGAGTCTTTGATCAGAATTGTTAATAGGCCATTAACTTAATTAGAAAGTAATTTTTCAGCTATTTCTATGTCATTGAGCATCTCTTGGGAACAAGGAACTGGGCATGAGTCTCCCTTGCAAACACTTGGTATCTAAGTGATCGACTTCCTTTCTTGATCTTCTGGGTGAAGTGACTTAGACCACCATATCTCAAGAACTGTTGTTCTATTGAGATTCACCATTTCCTTCAAATTTTATTTGCAGTGCTTCAAAATGAAAGACGCTCATGGTGCTAATTTTGCCCAAAGGTGATAGTCATGACCTGAACTTTGGTTTGAATGTTTCATTTATTCTTTGAGTCTCAAGGTGATCTCAGGAAGTTCTAAATATAAGTGCAGCTATCTAGTGAATCTAATCATATTCAAAAACTTTGCCTGACTACACACAGTTGTTGCAATTGGTAAGAATTCCCACAGTTCAAAATTATCCCAAGCGAAAATGACATCAACCATAACGCAATCGGCATCTGTTGATACAGGCTGGTAGCTTATTTTCATTTTGACAATCAATATCAGGTGGTTTGCATAATGAACAGCTGATCTCCAGAGCCAATTTTACTCCTGGGTGACAGGAGGAAAATGCATTCTGAATCCATATTTTCATCCAAGGAATTAACAGACAATTGTGCCCATACAGCTTGAGACATGAATGGCAAAGAACCAATCAGTGTGAAGCAAAACAGGATTAGTTTTTTTGCTGAAATGAGCTGAAGGTAATATTTCATTCTACACAGCTTATAATATTCTCTATCTTTGAAATATCTCCTTCCAAGAGAATCTGCCATGTTACAAACCTTTTGTTTGTTACTGCCGTAGAAGCCACATGTGATGTTTTCTCCTAACTCTTTTGGCCATCAGAGATCCAGATTGAAGCAAGGGCACTGACATTGTGGACCTGCAGCTCTAACAGTTCCTCCACTGTGGTTTAAGGAACCTGAATGCTACTACATAGCCTGTTTAGAATAACAACTGCAAGTTGATTGGGAAAGCTAGGTTGGGACTGGATCTCAAGAAAATATGTAGAATGCCTACAAGAGGACTTTTTTAGAATAGCTCATGACTGAGCTGACTAGGGAAATTACAATTCTGGATTGGGGATTGTACAATGAACCAGCGATGAAAATGGATCTGAAAGAAAGGGAACACTAAGGCAGCAGTGATCATAATATGATAGAATTTTCCCTGTAATCCATTAGGGAGGAATGAAAATCAGTCATGTTAGTGTACCAGAAGAATAATATAGAGCAGTGGTGGGCAACCTTTTTGATTAAAAAAAAACTCTCATTCCTCCTTAAGTATTTCCTATGCCATAGGTGCTCTGTGATTAGTAATGGATTGCTTAAGGTGGTGTGTGGGTGGTAAGAAAAAGTTTGAAAACCACTGTTTTAATTGTATCTAATTGACTCGTTATGTGCAAGGTTTCACAACTCCAATGGAAATGGGCCAATGACAGTTTTTCTCAAGCAAAATATTTCAGTAACAATTAGGTCTAGAGCAGTGGTTTTCAACCTTCTCTTCCCACTCACATACCACCTTAGGCAATCCCTTACTAATCACAGAGCATTTATGGCATAGAGAATACTTAAGATGGAATGTGAGGTTTTTTTTCTAATGGAAGGTCTCGCACCCCTGACCTAGAGGTATGAGAGAGGAACTGGAAAATGTTAAGTCAAAAGACACACTAACAGGGAGGAAGGCAGAGCAGCAAGGTTAACCTCCAGGTTGACTTGGTGATGAAGATGGTGAACACAATGTTGACATTTATATCTAGAGGAATAGGATATTGGAGCAGGGATGTGATGTTGAGGCTTTATAAGGTACTGGTGATGTCTCACGGAGTATACGGTACAGTTTTGGGCTCTTTATTTAAGAAACAATGTCCTGGCATTGTAGAGGGTTCAGAAAAGGTTTACAAGAAAGATTCCTGGAATGAAGGGATTAGCATACTGTATGAGAAATGTTTGATAGCGGTTGGACTGTACTCCTTGGTGATGAGGGGGGATCCTCGAAGAAGCTTTTTGAATATTGAAAGGCCTGGGCAGAGTATATGTGGCAAAGTTATTTCCCATGGTAGAGGTGCCAAGGACAAGAGGGCACAACTTCAGGATTGAAGGGTGCTCATTTTAAAACAGAGATTTGAAGGAATTTCTGTAGCCAGAGAATGCTACCACAGGCAACTATGGCGGCTGGGTCCGTGGGTGTATTTAAGGCAGAGATTGATAGCTACCTGAATAATCAGGACATCAAAGGTTATGGGGAGAAGGCAGGGTACTGAGGCCAAGTGGGAGAATGGATCAGCTCATGATGGAATGGCAGAGTGGACCAATAGGCCGAAAGGTCTTATGGAAACATATACATTTCTCTTTGGGTATAGCAGACTAGTTAGAGGGATGATATTTTTATTAGGTGAAATGAGGGTTAAGGTTACAGTCCGAGAAATAGGGAGTAGCGCATTTAGGACTGAAATTTCTTAACTCAGAGAATGACAAATTTTTAGAATCCTCTAGGCCAGTTATCTGTGGAGGTCCCATCATTGAGTTCATTTGAATCATAAATTGGTCGAGTTCCGAGTTTCAAGGGCCAAAGCATATCAGGTAGAAAATTAATCATAACCTTGATGATTGATAAAGTAGACACAAAGGGCACATGGCCTTACCCATTCTGAATTCTTAAGGCACAGTGTTGCATTGCTTCATGGGGAGCTCCAGGACATGGTGAAGAACTGGTGATATAGTTCCGAGTCACGACGGTATACAATTTGCAAGTGATCTTCCAATTTACCTGATGAGTGTGTCTTTTAAAAAAAATATTTTATTTAAATTTAAACAAAGAATTGTCTTTCATTTAAATCTAAATAATAATACATAATATTTTTTTATACCCCCAACTCTTCACACACCCTCCCCTCAAAATAATAGCCTCCAAAAAATAAAACAGAGAAATAAACAGAAAAGAAATAAAAGAATACAAAATAGTAAAGTAAGAAAATAGAAGAATACAACTGGATACTAAAGTTACAATCGATTTTATCACATTTTGTCTCTAGAATCTATATACACCAAGGAGTTTTAAAGATTTTTAAGATTAAGGGGATAGTTTCATAATGTAATACCTACGGTATGTAAATAAGGGAGTGTGTTCTTCTTGATGGATACACTTCAACTTTATCTGACCATAAAAACCATTATTTAAGCAAATAGGGTTAAATTGAACAGAAAGTAACAGTTCTGAATTTTAAAATTTCATGTCAAATTCACATATCTGATATCAAGGTTAATTTGCTCTCAATTTCCATTTTTAAAACCATCTACTGTTAGGTCTGCTTTGTTCATGAATGAGTGAGTCAAACACCAGACTGAGTCGAAATCAAGGTTCTTTGTTCTTTATTGCCGGATTGTAACACTTGCAACTAACAGTGTTAGTTGGAGAAGGCGCATTCTGCCGTTATCAACAAGTGGTGTTTTTTATATACCTTAGGATACGTACTTAGTAAATTATCATACCATGACATTGTCCAATGAATAAACTGTTCTGTCCCTCTCTGCTAGCCTCCTGCACATCAATTTGTCATCCCCACTCTTATCTTGAGAGTACAAGGTCACAACTGCATCTTGTTACGGCCCAGCACTGGGTGACACCCTCTACATTCCCAGCTCATGATGTTTTTACCTAACACTACTAGGAAAGAATAAGATGCTTGAATCCCACAAAGGTGTTTGCTAACCTGAACATTATTATGTTATTTAAGGAAAGAGGAGAAGCCTTCTCCATGGACTCAATGCCAAGTAAATATTAATTGTATTTTACAGATTGCCATTAAAAATCTGCAGCCTGTATTTGTAAGTTACAAAAAGTATTATGGACTTGATCTCGCTAGCCACTTCATTCTTGTCTGAAGGGAACAGTGTGAAATTTTGGACATCTTCATATCTTCAAAAAAACAGGCCCTTCAGCCCAACTCATCCATACTGGATAAGTTGGCATTCTGGGGTGGTTCCCAGTGCCTGTATTTCAGATACAGTGCCCTCCATCAGGTTTAGGACAAAAAAAAACCTTTTTTCTTTTATTTGCCCCTGTAGTCCACAGTTTTAAATTTGTGAACAAACAGCTCACATGATTAACATGCACATTGCACATTTTATTCAAGGTTATTTGTACATATTTTGTTTTGACCATGTAGAAATTACACCACTTTTTATACATAGTCTCTTCATTTCAAGGCATTATAATATTTGGGACATTTGGCTTCACAGGTGTTTGAGAGAAATCAGGTATGTTTAATTGGTGCAGGTATAAGAGAGCTGGGCTTGCTTCTAAGCTTTAGATTACCTTTGGAATCTATATTTACTAATTTTTAATATGAGGACCAGAGTTGTGCCAATGAAAGTTAAATAAGCCATTATGAGTTTGACAAACAAGAATAAAGCAATAAGATATACCATCCAAACCTTAGGATTACCAAAATCAACAGTTTGGAACATCATTAAGAAGAGAGTGTACTGGTGAGATCAGTAATCACAAAGGGACTGGTATTTCAAGGAAAATCTCCACTGCTGATGACACAATTCTTATCTTAATGAAAAATTTCTCAAACATATCTGACAGATCAGAAACACTCTTCAGGATGCAGGTGTGGATGGGTCTGCTGAAGACTTTATGAATAGAAATATAGAGTCTACATTGTAAGTTTCAAACCATGGCAAAGGAGGTATGCTTTGGGCAGTTCCTTTACACCTCCACACATTAGTCTTGCCATTACTTGGATACAGGTCAATCTTGGTCTCATCTGTCCACAAGACCCTTTTCCAGAATTCTGCCGGCTCTTTTAAATACTTCTTGGCAAACTCTAATCTGGCCATTCTTTCTGTGGTGAACTAGTGGTTTGCATCTTTCTGTAAAGCCTTGTGTGCCATGTCCTTCACCAAATTTTGCAGTGGAAAATACATTTTCCACACTACCTGTATATCAAGTGAGTAAGGAATATTTTCACCAGGGAGTGTATTGAGTCACCATTTCTGATCTTACTTATATGTAATAGAACCAAGACTTTTAGAAAGCAGAAACAGTTAGTTACGAGTGACACACTGAGATATAAAGAAACAACTTTCTGTGATGGGTTTAAATCATGCCATCCTGTCAAGCACAGCATTTTGATGACATTCAATGGAGAGACAGATGGAAGCATTGTTTCCTGAAGCTCAGGCACATCTTTTGGATATTTGCATTTAATCGCATATCCCCTTTTGCTATACCATTTACCAAAGAATTATATTGATTACCATTAACCTCAGCATTATTTTGACAGCAAGATTTAGCCAAGGATTTTATGTTATTATGAAGTGCCACAGCCTTCAGGTGCATGGCCCTTGTACTGACTGAATATAGATGATACAATTTCTCTAAACTGACAGGTTTTCTTAGCACCACTCTCCAAGGACCTGGCCCACCTTTATGTCAGGTATGTATTTTTTATTGCAGTTGCATTCTGAAAAGAGCTTCAGAGTTCATCAGGATGCATCGTCAGTCTCCTAATCCCTATCATAGAATTGAAGTACTGAAGAATTAAGAAGGAAATCACTGACAAGGATATAGTGAGAACAGGTTAGTATGGAGAGGGATGAAAAGAATAGGAAGTTAGAATGTTCAGCCTGGTTTGGGATAGAAAAAGAAATACCAAGAGGGAGAGAGGTTAACTGGAGAGCAGAGGGAGAGGAGCAATGCAGAGCCAGAGAGGGAAGGAATAGAAAAGAGCAATCCTTATGATTGGGCTGGATGGATTTTTTAAGGAGCTTCTCAAAGATTAAGTGATAAGTTAATTGCAGCATTGCATCAACTTCCCAAAGTAATGAAGACAAAGTATATCTTCAAAATTGCATAGCTTCTTAAAATTCAAAGCTCAGATGCTCACAATTTATGTTATGATCTGCAATAACACACCCTTCAAATTTGAATCAATTAAGTTGGAGCTGCTGCTCTCCGCTGACTCAACTTGTAAATATCTGATGCACCATCAATTACTTGAAAGACTGTTGTTGAGAAACCAATAGGCTTTTATTCACTTAAGATGAAAGGAACATCCATACTGTCAATTATCCTGCACTGAGGAGGTGGGTGTGGAACAGCCACCTGTATACTGTGGGGAGGGACCAAAAGGTGTGCCTGACCAATTATATGCAACAGTGGTTTACCACAATACCTCCCAATACTTGTCCTTCTTAACCCTCCAGTACTTCCATTCCATCATAGGCATGGTGACTCACTAGTTGTGCTGGGATCCAACAACCAAAAAGATCTGGGAAGGTGGATTTTGAAAGCTTCCTATTACCAAGATACTGGAGGCAGGAAAGTGCAAGATTTAAGGCTTAGCTAACATCAGATCTATGGATCAAGATTTCAAAATTTGCCTGATAGCTGATGCTGTGACAAAATAATGTAGGAGTCAAGGCTAAGTAGAAAAGTCATGAATGACATTAAAACCCTCTTTAGAAATACTGAATAATAAATAAAATGGACAGGAAAATATAATTGAAACAGGGGAGCATGACATGCATGTTTGTGGAAATAAAGCATTGTGATAAAGTGTTACTGGAAATAAGTCTGATTGTGAAGGAGTGGAATGTACATTTGAAGTTTCAATCTTTTGGCATAGACTTGAGTCATGCCAGATCATCACACTCTAATTCCAGATTTACGGGCAGTAGTGGAGACCTTGCATTACTTTTTTTGTAAGTTCTGCCTACGATTTTGTTTTGAAAGGATGTTTTCTGTGCTTTTTTAAAAGCCTGATTTTTGTCACAGCCATCTCTGATCTTATTCAGGATCCTTGCAGCTACAATTCCAGATCATGACTGGGGTAATGGGGTTTCTCTGACTCTCTAACCTTCTTCCTTTTTCTTAAGGGGTAAGAGTGGGTGACATCTGCTTTAGAAATCTGACCAGCACATCCAATTCATTTCTGTGCCATCTCCCGCTGCCTCATCATTTCCCCTTACAGCCAAGCTGTGCCACGCAACCCTCCATCTCCCATTAACCCCACAGTTATTTCTCAATGTATGTGATATTGAAAGATCAAAAATCTCACAGGTAAAATGATTAATTCATGACCAAATTTGTGAGGAGAACACAAGAGGGCTGAAAAGGATTTAGTGGGCAAGAACAGAGCAGAACATTGTGCAGATTAGTGTGAGGTTATGCACTTTTGTAGGAAAAGATAAAAGCAGAGTGTTATTTAAATGGTGTAAGACTGCTAAATCTTAGTGTTCAGAGAACTCTGGGTGTCTGCTATATGAATCATTAAAAAATAGTATGCAGTTACAGCAAATCACTGGACAATTAATAGAATGCTGGTGTGTATTCCAAAAGAGATCTACAAAAAAAAGGACAAGATGGCGTTCTGCAGATAAATTTATTTTCTTATAGGAAAAACAATAAACATGTCTTGCAAGCAGCTCAAGGGATATTCACTCCATTAATTCCTAGGATGAAGGAATTATTTTAAGAGGTAAAGTTGAAGAGAATGGGTCAAATTGAGCAGCACGGGCTTGTGGGTTGAAAGGGTCTGGTACCGTGCTGTATGTCTAAATTTAAATTCTGCCCATGGTTCAGAAGAACGAAAGATGATCTTTCCATGTTTTTGAGGAGATTTAACAGGATAGATGATTTTGATGGAAGTACGAAGGACAGCATATAATTTTTTTTGATAATATAATCTAGCAGGAAGAGTGCTGTGTGGAGTTTACAGAGTCTGCCAAGGATACTAGAGAGGTTAAGTGGGTTCAGAAGAACGAGGTACATGGAAAATAATGTGGAAAATAAAGAAAGAATAGAGCAGAAAAAGTTGAATGATGGAAAGTCAGTATACATTAGTAAACTGAATCTTGCTGCACTAATTTATCAATCACAAATGCTCAAAAATTGGATTGCAATGCACTCTTTTGTCAGTGCTTTACGATCCAGAATTATTTAACCTGCAGCAAATCGTTGTGGGATTATTTCCTGATGAAATCACACAAATTGCTACATTGAATGGTTATTGATACTTTCTGGTATAAGACACACACTGTTTGATGTCAGTTGTTGTACGACCCATATTTCAGCCCCTTCTGATATAAATGAGAGATCCTTATTCCAGAAGTGAATGCGCTTCAATGACATGACACTCAAACATCATAAAATGTTACATTCTTCAGCTAACAACAGGGCTATTTAAAAGGCAAATGATGAACAAACTCCCAGTGTCCTCTCTGCATGCTTAAACCAGTGAGGCGTGTTGTATGCAGTATTTATCTCGTGAACAAATAATCTAATGGTCATCTCACTGGAAGCATATTTTGAAAGGAAGCTTTGGGCTTGGCATTCCAGATGAAGCTGAGCAGCTTTAGGCCCTTGAGGTAGGAGGGAAAAATTATGAAGACCTTACCTGTTGAGTTATCAGAGATACAAGATCATTCTTCATCCACTCTAAGGAGCAATATCTACAAAGGTTGAGGCTTTGGGACAGAGGTCTTGTACATCACAGAAACAGGCCCTTCTGTCCATACCAACCAAGTTAGTCCCAAATGCCTGCATTCAGCATCTAACCCTCCAAACTATTCCTATCCTTGTACCTGTTTAAATGTATTTTGAACATTTCAATTGTCCTTGCCTCCACCACTTCTTCTGACAGCTCGTTCCATATGACCACCATCATCTGTGTGAAGAATGTATTTCTCAGATACCTTTAATGCTTTTCCTTCCTCACCTTTGAGACACCTACTCTGGGAAAAGGCTATGGCTATTACCTTATCTATGTTGTAAACTCTATATCATCCCCCTTTTGCCTCATACCCAGAAAGTACCAGCTTGCAGAGTCTCTCTTTACAATTCAAGCTTACCAGTCCTGGCAACATTCTCGTGAATTGTTTATGCACCTTTTTCATCTTAACAATTCTTTTCAGTACTTGGATGCCCAAAACTACACACTCCAAGTGCTATCTCGCCAATAATTTGTACAGTTGTTACATTATGTCCCTACTCCTGTACTCATTGGCCTGACTGATGTAGGCAATCATGCCACCCTGTTTACCTGTGTTAGCACTTTCATGGAACTGCTCCTGTATTCCCAAGACTCTTGTTTTACAACACTCTCTAGCGTCCTACCATTCTCTATGCAAGTCATGCCCTGGTTTAACCTACCAATAACTCACATTTGCCCAAGTTAAATTCCACCTGTTATTCCTTGGCCCATTAGAACCTGTTGTTATCTTAGATATCCTTCTTCACCAATTTTGGTGTCATTATCAAGTTTACTAACCATGCTAACTGTGCTATGGAATGGGTTAATAAAATTATGATAAAATGTACTTTAAAATGGTATTGATTGTGGGTGTTTATTAGTTTAGGTACACTTCACAAACAGACATCTCAGTAACATTTCACAAAAGACACCCAATTTGAAATGCAAGAGCTATGCCTAAGGTGGAGCATTCATGTCTGCCAGTGTCTTTACAGTCCCTTTGAACAATGCCTATGGAGACTTCAGAAGTAGGTGTTAATTGGACTGATGTTGTGGAATCAAAATGGACTATTGTCCTTAAAGGAAGAGATGTCCAGGCTCAGTACGATCCAGGCAGTTTACTGCAGCAAGTTCATGGTGAAGGCTGCAAAATTGGCTGATTTGCTATAAGACCCCATTTAAAGATGGGTTTTGAGTTCTAAGTTCAGTCTATTCTAAACCCTTGTAGTCAATTACAAGAAGCTGTCCTTGGTTAATGTGTTTCTCCTGAAATAGGGTAAAAGAAAAACTCTTTGTGGTAACCTGCAAGAAGAGGTTACCTTTTGGAGAGGGGCAAGTTTCTACAGCAAGACACTGAAGTGGCTAATTGAAGGAGATCAGATGACGTGTGTGTCCAATGGACCACGAATATTTCTCTCTGAAACCAGAAAAGATCTTCTTTTGCAGTAACAATTTAAGTTAAAGCACCAGAGCCTGGTGAAGATAAGAAATATTAATTTCTGTGCATGGTATGAAAATTGCCTGATACCAGTGAACTTGAAGTGAAAAGTGAATGATTGGACATTAGAATTAGAAGAGGTTAAGTTGATAGTAATAAGTTAAATACTGCCATTATATTTATGAAGAAAATTAAAGTTATTTTTGTTTATGTAGCTATTGTCTTGGTGAATTTCTGTTCCTTCTTGTTTTTTGAGTCCTCTGGGCTCATAACAATTGTCATTCATGTTGTAAATATAGATTGGGACATCCAATCCTTTACCATGCGAGGGCTGGATGGTGTATCAGCGGCTGAACGGCAGGCCGTACTAATACTACCATAAATGAAATAAATAGGTACTCCTTGACTTGCGACCTATGCAACTTATATCCATCCCCTCATATAAATGAAAATTTGTTAAAAAAATAAGGAAAAAGTATAAAATATACACTGTTCATGTTGTATTTGACAAACTATAACAGGGCATGCAAGAGCCAAAATGTGCATATTTACCTTGTTAATTGGCTTCCCGGGGTCTGTATGCTGGGTGTGGCCATTTTGATTCCTGTGCTCAGGCACAAGTCTTCGGTTGGCGCATGCGTGGTCTGCATATTGGAGTTCGGTTGGCGCAAACATGAAAGTTAAGGGCACAAATTCAATATTATTAGAGCACTTAACTCTCACGCATGCAGCAACCAAACTGCAATACATGAACGCATTGTGCCTGTGCCCAGGAATCAAAATGGCCGTACCCAGCCTGTGGAGCCTGGGACGCTAACTAACAAGGTAAGTATGCATTCTGACATACGTCCATTCCAGGTTATGACCGATCCTTCGATCTGAATTACAGTCATAAGTTTGGGAGTATCAGTAAATAAATAAATAAAATAAATTAATACGATGATGAATTTTGTGTCAGGGAAGGCATCTTCAAATCTGGAAATGCACCAAATATCATTAAAATGACACTATAAAACATAAGTCAAAAAAGAGAAAAATTAGTCACATTGAAAATAAAATGACTAACCCCTAAACGGACAGCAGTGAGAGGAGGAGAATGTCACAGTGAAGATGGGGAGAATGTCACATAAATGTCAAACAGAAAGAGGGGTATGTCAGAGAGAGGGGAAGAGAGAAAGAGAGAGAGAGATAGATTTATGCACGAATAGGGGGAGCCATACACAAAGAGATGGATTCAAACAGAGAGAGAGAGTCCAACCCAGGGAGAGGAAGTGCAGCACTCTGAGAGGGAGCCCAATACAGAGAGGCAGATGATTGCAGAAAGATAAGGAGTCACACAGAGCGTTGGTTTCATATATATACACACACAGAAACAGGGAGAGGGAGACAGAAGTGCCACACAGGGAGAAGTTGAAAGAGTGTTACAGAAAGAGGTGGTGTTGTAGAGAGAGAGAGGGGTGGATTTTCACAGACACTGGTCTCTCACAGAAGAGTTGGGTTCACGCAGAGAAGAAGGTTCTCACAGATGGGGGGAGAATGACACTGTGAAAGAGGGGAGAATGACACTGTGAAAGGTGGGAGAATAACACTGTGAGGGGGAAAATGACACTGTGAGGGGGGAAAATGACACTGTGAGGGGGAGAGAGAATGACACTGTGAGAGGAGGGACTCGCGCCAAGGGGTGGGTGGAGGACTCCAGCACTGAGGTGGAGCTCGCACTGGGGGGGAGGGTTGGGGAGCCACGTGCAGATGGAGGGGGTGGCAGCTGCACACAGGGCCGGTGTTTGCCCTCCCTGATACAAATGATAAACAAACAGTAAAAAAACATAAAGTTGGAGAAGCCCAGCAAGTCATGCTGTGTTCATTATATGGCAAAGATATATATCTTTAACTAACATATCCTTCATCAAGGTATGAACAAAATGTGGTCAGGTGACTGAATAGAATGCTGGGAGGAGGGGCAAGGAGAGGAGCGAAGGTCCATAGACGGATGAGGGATGGAGGGCACAAGAGTAAACATGGGGGGGTGGTGAAATAGCTGTGATTACAACATCTTCAAGCAATTCTAGGTATGGTAGGCTTAAATAACAATTATACATATTACAGAAAATGTTAACTGAAGTTGACTCCACCTTCCATGTAGAGGTGGCATTTGCCAATCAAAATAGTAATGGGGAATGCCCTCACTAACAGATGTCATTAACTTTGACTTCTCTGGTTTCTGCTAGGCTACTCCCCATTCTCCCTCCCTTATTCACCTATTACCTCTTGCCTGTATCTTTATCTTTCTAACTGTTTGACCTGCTGAGTTTCTCCAGTATTGTGTTGTTTTTATCAGTGTCTACAGACTTTTGTGTTTTACTACAAACAAACAACAATGGACTCAGCACCAATCCATGTGGCATACCATTGGTCAGAGGCCTTCTGTCTGAGTAACAACCCTTCAATACTTCTCTGTCTCTTACTATCAAGGTCATTCTGACTCCAACTGGCCAGCTCACCTTTAATTCCATGTGCTCAAACCAGCCTACCATGTAAGACCTTGTTAAGTCCTTGCTGAAGTCTAAATAGATAAATATCTACCACCCTGCTCTCATTAGTCTTCTTGGTTATCTCTTCAAAACCTCAATCAAGTTAGTAAATCACAATTTCCTGCACAGGAGTCTAATTGCAGAACAGTAGCTGCAAATAAAGAGTTGTGCCCACTTCTAGTGAACAGACCATAGGCAGGATGTGAAAGTTCTGGAGACATACAAGAATAGTCTGGGCATGAAGAATTTCATGTTCCTTGTGCAAATGGATGATTTGATTATTTTTCTTGGAACCGAATAAATAAATTTTAAATAGCTGATTTAAAAATTGTCAAGGATGAAGTGAAGAAAGAGAAATTAATAACAGGAGGGGTTACAAGTGTCATGATCTAGAAGTGCATGGGAAGTTGTGGAAGCATTTCAAATGAGAATTGGACGGGGCGGCACGGTTGGTGTTCAGGGTGGCACAGTTGGCAAAGCGGTTAGCACAATGCCTTTACAGCTCCAGTGATCAAGACCAGATTTAATCCTGCACTGTCTGTAAGGAGTTTGTACATTCTCCCCATGTCTGCATGGGTTTTCCCTAGGGGCTCCAGTTTCCTCCCATCATTTAAAATGTACCGTAGATGTAGGTTAATTGGGTGTAAATTGGGCAGCACAGACTCGTGGGCTGAAATGGCCTGTTACCGTGCTGTATGTCTAAATTTAATTTAAAAAATTTTAATTTAAAAAAAATTAGTTTTGAGGCAGAAAAACGAGCAGAGTGTGAGGAAAGCACTGGGGAATGAGAGTAACTGATTTGATTTTGCATGGTTTCATTGGGCAGAATAGCCTTCTTCCTGCTATAAACAATGGATTTTCCATAGCTTGAGTATTTGGAAAGATGTTGCAGATGTGTTTTTTGGGGGGGATGGGGGGATGGGAGGGCGGGAAGTTTCCTGTTTTTAACAGGCGAATGAAGATCTTAGCTGAATGTTGAATTGATGTAACATCGATGAAGATGACAAGAACAAAATCAATTCTGACTCTACAAGGCACAAAAGTTTTACTCATGGATAGAAAGTTGAAAATTAAATCCTTTGTTTTCTTCGTTATCTTTATCTGAGCTTGACATGCTTTAGAGGAGAAACATGAATAGTTTTCATTTGAAAGTTTAATGGAATCCCATTTGAAATCCATCACTCAGTTTTTATTTGATTAATTTTCAAAACACAAATTGAAATGCGGTTATGAACAGAGGCACAATTTTATTCCATTGGGAAAAGTCAATAGTTTCTAATGTAAATTGAAGAAAATGACACAACAGATGTGTAATCAGTTATGCTCGAAACCAATCTCTGTTCTGGGACTCTAACTCAATTTAAAAAAAAACAACACATCAAGTAAAGTTAAGCCAAGTTAAATTCTTGAATTTTGCTATGACTTCAAACAATTTTGAAATAGAACTGAACAGATGCCACTGGAAACTATAAAGGTTCACTCAAGTAATTTAGATGATTAAATATTGCCGAAGCATTTTTTTGGGAAGTGCATATTTGCATGTGTTCAGACCACATCTCTCATTGACAGAACTGGGTCTGCCACAGAAACGTTAAGCCAAGAATCAGCCTAGTTAGCAAACAAATTGTTAGGATTAAGCCATTCAGCCCGACAAGCCTGCTCCAGCATTTAATATGACAACTGCATGATTTCACTTTAACCTCAAATTCATGTTCCTCTCTATTTTTTAACCCTTTTGCTTATCAAGAATCTATCACTGTCATTAAAAAAAACAGACTTAAAAATGTTCTTTCCACCACCCTTGAGAAAGAGATTTGCAAAGATTAGCCTTATCTCTGCCTTCATTGTGTATTCCCTTACCTGTAAACAGTGACTCCTTGCTCTAGATTCCTCCACAAGCTGAAGCATCTTCTTTACCCACACTTTCAAGATGCTTCAGAACTTGGCATTCATGTCTCCTCTTGCCACTTTAAACTTCAGCAGATATAAGCCTGGCTTTTCCAGCTTTTCCACTTGAGATAACCCATCTATTCCAGATATTATTTCATAGAACCTTAGAACACTGTAGAAGCCACTCAGCCCATCTAGTCCATCCCAAACAATTTTTCTGCCTCACCCTATCGACCTGCGCCTGGACCATAGCCCTCCATATCCCTCCCATCCATGTATCAATTCCAAATCTACACCACTATCATCGCACTCCACACACTCTACAGCCCCTGGTGTGCAAAATGTTCCTCCTAATGTTCCCCTTTAACTTTTCTCATTCATCCTTAACTATGTCATCACAGTCTTGTCTCACCCAACCTCACTGGGGAAAAAAAACTGCTCGCATTTACCCTATCTATTCCCATCATAATTTTATATACCTCTATCAAATCTCCTCTCATTCTCCAATGATCCAAGGAATAAAGTCTTAACCTATTCAACCTTTCCCTATAACTCAGCTCCTCAAGTCCCAGCAACATTATTGTTAATGTTCTCTGCTTTCAATCAATGTTGTTGATATCTTTGATGAAAACTGCACACAATATTAATATTGCACCTCACCAACTTGTATATAACATCCTAAATGCTGCACTCAATACTTTGAAGGCCAATGTGACAAAAGCTCTCCTTATGACCCTATCCACCTGGAATACCACTTCCAACGAATGATGAATCTCTATTTCCAGATCCCTCTTTTCTGCCACACTCCACTATTCTCTACCATTGACCATCTAATTTCTAGCCTGGTTTGTCCTCCCAAAGTGCAACAAAGTTGAAACTTCAGACTTATGAGATGACACATATATGTCAGGTCATATATCCCTGAGATTCTTTGTCCTGCAAATACTGTGATGTACTGGGCTGAGTCTATGACCTTTAACAGGGAATTCCACTCAGAAGTATTGGTGCCTCCATCTCAGGCTGTGATGCACTCAGTCAGTACGCTTTCCACTACACATCTGTAGAACTCTGCCAAGGTTTTCTATGTTACACAAAATATTCGTAAACTCCTGAGGAAATAGAGATGCTGATGTGTTATTTTTAACGTTGGATCCAGGAAAGATTCTCTGAGATAGAATTTAAATTTTCTCACCCTCTCCACCCCTGTTTCACCCAATGATCACTGGATCACGCACCTCTGGTTTTTCCTTCTTAAAGTCCACAGTCAGCACCTTGGTTTTAGTGACATTGAATGGGAGGATGTTGTTAGTACATCATTCATCCAAGTTTTCAATTTCTCTCCTGTATTGCTCTCTTTCACGCAACCCACTACCATAGTATCTTTAGCAAATGTGTACATGGTGTTTTTATCATATTGAGCCACACAATCATATGTATAAAGAGTAGAGGGGTAAGAACGCAACCCTGTGGTGCTCCAGTACTGGTGGAGATTGTGGAGGTCTGAAGGTGAGGAAATCCAGGATCCAATTGCACCATGAAGTATTAAGGATCAGGTCTAGGAATTTGTTGATTAGCTTTGAGAGGATAATGGTGTTGAATGCGAAACTGTATTTGACAAAGAACATCTTGATGTTGTCCAGTGTATTGGCATCTGGTGTAGACCTGTTACTGCAGTTGGAAAATTGGAACAGATCCACATTGATGCTCAGACAGGAGCTGATATGCTTCAACACCTCACACTTGTCTGCATTAAATTGCATCTGCCAATTTACAGCCCATTTTTCCAACTGGTTCAGATCCTGCTGCAAGTTTTGAATGCCTTCCTCATTGTCCACTATACACCCCAATCTTAATGTCATCTGAAAATTTGATGATTTAATTGACCACATCATCATCCAATCTGTTGGTGCATATTTAAAACACAAAGTCTGCAGAAACTGTGATTGAGGTAAAAACCCAATGCTGGAGAAACTGAGCTGGTCAAAGCATATACTTTAGCAAAGATATATAACCAACATTTTAGGATTGAGCCTTTCAACAAGAAAACGGTGGGGGTGGTAGGGACAGGAGGAGGAGAAGCACAGTTTTACAGGCCGGATGTAATAAGTAATATTTACCGAGACATCACCACCTCAATTTCACCACTCTTCTCTCTTATTCCAATCTCACCCCCTCTGAACGCATTGCCATCTAATCTGTCAGCAATAATCCCAACCTCCTCTAACTTATCATTTCAACAGGTCCCTCCTGCAAAGCTAATATCTGATCCAATTTACTACCTTATTTTGAATATTAAGTGATATTCAGAATGAAGTAGTTCAGATGCAAAATGCCCACCAGTACAGGTCCCATCTTTCCTGGAAGAGACTCCAAAGATCCAAATATATAAAGCATTCACTCTTGCACCATCTCCTTAGTCACAAACTTTCTTGACTATCCTCAAATGCAGAACTTTATGAAAGGCCGTACTAAAGACAACATCTACTGATTTTCCTTCAGCAACTTTCATGCGAATTTCCTTGAAAAACTCTAAGATTGGGTAGACATGACCTTCCATGCATAAAGGCAGGATGATCAATCCTTGTCTATACTAGAACTTATATATCTGGTCTCTTGGAATACATTCCAGTAATTTACCCATTTACTGATGTCAGGCTCATCAGCCTATAACTTCCTAGATTATTCTTAGAGACTTTCTGGAACAACTGAACAACATTAGCTTTCCTCCAATCCTCCGTGACTTCACCCATGGCAAAGGACATTTTAAATATCTCTGTTTAGGCTCCTATATTTTCTGCATTCCATTTGTTCAAGGTCTGAGGGAATATCTTGTCAGATCTTGGGGATTTATCCATCTCTATTTGCCTCAAGACAACAAGCATCTCCTCTTTTGTAATCAGCATGATCTCACTGCTCTTTTGCTTCATTTCTATGGACTCTGCTACAATCTTAAGTAAACATAGATGCAAAATAAAAACATCCATGATCTCCCAGTTCTCTTTTTGTTCCATGCATGGATAACTACTCTAATCTTCAAGAAGATCAATTATGCCTATGCTATCCTTTTTCTCTTGATATATTTGTAGAAGCCCTTGGGATTTTGATTCACCTTGTCTGCCAAAATCACCTCTTTTAGCCCCCTTATTGCCTTTCTCAAGTGTTTTCTTACATTTCATGTACTTGTTAAGTACTTCATTCATTCCTTCCTTCCTTGCTGCCTATACCTGCTATATATCTCCTCCTTCTTCTTAACATAAGCCTCATTAGCTCTGGGAAAAAAAAAACAAAGTTTCTGTTAATCTTACATTTAATTCTGCCAGGAACATCTTGTTGTAGTGTGAGCTGTTTTGAAAGTGAGGCTAGGAGGGGTTTACTTCCTGTTTGTCTTCTTTACTTCCTGTGTGCCTTGTATATAGCTTGGAGGTATTGATGTATGTGGTTTTTGCTGCTCCAGATAAAGTTGTTCGTTCCAGATGGAAGTTGCTGAGTGCTTCTTTCTCAAAGTAGAAGGTACCACATATTCTTGGTGATAAGGGTAACTGGTTTTTTGGAAATGTTGACCTGGAGTTGTGTGCGTGAATTTGTGGAAGGAAATAGGGATTGGCTGGAGTTTGAAGAAAAGTTGGGACACTTTTTCTGTAGTAATGGAATTACTGAGGAGGCTACAAGGTGCTTTATTCCCCTAAGAATGTGTGTGGAGCAAAAACTTACAAGTTGATAAGGAACTTTTCCACACTGAAAGCTGAAGGAAATTCCATTTGATGAACTGGTCAAGATTCTGGTGAACCACCACAATATCACCACCTGTGATAGTCCAATGGTTTAAGTTTCACAGGCTTTCCAGGAAGCCAGCACAGTCTGTGGCTAATTTTGTAATTGACCTTTGCAACTATTGGAACATTGATTTTGAGGCAGTATTGTACATATGCTCTGTAATAGATTGGTATGTGGCATTAATAATGATGTCATGCAATACCGATTGTTGGGGGGAAACCCCACTGCTGACTTTCAAGGAAGCCCTAGAGATTTTCCAAGGCTAGGAGTTGTCTGCTAATAATACCAAGAATAACCAGAAAGAACATGGAGGGATCACAGTCAGGTGTAGAGTACCAAGTCAGGTGGGAGACTTGTGTAGAAGCAAAGTGGGTGGAATGTTTTTGGTGTGGAGGGATGCACTATGCAAATAAGTGCAAATTCAAAGACACTCTGCTATGGTTGGTGGCAAAAAGGGACATTTAGATAAAAAGACCAGGAGTTCAAAGGGTAAGGTGAAGGCTGGGCAGAGGAAAGCTCAAAGGTCGTGGCAGCCACACTATCAATAAGAAGCACATGAAGAGACAATCGAAGAGACAATCTGTGCTTACAATATGTTTGGAGTGGAAATTGTTGAGAAACCACCTGAACCATATTTTGCCACAGTCACTGTCAGAGGAAAGGATGTTAAGTTTGAGATTGATTCAGGGGCCATACCATTGGTCATCAATGAGAAGACATACAGGAGGATGTGGGGGAGGGGTGGGGGAAGAGTTCAACCTGCCTCCCTTCAAACTGTCATAGCTCATACTCAGGACCATTACAAGGCCACCCATATCTCATTTAGGGGTGTTATATGGATATTTCAGCTGAGGGTCAAGAGGTGGAAGCCATCCTGGTGATAGCTAAAAGTTATGGGCCCAGTCATTTGGGCTGCAATTAGCTTTGTAAAATCTGGCTCAACTGGCATGAAAATAAGTATGCACATTCTGTAGCAGTACAGTGATTTTTTTCAGGGATGAGCTGGGCATATTGGAGGGTGAGACAGTGAAACTCAATGTTGACCCAGAGGCCATACCATGTTTTAAGCCCAGGGTGGTGCCCTATGCCAAGAAAGACAGTGGAGGAGGAGCTGAAATTTTTACAGTGGTTAGGCATCAGTCTGTTCAGTTTTTAGGGTGGGCAGCTCCTACTGTTTCAGTTTTGAAAGAAGGTAAAATGGTGAGGATATGTGTAGACTGTAAGCTTACAGTCAATCAGGTCTCTAAGCTGGAGAAATACTCATTACCATGGGTGGATGATCTATTTGTGACCCTCTCAAGGAGTGGGGTGGATGGATAGATAGATAGATGTATCCATGCATGCAGTTCTTTTGAGCTTAAAGTTGTTGAGTGGTTCTTAAGGTAGAAATAACCACACATACAAACTCCGTACTCTCAAAATATTTTAAATATTTTATTAATCATAATGCATATTGAAATATACAATTAATAAATAAAACAAAAACAATTTTAAAAATGCATGATATTTCAATAAACCAACCCCCCCCCCAACCCCCCCCACCCATCCTCCCTAACCCACCCATCCAATCTCACCCCCCACTCACCTACCCCAAAGGAAGGAAAAAAGAAATAAGAGGAGATCAACCAAAACAACAAAATTCATCAATTAATTGCCATTGATTGAAGTAACACCACTGCTGTGTGGCCAGGGGTTCAAAAACTCAAACCCATATAATCCAAATAAGGGCTCCAAGTTGTACGATAAAAAAAAAATAATTATCACGCAAATTATCTTCTCCAATGGAGTACAGGATCTCAATTCCTAATGCCATCTCTGATCAGTCTCATTATGTCAAACTTTTTCTAGCTATAGCTAACGCCAATCTCAAAAATGCAATTTGAAATCTATTTAATCTTAATTCTAAACTCAACCTCTTAATATTACCTAACAAAAATACTAAAGGATCTAATGAAAATTTCACTTCCAAAAAACTTCGAAAAATTCCTTGTCTATTCCAAAAAGTTTTTACTGTTTCACATAGCCAAATAGAATGTTTTTAAAAAATCCTATGTCCTTATGACACCTAACACATAAATCCGATCAAATAAAATTATATTTCCTTGATTTTTCTGAAGTTAAATATAATTGATGAATAAAATTATAATTAACTAATTGATACCTTACATTTAGAATTTTAGACATACTACCCTACATAAATTCATACAATCATCCTGAGAAACAAATATTCCTAAATCTTTCTCCCATTTCAACCTAGATTTATGTAAATCCAAAGTAGGCAATTTACTCTGTAATAAAGCATATATCTCAGTTATAAATCCCTTCTTGCCTCTCTCAGTAAGCAAAATATCAAACTTAGACTGTCTAGGTAACCATAAAGTATGTCTAAAATTATCTAACAATAAAGCTTTAATTTGATGATAAGAAAAATATTTGAGGATGTATTACTCTTTATTTCTTTGAAAAGAAATAAGATATCCTGCTTATATATATATATATATATATATATATATAAAACAATCTTGCACAAATTTAATACCCTTTTGATCCTATAACTTCAAAAGCTGATTATTAAGTGTAAAGGGGAAAAAATTATTTTGATTCAAAGGAGTTTTGCTTGAAATAACTTCATTTTTTTATGCCATACATCCATTAAATGTTTCAAACAAGTAAATTATAACTACTCAATAACTTAGGTTCCATCTATAAATAAACTGATCCATCATCTTGGCACCAATTTGAGATAATTCAATATTATCCCATATCAAAGGTTTATTCATTTCAAGAATCCTATTAATAAATTTCATTTGCTCTGCATAATAATACTTTTGAAAATTGGGGAATTGCAAACCTCCTAATTCATATTTCCAAGTTAATTTTTGTAAAATGGCCTTAACACTTTATCCTTTTGTACCAAAGCATTTAAATCCTTTAAAATTTTTTTGAGGAATCTTACAAGAAATAAATTGAAATAAATACTGAATTTGAGGAAAAATGTTCATTTTAATACAATTAACTCTTCCTATGAATGTAATTGGTAAATCTTTCCATTGATTCAAATCATATTTAATTTTAGACAATAACAGTAAATAATTTAATTCATATAAATGACTAAAATTGCCATCTACTTCAATACCTAAGTACTTAATCTAACTTGACTATTTGAATTTCACAATATGCTTACAAGAGGAATAATCCATTTCAGCCAATGACATATCTCACTTTTCTCCCAATTAATTTTTTAACCTGATATCTTACCATACTGTTCCAATATATCATGTAAACACTTCAAAGAATTCTGAGATTCTGTTAAATATATCAAAACATCATCTGAAAATAAATTTATTTTAAATTCATCAGATTTTACCTTAATACCTTTAATGTTATCATTTTGTCTAATCATCTGAGCTAAAGGTTCAATAACTAATGCAAATAGAGCTGGTGACAAAGGACAGCCTTGTCTAGTCAATCTAGTCAATGTAAAAAGTAAAGGTAACTGTCCATTAGTCACAACTCTAGCAGTAGGACTTCTACATAAGGCCTTAATCCAACCAATAAAAATTTGGCCAAACTTAAATTTCTCTAAAACTTTAAATTAAAAAAACCCACTCTACTCTATCAAAGGCCTTTTCTGCATCCAATGAAATAACCATCGATAGGTTAAATCCCTCCCGAGAAATATCAATCAAAGAAATCATCTTCACAATATTAATCAATATAGCTACACCTCTTGTTTTCAAATTAAATGAAGATGATGCAGATGTGGAAAGGAGATATTCTCAGACAAAGAAGCACTCGGACTTGTATGGGCCTGCGAGAGATTCCATCCATATTTGTATGGCATTGAATTTGAGCTCATCACAGACCATAAACCATTGGAGGTGATCTATGCCACCAGGTCCAAACCGTGTGCCAGGATAGAACAATGGGTGCTTAGACTCCAACCGTACAAGTACAGAGTAGTTCGCATTGCTGGGAAAGCAAACATTGCTGATCCGCTGCCCAGATTGTTGAAAGATGGATGCCCACAATCCAAGTCAGAATTGGGGACAGAAGCAGAGAGCTTTGTACGCTTCGTAGCTATTCAGTCGACACCGGAAGTTGTGACAATGAGGGAAGTCGAGAGAGAGTCCGAACATGACTCAGAACTCATGGAAGTTAGAGAATGTATCCAAAGTGGACAATGGGACAAGTGCATTCACAAGGCATACATTCCCATTAGAGACGAACTTTGTTGCATCGGGCAGTGTGTATTGAGGGGGTGTAGACTGGTGATACCACAGAGATTGAGACTTCTGATGTTCCTTGTCAGTCAAATGTGTTTCTTCCAGAAAAGGAACATCAACCTTAAACTTTTTAATATATGCCAATACTCTTCTTAATCAGATTATTAAACCCCTTAACATTAAAAATAGCAAAGTTTATATTAGCCATCATTCCAATTCATTTTGAAAACCACCTAACCACACATGATGAAACTCTTCTTCATGGCAACCACACAAAAAAATAGAAAATCACCTAAAAAAAAATGATAAAATACTGTGCTGCAGTACTACCTCCCTCAATTGTGCAGGAGTGACCAGGGCCACAAAGTGGCCAATGATTTCAGTAGGGGTCAGTAGTCAAACAACCCCCCCCCCCGCTACTGAACAAAACAAAAAATTAATAATCAACAAGACATTTCAAGTATGATATGCTTCCTCCAAATCTCTATTAACTTAATCATCATCAATATCAATTTCAACCAACTGCTGAGATTTCTTCTCTCACACTCCATTCTTCTCCTTCTGGACTGGTGCAGGCTGTAAAAAAAAAAACTTTCCTGACTTTTCATCTGTTTATTATCTGGTAAAGAATTAGCAAATGTAAGAGCTTCAGCATCATCACTAAAGGACTGAGATTGAAAGTCTCCATAAAAAACTTTAAGGACAGCAGGATACCGAAAAGCAAATTTATATCCTTTCTTCCACAAAACAGCTTTGGCAGAATTTAATTCTTCTTGTAGTCTAATAACAACTTGACTCAAATCACCATAGAAGAAAACTATTATTCTTAACTACCAGGGAGGTTTGGTTACTTCTCGCATTTTGAACTGCAGCTCTTAAAATCAATTCTCTATCTTGATAGCATAAACATCTAATCAGGACAGACCGTGGAGCTTGACCTGGAAGAGGATTCCTTCTTATTGCTCCATGAGCTCTATCCAATTCCAAACCATTCGGAAAATATTCTTTCCCCAAAACTTCAGGAATCCACTTCTGGAAAAATTGAACTGGATCCCAACATTCAAAATCTTCTGGAAGACCAACAATCTTAACATTATTCCATTTAACCATTTAACCATTTACGGAGTGGAAACAGGCCATGTTGGCCTTTCGAGTCTGCACCGGTTCACTGATTTTGTGCGCCCTTTTCAGGCATTGGTCCCGGTAGATCTTAATTCAATAACGATGGGCGAATTCAATGCAGGTGGAATCAGATAATAGCAAAACTATGAGCAAACATCCTTCGACTTTGATTCTCCAATGCGTCAATTTTCTTCAATAAATAATTTCTCTGAATTTCCCAACTAGTGAATAAATCCTCCATCTGACCCATCTTTTCTTTACATTGTTCCACATCATCCTTATGGTCAAGAAAATAGTCTTCAATCTTCTTAAATTTATCTTGTACCTTATCCACCAATTTCACACACTTTGCCACTCCCATCTTAATAGATGATATCTCTCCCTTCATATCAGTAAGTTGTTCCTTCAAAGATGAAAAACCTTGACCCATCTGACTTGCCAAATCTTCTGTTTGGAAATATCAACTTGACTTGCTGGGTCTGAATAGTGAGGGTCAGATTTAAATTTCATTGGTACATGTTTAGATATGGGCCTACCCTTATATATTGCAGTCTCTTCCTCCTCCATAACTAGATAAATATCTTCTTCCTCCAGTCCCCCTCTGATGTTGCCTTCTTCCTCCTCCATCGATGCAGATGGAATTTCAGCCCGACTGCAGGTTCGGATCCCCCCCTCCCGTCAGTCCAGCATTGCTGGGCCAAGAGAAGTCGGGTGCACCCCACAGTTCAGGCTGAGCTTGGTATAGCGTGCATGCTTGAAGTTTCGCACATGCGCAGTTGCTCCTCATAATCTGGAGGAGGACGTCTTTGGGCTTCAGTGACATCTTCCGCGATGGTGCGTGGAGTCGGTGCTGGAGTCAAATGAGTCTTACCCAGGGTCGGCTGTTGCCGTCTTGGGTGACCAGGAATCAACTCTGTGGGCTCCATTTCAAAGGTAGGCCCAAGTACTTCCATACTTGATAACTGTTTAGAAGTCTTTTTTTTTTTGCTGCTTGTGCTTTTCTTTTCCTCATAGTTGCTTTGCATGTATATCCAATATTTTCTAAAAAGTTATAAAAACTTTAAAAGTTGTTTTTTTAATAGTTCTGTTGGGGGTAGTGTCCTTCCACATCTTCTCCCTACGCTGTCATGCTACGACACCCCCCCCTCAAAATTTAACCTTTTTTGGCATCCCACTTATTGAGCATACCTTTGCCAGAAAACAACCTGTCCCTACTCATACTGTCAGATCCTATCTGATGCTTTGCCTTTTCCATTTTAGCATCCCAAACTGATCTTTTTCCATAGTTATCTATAAACTGATGGCATTATGATTAATAGATCCAAAGCATTCCTTTACACACACTTCTGTCACCTGCCCTTTCTCATTCCCCAATAGATCCAGTATCACACTCTCTACAGTTGAGACCTCTATATTTATTGAGGATACTTTCCTGAACACATTTGTCAAACTCTAACCTATCCAACCCTTTGACAGCATCTTTTTCCACAATATCTCCACTATATACTCTGGAACTCTGGTTCCCATCACCCTTCAGCAACAATTTAAATCCCCAGTGCAGTGCTCACAATTCTTGCCACACAGATATTGGTTTCCCTCTAGTACAATGCAAAATGTCTCACTGGTCCCACTTTCTCTGGAAGAGAGCCCAGTGATAAAAAATCTGAAGCACTCCCTTTAGCACCATTTCATTAGCCATGCATTAAGGTGTATTATCTTCCTATTTCTTATTTCACTATCATTTCAACAATGAATTGGTGGAAATTCTATCCTTTAACTCCCTGAATTCACTTTATGGAACATCACCCTTTCTAACCACATCTTTGGTCCCTTCTGAATCAAAGGACCAGGCTCTATGCAAGAGATTTGATCATTGTGGCTTGTCTCTGTTAAGTCTTTCCCCTCAACAGTATCCAAAATGGCATATTTGTAACTGACGGGAATAGCCATAGAGTTTCCCTGCACTTTCTTTGTTGAACATCTCAGCTCTGTCCACTGCAATAGTGTCAATTTCCCCCATTGGCCACCCATTTCAATTCCCCATTCAACTCCCTTTCTGACATGTCTCTCCATGATCCTGTGCACTGCCAGATTGAGACCATCTGCAAATTGGAGGACCAGTATCTCATCTTCAGATGGGCACACTCCAAACAGATGGCATTAATTCTGGTTTTTGATGATTCCCCCTCTATTTTTCTTATTCTTGTTACATTTTCCCAGTTCTCCCTCTTTTCCCTCTATCTCCTTTCACAGATCCAACATTAATTCTCACCTGTCCTCTTATCCTATCCAAATAACACCTGCTTTTAACAGTATCTTCTTACTGAAGCAACATCTGCATCACTTCCTCAGTTTCTGTTCACTGAAGCATCAGACCAAAGCCTCCAATCCTACTCTTTCACTGGCCACTCCTACAGTAGTTGCTCCACAGTGGCTGCTCCATTAAATCTCTTTATTTTTATTGATCTGGATACAACTGTCTAGAAAATCTGCCACCACTCACTAACTCCCAGCTCCTGAGCTTTCTTTAATTGATAGAAAACTTAAATTGATAGAAAGTCCCGACACACACCTCTCCAGAAAATCTCCGGCCACTCACCACTCCAATAAACCTCTTCTGAACAGCTACTAAAGCAATAAAATACTCCCTTAATGAGGAGACTATTGCAGTACAGGGTATTCTAGGTTCTGTATAATTGAAGCATTCTTCGAGAAGTTAAAAAATTGCAATATAATTAATATATGGCCTATTAATTGTCAGCACCATCTTTTGGCATTGCAGCACTGTTGTAGCATTGCAGCACTCTTGTAGCATTGCAGCACTCTTGTAGCATTGCAGCACTCTTGTAGCATTGCAGCACTCTTGTAGCATTGCAGCACTCTTGTAGCATTGCAGCACTCTTGTAGCATTGCAGCACTCTTGTAGCATTGCAGCACTCTTGTAGCATTGCAGCACTCTTGTAGCATTGCAGCACTCTTGTAGCATTGCAGCACTCTTGTAGCATTGCAGCACTCTTGTAGCATTGCAGCACTCTTGTAGCATTGCAGCACTCTTGTAGCATTGCAGCACTCTTGTAGCATTGCAGCACTCTTGTAGCATTGCAGCACTCTTGTAGCATTGCAGCACTCTTGTAGCATTGCAGCACTCTTGTAGCATTGCAGCACTCTTGTAGCATTGCAGCACTCTTGTAGCATTGCAGCACTCTTGTAGCATTGCAGCACTCTTGTAGCATTGCAGCACTCTTGTAGCATTGCAGCACTCTTGTAGCATTGCAGCACTCTTGTAGCATTGCAGCACTCTTGTAGCATTGCAGCACTCTTGTAGCATTGCAGCACTCTTGTAGCATTGCAGCACTCTTGTAGCATTGCAGCACTCTTGTAGCATTGCAGCACTCTTGTAGCATTGCAGCACTCTTGTAGCATTGCAGCACTCTTGTAGCATTGCAGCACTCTTGTAGCATTGCAGCACTCTTGTAGCATTGCAGCACTCTTGTAGCATTGCAGCACTCTTGTAGCATTGCAGCACTCTTGTAGCATTGCAGCACTCTTGTAGCATTGCAGCACTCTTGTAGCATTGCAGCACTCTTGTAGCATTGCAGCACTCTTGTAGCATTGCAGCACTCTTGTAGCATTGCAGCACTCTTGTAGCATTGCAGCACTCTTGTAGCATTGCAGCACTCTTGTAGCATTGCAGCACTCTTGTAGCATTGCAGCACTCTTGTAGCATTGCAGCACTCTTGTAGCATTGCAGCACTCTTGTAGCATTGCAGCACTCTTGTAGCATTGCAGCACTCTTGTAGCATTGCAGCACTCTTGTAGCATTGCAGCACTCTTGTAGCATTGCAGCACTCTTGTAGCATTGCAGCACTCTTGTAGCATTGCAGCACTCTTGTAGCATTGCAGCACTCTTGTAGCATTGCAGCACTCTTGTAGCATTGCAGCACTCTTGTAGCATTGCAGCACTCTTGTAGCATTGCAGCACTCTTGTAGCATTGCAGCACTCTTGTAGCATTGCAGCACTCTTGTAGCATTGCAGCACTGTTGAATTGTCTTCTTCATATTGTCACACTAATTATAACTATATCATCACCACAAAAGGGTTATCTGCTCTATTGCTATAAATCACTTGTTTGCACTAAAATAACTGAATATTTGCTTCTTTGTTTTTTGCATTTATTGTCCCTTTTTTTAAATTCAATGTAGCATATGATTTTGGTTGTTTTTCCTTTGTTTTGACTACAAGGATAGTGAGAGTGACCTTTACAGCATCTGAGAGTGTTCAAGTTTGTTGCATTCCTCCTCAGCAATGACTCACCTGCCCAATATCTGCATATTTTGAAAATACGTTTTTGATTCCAAAATCTACATCATTGATGTAAATGGTGAAAGAAATGGTCCAACTGTAAACAGCATCATTCACACCATTATCTTAGTCCATGGTGTGGCCATGATATAATTCTTCCATGCAGTGTCACATTTCATTCATGTAATGGTATAGCACTGCTATGTTTCATTTGGCTCATCTATCTATCTATTTATTTATTTATTTATTTATGGATTGATCAATGGGATCAATCTATCTATTGATCTATCTATTTATTTCTTCACTTTATCTGTATCTATCTATAATGTGTAGAAGCCGATTCCAACCATTGAAACCTGTGCCGCCCAATTAACCTGACAACCCTGCACAGATAGTATTATGCTTCACACATGCCATGTATTATACTGTCATGGATCAGTCATGTCACAGTATTACCAAGTCTTGGTCTGCTGCAATATATTGAATGTTGACATCACTGGAATTTATTGTCCTTTCTTCACTGTCTTTGTGAAGACAGTGATGAAACACTGTTTAGAACAGCTGTCGTCCAGTGTTCCTCCTAGGTTGTTCTGTGATTTTGGATTAGGCAAGTTTTAATGATGAGAATTTTTTTTCTGAAGTGTCTTAATCTGCTACTCTTGTTCTTCTAAGCAATAAAGCTCACGTGTTTGGGAGGTACTGTTAAAATAAAACTTGGGTGAGGTGCTTCAATTCAGTAGCTCCACAAAATCTTTGACATTTACCTGAGAGATAAATTAATTTCTGTTTAGCACTTTTGTTTGGAAGGTGGCACTACTGTTAATAAAACACTTCCAGTGGATTATATTTTCAAGGTTTGAAATGAGGCTCAGTATTGTGAATATGATTATATATTAGATCTATACAGTACATCACTGGTTCTCTTTTAAATTCAGCATTGGTTAGTTCAGGTCAGAGACGGTCACTATTTTTGAATTATTAATTATAGTAGATCTCATACTAATTTTTTTTGACTTCTAATTGTTGTGAAAACTTGGAAACAGTCAACAAGTTTATAAACTCCTTTAATTTCCCTTCATCTACAGATGTACTTCCATGTCAAACATGTTGGTTACATTTCTGACTTCTTCTCACATCCACTGTAAAAATCCCCATTAAGTGAAGAAAAACATTTTGTACAAAATAATCTATGACAGAGCATTGAATGAAGATTAGACTAAACAAGCAGTCACTCACCACAGAAGGCAGAGAAAACAGACTGCTGAAGTCAGTTCAAATATTGCAGCAATCTTCAACCTTCAGTTCATGAAAGATTAAACAGGGAAATCTATCAGCCAAAATCCTTTGAATTGCTTTCCCTGCAGATTTTTCAAAAAAAAAAGGAAACATTTATTGGAAACTGACTATCTGCTGATCCCTACAGGGTATAATCTTTCTCCGAATTTCATGTCTGTTCTTGCCGATAGATTTCCATTTTGTCTTATCTGTGAAGGTTAAATCAAAGCCACAAGAAACTGGTGTATCCAAAGTGGCTGGAGGGGGAAAAAAAATTACATTTCCACAAACTCTTTATGGTCACATTACTTCTGAAATCTTTTATTTGCACAAGAAATTTGCACGAGATCTAACAGAAAGACGTACTGATGGCCATCTGTGTTGTTTGGTGATTCTGTCAGCTTCAGGAGTTTTTGGATCAAGAGCTTGGAAGTAGTCATTTGTTGTTTCGGGTGCTTGCAAATATAAACTCAGTTACTCTTTACCCTTGTTGGCTCATTATTGGCATGAATGGTTTAACTGGATATATTTTGTGCAAGGCCAACAGAATGGGGATCAAGTTCTCTGTGTGGCAGATGTAATTTAGTGGTTGAAACTTTTTAAAAAAAGTATTAAGCAAAGGAATATTATATCAAGAGTATCTACGGAAGACAAAATGAGTCAATTTGTTGCAGTATCTCCTCCAATGGTTTCACATGGAAAGCACTGATTTGCACTTTCCATTTTAATACAGTAATTACTTCTAACTAGTCATCATCAAAAACATATAACTTATACATTACACAATCATATTTAAATATTTTTGGAGAGCCAAATATTACTGAATTGTATAATTGAACAGTGTTGCTTAAGATAGGACAAATAATTCATACTCAAACACTGAAATCAAATCAAAAACATATTGATGTTTCCTATACTGAGTTTTTTGCAAGCAGTAAATAAAAATGTATATAAAAACAAGGAGATTGTGTGGACATTTGCTGCAAATGGTGTTGACTGACAAGTAAAATGTTTTAATAATAAGTCACCAACCTAATAGCTGACCAAGTTCCTTTGGATAGTATTTCTGGTATTTAAAGAGACGACTATGGTGATTGGGAGTTGGTTATCCTCCTGACCACTAGAGGGAGTCAGAAACCAATGTTCCACCTCAGGTTAGATGCAAAATGGATGCCCCATGAGGTCATGAGTTGTTTTAAAAAAAATATAATGAATATAAAAGACCCAAGTTTCTTTCTTACAATAAAAGAAAAACCATATTGTACCAGAAGTCAGTATCAGCAGGAGACACGGAAGGTGTGAAACCTCGTGACGTCGTGCATTGGACTGGGAATGTCGACCATGAGTGGAGTTTGTTCAAACAACAATTCAAAGTAACTAAGAGTAGTGGGAAACTGAAGGATGGGAAATCTTTAAAAGGCAACAAAGGACAACTAAATGGGAAATAAGGAAAGGGAAGAAGGATTATGAAGGTAAATTAGCATAAAATATAAAAACAGATAGCAAAAAAATGTATAAATATATAAAACAGAAGAATGTGTCTGAGAAAGGGAGATTGATATTGAGGAATGAGGAAATGGATGAGACATTGAACAAATATTTTGAGTCAATCTTCATGGAGGAAGATATACCCAGCATGCCAAAGAGTGGTGATAGGGATGCAAAGGGAGGTGAGGGCCTCAACAAAATAATTGTTACAAAAGAGATAGTGATGAGCAAACTAATGGGACTGAAAACAGACAAATTCCTTGGTCCTGAAGGGATGCATCCCAGGGTACTGAGGGAAATGGCAGGAGTTATAGTCGATACGTTGGTAGCAATTACCAAAATTCTCTGGATTCTGGGCAGGTCCTGGAAGATTGGAAGAAAGCAAATGTCATGCCATTTTTAAAAAAAGAAATGTAGGCAGAAGACTGGTAAATATCAGCCAGTTAGCGTAATATCTGTAGTCAGGAAAATGCTTGAAGCTGTCATTAAGGATGAAATAGTGAGATGTTTAGATCAGGCAGATGAAGCATGGATTCAGAAAAGGCAGGTCTTGTTTGACAAACTTGCTGGAGTTCTTGGAGGATATAATGGGTGCCGTAGATAGAGGGTAACAGGTTGATTTTGTACTTTTGGATTTCCAGAAGGTGTTTAATAAGGTACTGCACAAGAGACATCAATAAGATATAGATGAATGGAGTCAGGAGAAGTATATTGGGATGGATTGAGGATTGGTTAACTGACAGAAGGCAGAGAGTCAGGATAAATGGGTGTTTTTCTGATTGGCAGGCAGTGGTAAGTGGGGAGCCGCAGGGGTTGGTGGTGGGGCCATAGCTGTTCACCATTTGCATTGATGATTTGGAAGAGGGGACAGAGTGTAATGTAGCCAAGTTTGCGGGTGATACTAAATTGAGTGAAAAAGCAAATTGTACAGAGGATGTGGAGAGGCTGCAGAAGGATATGGTTAAGTTAGGTGAGTGGGCAAAGGTCTAGCAGATGGAGTACAATGTTAGTATATGTGAGGTCATCCACTTTGGTAGGAAAAATAGAAGAGCAGATTATTATTTAAATGGTGAAAAACTGCAGCATGCCTTAGTGCAGAAGGACCTGGGAATGCTTGAGCATGAATCACAAAAAGTTGGGTTGCAGGTACAACAGGAAAATGGAATGTTGGCCTTCATTACTAGAGGAACTGAATTCAAGAGCAGGGAGTTCATGCTGCAACTGTACAAGGTACTAGTGAGGCTGCACATGGAGTACTGTGTACAGTTCTGGTTTCCATACTTGAGGAAGGATGTACTGGCCTTGGAAGCAATCTAGAGGAGGTTCACCAGGTTGATCCCAGAGATGAGGGGGTTGAACTACAAGGAGACTAAATCATTTGGGATTATATTAAGTTGAATTCAGAAGAATGAGAGGAGATCTTATAGAAACATAAAATTAGAGATGGATAAGATAGAAGCAGGAAAATTGTTTTCACTGGTAAGTGAGACCAGAACTAGGGAACACAGGCTTAAGATTCAGGGGAGTAGATTTAAGATGGAGATGAGGAAAAACTATTTTTCCCCAGAGAGTAGTGAATCTGTGGAATTCTCTACCCAGGGAAAAAGTTGAGATTCAGTTAGATAGATTTTTACATTAAAAAAAAACGAATTAAGGGATATGAGGAAAAGGCAGGTAGGTGGAGTTGAGTCAATGATCAGATCAGCCATAATTTTATTGAATGGCAGAGCAGGCTTGATGGGTCGGATGGCCTACTCCTGCTCCTATTTCTTATGCTATATCTTCATGCTATATCTGCAAGCTTTTGAACTCGATAGCAAACCAGATGCATGGAAGATTGCACTCCTACTTACCATGGTGGAACTTCAAACACAAGAGGTTTTCAACACGTTTGTTTTTGCCAAGGCAGAAGACTATGGCAAATTCAACAAGGTTATTGAGATGTTTGATGGACACCGCTCACCAAAGAAAAATGAAACATTCAAACAAACGTGTTTTGCTCATGTATGCAGCTGCAGGGAGAAAGCTTTGATACTTTTTTTAAATAGACCTGAAATTGAAAGTAAGATTTCTGCAAGATTCAATGATCCGTGATCAAATGTGCTTGGAATTATTCACAATAAAATTGAGAGAGAGGTTGCTACGAGAGATGAAGCTTACCTTAGATGGAGCTGTCAAGATATGCCTTGTCAGTGAATTAGCTCTGCAGCACATGAAAAAATTTGGTGAGTGCAAGGGCCAGTGAAAACAAAGGCATAGCATAGCAACATTGTCTGGGCACACAGATAAACAGAGAATGAGACATAGGAAACAACAAAAAGGACAGACATTCAATTTGGTACGACACCAGACACTCTGGCAAATTTCTACAGAGGTGTGGTGGAAAGTGTGTTGACCAGCTGCATCATGGTCTGATATAGGAACACCAATGTCCCTTAGCATAAAGCCTTCCAAAAGGTATTGGACACAGCCCAGGACATCACAGGGAAAACTCACCCCACTATTCAAATACATCTATAGGGAACGTTGGCATTGGAGGGCAGCAGCAATCATCAAACACCAACACCACCCAGCACACACTATGTTCTCGCTTCTGCCATCAGAAAAGAGGTATTGGTGCCACAGAACATGAACAATTAGGTTCAAGAACAGCTGTTACCACACCACCATCAGTGACAAACTCAATCAGAGACTCATTTCAGGACTTTTACTTGTGCACTCTATTGATTTTCCTTTGTTATCTCTGTATTACACAGTCAGTTTGTTTACATTTGTTATCTGTTTACAGTTCTTTTATTTGTTTACGTGTTTACACTGTGTAAGATTTTTTTTTTTGCACTACCATTTAGTGGTAATTCTGCTGTCCCCACAGGAAAAGGGAATCTCAGAGTTGTATGTGATGTCATGTATGTTCTCTGACAATAAATCTGAAATTGTAAACAATGTGGTACTCAACATGCACCAAAACAATGCTCAGCCTATAAAAAAGCCTGTAACAAGTTCAAAGGACAGAATCACTATGCAAAGCAATTTTTTTCCAAAGGGAAACAAAACAGAAGTGAAAGCGTGCACACTATAGAAGATACTGCTCTCAGCTCTTCATGTTCATGGTAACACAGGATGATTTCAAACCAACAACACCGAACAGCCAAACATGAACAAAGTTGAGCAGGACAAGTGGAAGGTGCCAATTCATGCAAATAGAGCAGATATTCCTTTCAAGCTGGACATAGGGCAAAGGCCAATTTGATCTGTGACATGACATCAGCGCAATGAAGATAAAGCCATCCATCCATATTTTGTTCAGCTCAAGGCCTACAAGCCTCAAGGTGAACATTAAAGGTAAAGAGCACCACCTCATGTTTGTAATAATCCCAGATGGACATGATTCACTGCTTGGTGACCAAAGCATGTGAAAACATAGGCCAAGTCAAGAGAATGTAGCACATTAACAGGGCCAATGTACAGAACAGCATAGAGGAAATGTTGGATCAATTTCCAGACATCTTCAAGGGGTTTGGTTTTCTATCTATAAGATATTCACCAATAAAATATAGTTAAAGGAAGATGCACAGCCAGTTGTGCATGCCCCGAAGTGAGTTCCAGGGCCACTAAAAGTAAAGCTCAAGCAGGAACTCTATTGAATTATGTCACTAGGTGTCAGAAAGAAAGTGGAGGAGCCCACAGAATGGGTGAAGTCAATGGTGTGTATCAAAAAAGAAACTGTGACCTACACGTCTGGAGGGCCAGTGCCAGAACAAGTTTTAGCGGGGATATTAGGGTAACTTTGCAAGGGGTACAATCTGACCTTTGAAAACTCACTCAGCCGGGGGAGTGGGGGGAGGTGGGGGTGATTGTGGTGGTGGTGATTGTGGTGGTGGTGATTGTGGTGGTGGTGATTGTGGTGGTGGTGATTGTGGTGGTGGTGATGATGCCTACCTGCCTACTGTGAGCCTCCTCCATGCACTGCCATCGCCTTCGCCCTTCCCCAGATGTAGCAGACAAGTGCCCTGCTTATATTGTGTGGACACTAGACCCTAGTGATGTGACATGCTAGTGACGCTAGGCTGTGGGTCATAATACCTCATTTGGGGGCCATGACCATGAGCGGATGGGGTGAAAATCACAATACCTCATTTGAGGGGGTGTCAATGCCGATGTATCGCTCCCCTTGGCACTGACCCAGCATATGTACATGGACCCAAAAGACTTGAATGCCAATATAAAGAGAGAACATTATCAGTTTGCAACCAGGGATGAAATTACAAGTGAGATGGCCAATGCAAATTGTTTCACCAAATTGGATGCATCCCAGGGCTTCTGGCAATTAAAACTGCATGAAGATAGCAGAAAAGAGTACAGTCAAGAGAACCAGCGTTGTCTCCGCTCCATCCTCAACATCCATTGGAGCGCTTTCATCCCTAACGTCGAAGTACTCGAGATGGCAGAGGTCGACAGTATCGAGTCCACGCTGCTGAAGATCCAGCTGCGCTGGGTAGGTCATGTCTCCAGAATGGAGGACCATCGCCTTCCCAAGATCGTGTTATATGGCGAGCTCTCCACTGGCCACCGTGACAGAGGTGCACCAAAGAAAAGGTACAAGGACTGCCTAAAGAAATCTCTTAGTGCCTGCCACATTGACCACCGCCAGTGGGCTGATCTCGCCTCAAACCGTGCATCTTGGCGCCTCACAGTTTGGCGGGCAGCAACCTCCTTTGAAGAAGACCGCAGAGCCCACCTCACTGACAAAAGGCAAAGGAGGAAAAACCCAACACCCAACCCCAACCAACCAATTTTCCCCTGCAGCCGCTGCAACTGTGTCTGCCTGTCCCGCATCGGACTTGTCAGCCACAAACGAGCCTGCAGCTGACGTGGACTTTTTACACCCTCCATAAATCTTCGTCTGCGAAGCCAAGCCAAAGAAGAAAACTAGAGAGATGGTGCTTAGTAAACTAAATGGACTAAAATTAGATAAGTCTCCCAGACCAAATGAGGTACACCCATGGTTCTGATGCAGGTGGCTTTGGAGATTGTGAAGGCGATAGAAATAATTTTCCAGAAATCAATAAACTCTGGCATGGTTCCAGAGGATTGGAACATTGCAAATGTCGTTCTGCTGTTTAAGAAAGGAGGAAGGCAGAAAAAAGGAAATTAGTTAGGCCTATTAGTTTAACTTTGGTAGTTGCAAAGTTATTGGAGTTGATCCTCAAGGATGAGGTTGAGATTCCTCGAGATGCATGACATGATGGTTTTTGAAGGGAAGATCCTGCCTGACCAACCTATTATTAGAATTTTTTGAAGAAATCTCAAGTAGAATGGACAATGGGGAGGTTGTGGATGTTTTTGGATTTTGATTTTCAAAAGACCTTTGATAAGATGCCACATAAGAGGTTGCTTAATAAGATGAGAGCCCATGGAATGACAGGGTGGAAATTGGGTAGATTGGATGGAGCATTGACTGATAGGCAGAAACTAAAGTGTGGAAATAGAGGGATCCTGTTCTGGTTGCTTGCTGGTTACTAGTGGTGCTCCACAGGGGTAAGTGTTGGGGCTGCTTCTTTTTACAATGTATGTTGATGATGTAGATTATGGATTGAATGGTTTTGTGGCTAAGTTTGCAAATGAATTTAGCAGTTGCAGATGAAGGTGGTGGAATAAGAAATGTTGAAAAAACTGTATATGTGGTTGTATATTTTAGAAGAGGAAATAAACAGGCAGATTATTATTTGGATGGGGAGAATTTGCAAGTGCAAAGGGACTTGGGGGTCCTCATGCAGGATAACCTAAAGGTTAACCACCAGGTTGGGTTGGTAGTAAAAAAAGCGAATGCTATGTTGGCATTCTTTTCAAGAGGAATATGCATAAGAGTAAAGAGGTGTTGATGAGCCTCTATGGGGCCCTGGCGAGACCTCATCTGGAGTACTGTGTGCATTTTTGGGCCCCTTATCTTGGAAGGGAATATAATGATGTTGGAGATGGTACATAGAAGATTTACCAGACTGATTCCTGGAGTGCAAGGATTAACATAAGAAATGTTTATCGGCTCTTAGACTGTATTCATTGGAGTATAGAAGAATGAGAGGGGATCTCATAGAAGCATTTCGAATGCCGAAAGGATTGGACAGAATAGATGTAAATAAGATGTTTCCCTTGGTGGGTAAATCCAGGACAAGAGGGCACAATCTTAGAATTAGAAGGTACCCATTTAAAACAAAGATGAGGTGAAATTTCTTTAGCTAGAGGATTGTGGATTTGTGGAATTAGTTGCCACATACTGCTGTGGAGACCCAATCATTGAGTGAGTTTAGGAGGAGATTGATAGGTATCCAATTAGTCAGGGTATCCAGGAATATGGGGAAAAGGCTGACATTTGGAACTAGATGTGAGAATGGTTCAGCTCAGGGTGGAGTTGCGGAACAGACTCGATGGGCTGTATGGCCTACATCTGTTCTTTTAAATTGTGAAATTGTGAAAATACTATGCATTCAATACACCATTTAGAAAATATCCTATTTAAGGATGCCTTTTGGAATTTCCTCAGCTCCTGAAGTGTTCCACAGGTCAATGGAACACATTATAGAAGGAATAAATGGGGTACGTCTGTACATGGATGACATGATTCTATGGGGATCCACCCAGGAGCAACACAACAAGAGTCTCATCAATGTGCTACAACACATCCAGAAATATGGATTAAAGTTAAACAGACCAAAATATCAGTTTGGTGTGAAGGAAATCACCTTTTTGGGAGATAAGCTTTCAGAGGCAGGTGTGGAGCCAGACAAAGGCAAGATGAAAACAATTCTAGAGATGTCCAGACACATTGACAAAAAGGGTATGTTGAGAGTGCTGGGAATGATCAATTTCAATGTTAAATTCTTTCCAAACCTGTCTTCCAATACAATGTACCTGAGGGAGTTGTTACATGACAAATGTGAATTCAAGTGGATGGCCAACCATGAGGAAGAATGGGGATGACTGAAAACCATTCTAAGTACAGAACCAGTGCTTTTGATGTTCTTTGACCCATCCAGAAGGAAAAAAAATATCTACAGATGCTTAAGAAGATGGAATAGGTGTCAAACTACTTCGAGCTGGGAAAGAAGATTGGAGGCCAGTAGCATATGCATTAAGGATGATGACCACATTGGAATGTTGATATTGTGCAGATAGAGAAAGAGTATCTAGGTCTAATCTATGGACTCAAGAAATTCCACAGTTATATGTATGATCTACCAACTTAGTGTCAGAGAAGATCACAAGCCATTAATAACCATAATCAAGAAAAATCTCAGTGAGATGTCACCGCAAATCCAAAGACTGACGTTGAAGCTACAACATTATGACTTTGAATTGTTGAACACACCAGGAAAAACTATTGTGCTGGCTGATGCGTTGTTCAGTGCAATGAGACAGAGGGAAGAACACAATGAGAGTGCCACAGAGACAGATGTAAATCTCCACATGAGCCTGATCACTAAATCTCTTCCCATATCGGATATGAAATCCAAGCAAATTGCAGCTGAAACAGAAATGGACACAGTTCTACAGAAGGTCATCAAAAATCTGAATGAAGGTTGACCAATAATAATAAGATTCTTATTGGCCAACAATAAGAAGAATGTCACAACATTTGAACAGACCTGAGTGTTGTCAATGGGCTTCTACTCAGAGCATAATGATCATTCCTCAATTATTACATGTGATGCTGAAAGGGTGGACGAGGGACACCTTGGAATGGAAAAATGCAAGAGGAGGGATTGGCCAGGGATAATTGCTGACATTGACAGGATGGTCTCAAGCTGTGAGACCTGTGTGAAGCATCATGCAAAGCAACTAAAGGAACCCATGATCATAACTGACTTTCCAGAGGAGCCATGGCAGAAATTTCTGTTCCACTTAGATGGAAAGAATTACCTGCTGGTTATTGACTATCTATCAAACTAACTGGAGGTTGCACTGCTTCCCAACATGTCTGCCGCCTGCTTGATCAAATTTATGAAATCAATCTTTGCAAGACATGGAATTATTCAAATCGTCTACACTGACAAAGGACCTTGCTACAGTGGTAGAGAATTCCAGAACTTTACAGAACAGTATGATTTTTGACAATGTGACTTCAAGTCCTCCAGAGAAAGGAGTTCACACAGTGAAACAGAGATTCAAGAATGTACAAGACAGTGGCTCAGATCCTCATCTAGCTCTGTTGAGTTGCTGAGTTATGCCACTTGAACACGGCGGGTCACCCACTGAGCTCCTGATGGGATGTCGACTACGCATCACACATCCCTATTCGGCACCCCAAGCAAGAACAGATTTTTCAAGCGGAAACCAGTGTCTGCAAAGGAAACATGAAGCAAACTATGATAAATCAGTGAGAAGCTTAGCGCCACTGGCACAACATGACACAGAGAGACTCAGAGATTCCAACAATTGAGACAAGGAGGCCACTGTTCTTGAGGAATTAAATCCTAGACTCTACACTGTCAGAACAGAGGATGGTCAAATTCTGAGGAGGAATCAAAAATCTGCTGAAAATGCAAGTGATGCTGCCAGAACAGACAAATGCATGTCATCCAGCCTGTACAGTGACAGAGGAGACACCATCAGTTCTAGACAATAGTGGACCAGTGGATCTGAGACATGCACCAGTATTGAGAAGATCCACACTCATCATCCAAGCACTCAACAGGTTGAATTTCTAAAAGAAAAAACTGCTCACTTAAAAAGTTTGCACTGTCGATGTTGGTGTTTGTTTGTGTTGAACTTTAAATTGAAATGAATACTTTATTACCGTGTAATGTTGCTGATTGAACATCTTAAGGAAAGAGGATGTGGTGATTGGGTGTTGGTGATACTCCTGACCACTAGAGGGAGTTAGTGACAAATCTTCCACCTTGGGTTAGATGCAAAATGGATGCCTCTCAAGGTCATGAATTGTTAATCAAATATAATTAATACAAAAGAACCCAAGAAACATTATAATGGCTATAAATGTTTTTCTGCAGGATTGCCTCTCAATGTCACTAGAAACTTCTGCTGGCAGCTCAGTGTTTACCCTGAGAATGATTTCCCCCACCTTTGGCCTCTCCTTATCCCTGTTGATTCTTTTTACTATTTTCATCCTACATTATTCATTCCTCTTCTGAATTTGTGAGCTATCTATTGAACACCCAGCAATTTTCTGACTCAAAGTAAGCAAGGCAATAGCTGCTGATTTCAAGCTGCTGGTCTGATCTCTCTGCCCACCACCCACTTGATACTGGGGTAAGTTACCAACAGGTTTTTAAAGGTACAGTTGGAAATCATTTGTTGTCAGTATCACTTTTTTCCAGCTGCTTCGGTGAATTTTTGAATATTTCTTTTGCTCTTCAATCATGCAATAAATTCAAGTACAGAAAAAAATACTTTATCAATCACAACATATTTTTTTCTTAAATTATGTTTTTTGGAAAGAAAATATGAAGACTTGTGGTACAGGACAAGTCTTGAGCATTATTTTTGTTAGCTTTACACACCTAAATGTTATTATTCCTTCCCTGCAGAACAATCCCCAAGCTGTCGAATTGGACAAATGTTCAAGAGTCTTACCGTTTTAAGTTTAATTTTCCATGTGGCTGATATGGTTATTCAACACAAATAAATGTCTGATCTTTCAAGATATCATCAACAAACTACCTGAATCTTCAGATCACTGGAAAAGTTAAATTGGGGATGTTAGCCAGAAAGAGTCACACTCAATTAGCTGCCGTGTGCTTGTGTCAGCAGTTTTATTCTGAACTTCAGACATTGCTTGTGGTCTCTTGCTTCACTCACTGCATGCTTCTTCTCCTGAATGCTCAAAAGGGAGAGAGAACACAATTGGAGAGTAAATTACATGACTCTTGCTTCAGTGATTCAGAAAAGGAGAAATGTTCGAAGTTAATTTTAACTGAAATCTCTTCAGATGTTCTCTGATAGAGTTTAATGCTTCAAACTTCACTGAGCAGTTGGTCACTTGGTGCACGTCAGTCATACTGATTTGTGAAATGCATTGCTTCCTCTTGTCATTTTACTTTCTTGGTCACTTAGTCTGAGAAACATTCTTCAGAAGTAAATACTGTAACAACTTTTAATTTGTATCTATTTGTGTGAACTTGTGCAAAGCTAAGGTGGTCAGGATCTTTCATTGCCATTACTTATGCATGTTCACTTCTGCTGTTACACTTGTTGAAAAAGTGGTAGGAACCTCCCACCCCAGTAGGTTTCCAGAGGAAAGATACAATAGTTTGGGAAAAAAACAGTAGGGAAAACCATATAGCCAGCATTTTGATGTGAATTGTTGGGTTTTTTTTGGTAGCTGCAGATAAGAGATTTCGTTGAAGTCACAAAGTTCAATTGCTAATTAATTTTTCACAAGGTCTCTCTGATGCTTGACTCCATGTGGGGATCAACAAGCATTATGAAATTGTAGCTACACCAGAAAATACAAGGAGAATGAAGGACAAAGGCAAGCTTAACTAAGTTTGCAGTTTTTCCTACTTATTTTAAGAAGAAAAATTAAGTATATTTTTGTACACTTAAGTATTTTATACTTTTTTTCTTTTAGATTTTGTTAATACCTCTTGAATGTTTCTAAACATCAGTTATATTATGTAACAGGTAAAGTTAGGGAGTGTCTCAGATGTCATGTTGGCAGGTGTCATTCTGACCATCCTTCACCTTGTGCCCTTCTGCCCTATCTGTAACAGCAATTAGGCACTCAAAGCTTTGCAATCACAAACACCTTGTTCCAGCTCAGGACCATAAATTGATACACGATAATTCCACTGACGGGAAGTCCAGATTTAGTATGTAGGCAGTGCTGAGAGGGGATAGTTTGCATCATCATCGAATGGAAAAGGCATTTGTAAAAATAGTTCTCCTGTTTCAACCCTGACATTGGCAACAGTCAGTGCGGAGTTTGCACACTCTCCTGGATGGAGTTCCCACATTACAAAAATGTGCTGCAAGGTTAAATGCCTATTGAAAATTGGCCTTTGTGTTGTCAAAAGAATCAAGAGAGTTCAGAATCAGAATTTATTGTCACAAACAAGTCATGAAACTCAGTGTTTTGCGGCAGTACAATAGTGCAAACATTCATATTAAGACCATCTTACGATATTCCTTTAAATAATAAAAAAATAAAAATAGTAGGGCATGAAAAAGTAAGGCAGTGTCTTTGGTTCATTGATTATTCAGGAATCTGATGGCAGTGGGGAAGAAGCCGTCCTTGTGCCATTGAGTGCTCATCTTTAGGCTCCTCGACCTTTTTCCTGGAGTTTATTCCTGTCCTGAGAGTTGGTGCCTCCGTACCAGGCAGTGATGAAACCAGCCAGAATGCCCACCTGTAGAAGTTGGAAGGCATGTGGAAGAAAATATGTTGCAAGGTCAAGGCAAACAAAAATAGGAAAGTGGAAATTATGCAAATTCTCTGCTATGAGTTAATATGGATTCAACGGGGCAAAGGACTACTTCTGCGTTGTAACATGATTTGTTTTTAAATAAAGTTCAAGATTCTTTCATTGTTATGTAATAAAAAAGATTATTACACCAAATCTCCCTTAGTCTGCTGTCAGGTAGACAGAGTTTCCTGACACTCCTTTCAGTAAGAGAAAGAGAAGCAAAATAGAGTCCCTTCAGAGTCATTGAGTGTCCATGGATTCACCTCCAGTGCTCTTGCAGCACAGACTCTTGTTATGTCCATTGGCAAACCAAGCTCCAGATCCAAGATTAGGAAGCCTTCAATGACCAAGGCCCTTCTTTCTCCCAGCACCCTCTGAATCCCTGTTCTGATAACTGGTTCCCATGAGCTTGTCTCCAGCAGCCCACAACTTGTGTTGGTCCTTTGACTTCAATTTGCCTGCAGCCTGTGTGTGGGGCCTTCAGCCAATGGGCCTCTCACTGCTCTGCTGTCAAGGTCACTGTCCTGTAGGGTCATCTCTGCTTCTTCTGAACCGGGAGTGTTTCCCCTCATTGCTGGTAGCCTTAGCCGGTCCGCTGCTCCACCAGAGTATACTACCAACATAGGCACCACCATCTTGGCTGGCCACAAACCCTGCAGTTGCAGGATTTTAAATAAAAACATAGTTGTTCCTTTAACAGTCCATCTAAAGCCTGTACGAAGATGTCGGCATTTAGACTGGGTTTGGGGGGGGGGTTGGTTTGGACCCTGTTAGGTCCTTGGTTCTATCATCAGAGGTTTTAATAAACACTCAGAGAAGCTTGTAAGTTTACAGCACAAACTTTTACTCACATCTCAAGCTGCCGGTCATGTATGAATACACAGTTGCACTGAGCATGCTCACCACTCCGTGTGATGTGGCTCTTACAATGTGTCTCACTGAGCATGCTCACCACTCATATGTGATGTGGCTCTTACAATGTGTCTCACTGAGCATGCTCACCACTCAAATGTGATGTGGCTCTTACAATGTGTCTCACTGAGCATGCTCACCACTCAAATGTGATGTGGCTCTTACAGTCTTGCAGTGCTCCTGCTCCAGCATAAAATAGTCCCAAGTTTCCACTGTATATAACAGACCCTGTCGAGGAGTGCTGTGTCTCGACTCCATGCTCTCCCCAGGTCTGCACCAGCAGCAGTACTGCCATTACAGCCGCTCTGGCAGCACTGCCAATTTTTCTCAGTTAGATTTTCAGAAAAAAAATCTTTCCACATCTGCAGAGTAACTTAAAGTACATATTTAAACAAAATATTGAGTTTTTTTTTTTACAGATCACTTTCTGATAAAGCAGAGCAAGTAGAATATTACTCAGCATTTGTCTGAATGGGACATAACATTTTATAACTCTCTCATTGCCATTCATGTACAAATGACCCCTCATCCTGAATGTACAAAGTGCTGGAAGTGCAAGTTGCTAATAATATTGTGAGTTTGTGGGACTTTGGTCATTTACAGAACAATAGACTCATCTCGTTAGCCTAATATGGTTTAAAGATGAGAAGGAAGCAGAGGGACAATAGAGTTGGAAAGAGAGGAGTTGGGAAAAGGCTACTGAAGGCAAAAGAAATGGGAAGGTTGCATTAAGGGAACAAGGGAGGTAAAGGGCAAAAATGGGAAAATAATGTGAAAAAATACAAATGTTGAAAATAGTTCCCCTTCAGAGACAATGATGCAATGGTTTGGCCTTTCTCTATCCAGGTCACAAGTTGTTGACATCATAGGAGCAAGCACCTTTTCACTGAAAGTATGCTTATGCTGTTAATTTCCAGCCCTAATCTTTTGCAGTGAATTTAAGTGGCAATGAACTTGGAAATGCAATTTTATGCAGCTGATGGGGCTGTTGTATTTGAGCTGCTGTTTTTGTGAACAAAAGTGGAGCAACGTGACTCAATCAGAAAATTATAGTGATTGACAACTACTGGGCAACTCTTCCTCTCTCCAGTATTGAAAGAATTTAACAGGTAGTAGAGTTAGTTCATTGATTACTGTCAAAACAACAAGCCATTTTTTATTGTTGCCTGTAACCTTTTATTTAATGTTGGAAGAAGTAAAAGCTACAGCTTGGGTCACTCAGTTCAGAACTGACATTCCAGTTCTACAGTAGCAAAGGACAAATTATTCATGAGGGCCTGATAACCCTTATTCATCCCCAGTCCATTGTACTCTGAAATTAATTCCATTGACTTCAATGGATGAATTTCAAAGACAGATCAACAGACTTGCCCTAACCCCATTTAGTACGTTACTTGCTATCAGTGAAACTCAGAAATCTGCAGATGCTGTGATTGTACAGTAAAGCACTAGTATCCAGCGCCTATGGAGATTGGTAGATGCTGGATAAGTGAATTTTCTGGTTGCTTGAGATTGGGTGTGGCATGATTGGTGAACTAACTGCTATGGACAGTGCCATTTTTTTAAACCTATTTGTGAATACAGACCTGGAGGAAAGAAGAGGGAGAGGGGTGGGGGTTGAACAGAAACCAGAGAAGTCGATGTTAATGCCATCTGGTTGGAGGGTGCACAGATGGAACATGAGGTGTTGTTCCTCCAGTTTGCATGTGGTCTCAATCTGACAGTGCATGAGACCATGGACAGTCATGTTGACATTGGATTGGGGCAGGGAATTGAAATGGGTGGCCACTGGTAGATTCCCACTATTGAAGTAATCAGTGCAAACATGCTCAGTGAAGTGATCTTGCAGTTTGCATCCAGGCTCTCCAATGTAGAAGAGATCACAAGGGGAGCACCAAATATAGTAGATGAACCTGCAGATTCACAGGTGCAATGTTGCTTCACTTGGAAGGAGTATTTGAGGCCCCGAATGGTGGTTGTGGGCACAGGTGTAGCATTTTTTTCTGCAGTCACAGGTGTAGGTGCAGTTATATGTGGATTGTGGAGGATTATGTGACCTCTCTGTCTGGAACCTTGTGGATTGTGGAGGATCATGTGACCTCCCTGTCAGGAACCTAGCTGGATATCACCTGCCAATCAAGATTGGACTCCAGCCACCCTTTAGTACACGCCTTACTATTGGCTCATTTGAATGATGCAACATCATCATTGGTCAGCACTGGAGGAGTTGTTGGCAAGGTATGCACTACCCTTAGAGCAGGACCATAGTATTGTTTGGCAGTATTAGTATTGAACTGCCCCTTCCCTTCCCCAGTTGATACAGGGAACTGGGAGTGTGCGCTTAAGTCCCTGTCTTGTTAGAGTGTGTTAGTAACCATAGTAGCCGTATGTTACTTAACACTGAGTCAAACAGGGATCAGGAGTGTCTGCTGAAGTCCCTGTCTGTGAGTGTGCACAGTTGCTGGAGAGTGTGATTGGGTAAACAGCCATTGGTACAAAGGACCCTTGGGCCCGATGTGCCTGCTTACACCATTATAGTTTTTGTCTCGTCCCCTGTAGAAGAAAGGTGGCCGCCAATATCGGTCCAACTTGGATCCGATGTAATTGCCTGTACAGCTATTAATTAGAGTGATTAAGTGTTGTTTGACATCTTCCCCTGTTTGATTCCCATGTGTACAATAAAGTTACCTCTAATTATGACACTTGTGTCTGGATTTTTCTCTCTGAAAACCCACTGAACCTGATACTAATCCAATACAACAGGAGCCAAGGGGGGTGATTGGTGGGAGGGAGGAGTGGATGAAGGCAGGGAGAAGTCCCTGCAGAAGATGGAGAGGAAAGGGGAAGAATATCTGGTGGGAGGGAAGCACATAGTAGGTGGGGAAAATGGCAGAGGATGGTATTTTGGGTGTATAGGCTGGTGGGGGTGATAGGTGAGGACAAGAGGAATCCAAATCTTGTTAGGTGTGGAGGTGGAGTGGGCCAGGCAAATGTGTGAGTAATGCAGGATATCCAGGTGAGGGTTAAGTTGATGGCAGTGGAGGAGAAGTATGTTTTTTTGAAGAGGGATGACTTTTTTGTTGGCTATGTGGAGGTATCCATGCCTCAAGCCTAGGTGGGCAAGACTTCTCAACTCTTCCTCTGCTTTATTGATGACTGCAATGGTGCTAACTTATCCTTGTCAATTTTATCCACTTTGCTGTCAACTCCCACCGCAACCTTAAACTCACTTGGTCCATATTTAGCAAACCTCTCCCCTTTCTTGATTTCTCAGTCTCTATCTTGGGAGATAATCTCCCAACAGTCATTTTCTACAAACTGACCAACTCTGACAGCTACCTCAACTGCATGTCTTCTCACCCTGACCCCTGTAAGGATTCCATTCCTCTGTCTCTGTTGCATCTGCTCCCAAAATGAGGTCTTCCATGTGAGATCATCCGAGATGTCCTTCTTCAAAACATTTGGCTTGCCCTCTACTACCATCATCTGGGCCCTCACCTTCACTGATTGCGATCTGTTGGTCAGGAAGTCAAGGATTCTGTTGCAGAGGGAGGAGCTGAAGCCAAGGACACAAAGTTTATAGATGCATTTTCTGGGGGGTATGGTTTTGAAAGTGGAGCTGTGGTCGATAAACAAACATCTAAATAGGTGTCCTTGGCATGTATTTCTTACAATTTCAGGTCAAGTTATGATGGAGGATTACATGAACTTGCACTGAATCATTGATACAAATTACCTATATTGTGCATGAGTCCATATGAGAAAAAAACACTCTTTCTAATTACCCTCTTAATTCTTGTCTTTGATCAGGGAAATAAGTTATTCACTTTCCATACTCTTTTAAAACCTTGAATACTCTTCTGAATACTCTCACTGCTGTGTTTGCAGGAATGAACTGACTCCAATTTTACCCATCACGAGTTTGTAATTTCATCAGAATGGTAACACAAATGACAATTAGCTCTGGTACAGAATCCAGTCAGATTATTAGAATAGAGGAAACATTGCTCTTTTGGGAGGTATTCATCATGTTAAGAAAAAATGCATTTTATAAAATCCTTGTGTATTTGTTTCTTTATTTTCAAGTTAAATTTTATTTTGCATGCAATATATGGCATTTTATGTTTCAGAATTTACCACTGTTAGTCATGGATCAGTTTATTTTAAGAATAAGACTTACTCTTTGAAATGGATATTTTTACATATTAATTAGATATTTGATTCTTCATGTAAAAAGATAGTTTGGAAAATGAGTCTGGAGGTTTTTCAAGCTTAATGATAAATGCAATTTAGCTGAATAGGTATGATAATGTTTGAGCAGATATTGTAAGTAAATGGTAAAATTCATTCCTGAAACAAAAAAAAAGCCTTCTAAAGCTGCAGCAATTTGTGTCCCCGTGCCTGAAGAAATCACAGAAGTCAATAGTGATTTTTTTTTTTTGCAATGACAGTGCAATATGCTTGTTAGGTTTGTTCAATGTGCTTTAATAGCTGGCAGGAACTAAGCTGGAATAAAAATAAAAATATTTTTTTCAGTCATCTAATTGTATTACATCAGCACAAATCCATGAAATCAATATTTAAGAGCTTCAATTAGCTGCCTTTATCTGCATCTAATTTGGCCAATCTACAGTGACCATAAGGAGATAAGAAATAGCCTTGCCTGATTCTCTGAATTATAACCAATTCCAGCAGGTATTCTCAATTGCATTCACCTCCAATCTTGTTGGTCTATGATAGTAAGCTTTTATCAAAATGTTGGAAAGCTGCACAAAAATCAATGCATCAACAAATCTTGTGTGTATCACTGGGTAAACAGCAGCTTGCATTTGGGTAGAAGCTTAAATATGATGAGTATTCCATTGGGATGTGGAAAATGAAGAGTAAAAAAAATAATTAAAATGATAAAACAGGCATGTTGCAGTTTTAATAAGAGGAGTATTCTATTGGGATGTGAAGGATTAGAAATGAAGAAAATGCATAAAAATTATAACAAACAAATAGCAAACCACAAAAAAATGAATCTATGACTCTACTTTCCTTCCGAGCTTCCATTTCATTTGATTTCATCAATGACCAAGGATCAATCAGCTTCAGACTTCAGTAGCTAAACATCCTCAAATATTCTGTGCTCTGCCCATTTCCATTCTGATGTCCATTCACATTTTATTCTGCCTCCCACCCTTTCCTACATTCCCAACTCTTTCCCAGTGGCTTAGATCAGCCCCTGACATTTCATGACTGCAGATCAAATTCTCCATCTAGGAGAGACTGAAAGATCTTCCACTGAACAAACAGATCAAATACTGAAATATTTTGGAGTGAACTAATTCAGGTCAACAGAGAAACTATGGGTGAAGTCCAAAACAAAAGAAACATAACAAAATTATTGATTACAGAGCACAAGTGCTGAGGCCAACTGAAAATTTGAGGAACAAGAACAATGTATTTTTGCTGGTAAGGGTCATGAGATGAGTAAGTAAAGTTTGGCCTGATCAACCAGTTGAATGATGGAACATACTTTAGTGCCTGACTAGACATTTCTTGTTCCTGTATGCCTGCTCTCACACTGAATATTATGGCACTGTTGAGGCAGTCACATTACTCTTCCCATATGCTGAGAGGATATTTTGTCCCAATGTCCAGATCAACGATGGATTAGAACTTCTGTTGCTCCTTCAGCTGAGCTTTATCCACTATATGTTTGAGAAGAATGATTGTGATCAGTATTGGGTTTTCATTTGGAGTAGCTCATTTATCTTCTTAGGTGTAAATAAAAGCTGGAAGTCCTGTTTCAGATGTTCAACTCAATGGTCACCAACTCACAAATCCATGCTGCTATTGGCCATCCTGGCAATAGATGATGTAGGCTTGGAGCAAGCATGTAGTGGGAAAGTGATTGTAATGTGTTTTGTAGTCTTAATGTTCCAATAGTGAAGACAATAAGCATTTAGAATGGCTGATGCTATGTCAATTAAGTCCGCAACTTTCTGCTGGAATGTATTTAGCCTTTGGAGTGTTGTTAGAATTGAGAGTATTCTCTCACTACAGAACACCTGCCCTCTGATCTTCTCCTTCAGTCACAAAACTTGTGGCTGATCCAGTTGAGTTTCTGGTTCAAGGTGACCCTTACTCTGTTGATGGTGGAATAAAATTGCAATGGTGTTAACTGCTGTCTGTTAAAAGTTGGTAGTGAGGAGATGATCATTGCCTGGCACTTTTTTGTTATTTTCCACATTGATCCACGCCTGAAAATCTACATAATTTGCACGCCGGCGTGATCTGTCTCATTGGCTGAGGAATTGGAGCGAAAATTGAGCAGTAGTAACTGTCGTCCTTCAGACTTTATCATGGAAGGAAGATCATTAATGAAGCAGAAATAATTCACAAAATTCTGTAGATACTGTGATTGGAGTTTAAAAATCCCCACACAAAATGGTGGAAAAGCTCAGCAGGTCAAACACTGTCCTTTATATAGCAAAGGTAAAGATACACAACTGACGTTTCAGGCTTGAGCCCTTCACCAAGGTATGAGAAAATGCCGGCAAGTGTCCGAACAAAAGAGTGGGGGGGTGGGGTGGGGGGTGGCAAAGGCAGGAGATGATGATAGGTGATGAAAGGAGGGAGGGGACAGTAGCAATGAGGGGGAAGGACTGGGTGGGTGGAGGAACTGGAAAGTCAGGAAAGGGGGAGGGGAAAGAAAAGGTGAGCAGGTTTAGTGGAAGGGAGTAAAGTCAATGTTAATGCCATCTGGCTGGAGAGTTCCAGCTGGAAAATGAGGTGTTGTTCCTCCAATCTGTGGGTGGTCAGGGTGGGACAGTACACGAGGCCATGGACAGACATGTGAATGCAGGAGTCTGACTAGAAATTGAAATAGTTGGGTACTGGGAGGTCGCTGTAGTTGCGAACAGAGCAGAGGTGATGAGAAAAGCAATTTCCCAGTCTGCAACTGGTCTCTCTGATGTAGAGAATGCCACAAAGGGAGCACTGGATGCAGTAAATAAGTCCTCTGGATGTGCAAGTGAATTGTTACTTCACTTGAAAGGTCTGTTTGGGGACCCCGGACTGTGGTGAGGGAGGAGGTGTGGGTGCAAGTGTTACAACTCCTGCAAGCACAGAGGAAGGTGCGGAGGGTGCGATAGGTTGGGGAGGGATGAGTGCACCAGAGAATCGCAGAGGGAGTGGTCCCTGCAGAAGGCTGAGAGAGCAGGAGAAGGAAAAATGTCTACTTGGGTGGATCCTGCAGTAAGTTCTGGAAATTCTGGCAGATAATGTGTTGGATGTGGAAACTGGTAGGGTGATAGGTGAAGATGAGGGGGATTTTGTTTGTTGAGACTGGGGGCAGAGGGGGCCAGGGCAGATGAGTGGGAAATGGAGGAGATGCAGATGATGGCTGAGTTGATGGTGATGAAGGGGAAGTCATGTATGTGGAAGAATGCAGACATTTTAGAAGATCTGGACTGGAAGACCTCATCTTGGGAACAGATGCGATGGAGACAGAGAGATTGATAGAATGGGATGGAATCCTTGCAGGGGAAAGGGTGTGAGGAAGTGTAGTCCAGATATTTGTCAGAGTGGAAGGTTTGTAGTATATGCTGGTGGAAAGCTTGTCTCCCAAGATGGAGACAGGGAGATCCTGGAAGGGAAGAGTGTTATCGGAGATGGACCAGGTAAGTTAGAGGATTTGGTGGAAGTTGTCCACAAAATGTAGGAAGTTGACAAGCTCGTCATGGGTGCACGAGGCAGCCCCAAGGGAGGAGTTGAAGTGGCTTACCTGTGTAGGCTCGCAGCATGGATTGTTCCACAAAGCCCACAAATAGGCAGGTGCAGCTGGGACACGTGCAGGTACCCATGGCTACTCTTTTGAGTTGGAGGAAGTGAGATGAGTTAAAGGAGAAGTTATTTATAGTGAAGACAAATTCTGCCAGGTGGGGAAGGGTGGTGGATGAGGGTGACTGGTCAGCTCTTTGGCCCAGGAAGAAATGAAGTGCTTTCATACTTGAAGCAATGTCATTAATGAAGCAGGGTCATAAATGACTGGGCTTAGGACACTGCCCAAAGGAAATCCTACTTTCATGATCTGGGGTATGGATCATTGACTTCCTACTGCCCAATCACTTTCCTTTGCCCAAGTTCATCATCATCCAATTGCACAAGTACAACCAGACAGAACACACATGAAGAAAACAATACATATTCTGGACAAATATACATAAATAAAAATGAATAAATATTGTTTAATCAATATGGAGTCTTGGATGGTTGGCGTGAGCATTTCTTTTGATGTTCAGCATTCTCAATGCCCTGGGAAAAAGCTATTTCTCAGTCTGGTGATGCTGGCTCTGTATTGCCTGTATCTTTTTCCTGAAGGGAGTATCTGAAAGATGCTGTGTGTTAGATAATAGGGGTCATCTATTTAGAGGGACTTCTGTGCAAAAGAGGGATTTTTACACATCCTCATCAAACAGCATTCCCTGTAGCTCATGTCAATGGGGAAGGAGGTGGAGGAGGGAGACTGCAGTGATCCTCTCTGCCACTCTTATGGTCCTGTGGTTTGACCTCTGATTCATTTCTCTGCAATAACTTTACCACACTGTGATGCAGCTGGCCAGGACGTGATCAATAGAGCTCCAATAGAAGGTTGGCATAATGGTAGCTGGTAGCCTTGCTTGTTTCAGTCTTTTCAGTCTTCTCAGGAAGTGCCTTCATTGTTGCACCTTTCTGACAAGTGAGGAGATGTTGTTAATTGGACTCTTAGGAACTTGGTGCTCTCTACTCCGTCAACTACTGAGTTATTAAGGTGTAGTGGAGAGTTGTCATTCCTGGTCCTAAAGTTCATGTTCATCTCCTTCATCTTGCCATGTTGGGACTCATTATTATTTTCACACCATATCACAAGTCACCACACATAGATAAGCATTGCTTTGATGTCAAGGGCAGTTATTTTCATCTCATCTCTGCAGATCAGCTCTCTGCTCCAGGTATGGACCAAAGTTTGGATGATCCTGACAAAGCTAAATGTTGTCCATCAGATCACTAAAAGAAGCTTGAAATCAATTTTGATATCTTGTGGATAATTGTGAATAGATGGGTGGATAGTAACTGGTCAGATTGGATTTGTTATGTTTTTGTGGTTGAGTCACACAGTGTTTTTTGCTAGATTGTCAAATAAATCCCAGCATTGTAGCTATAATGGAACAGCTTGGCGAGAGGCATGGCTAGTTCTGGAGAGCATGACTTCAGTACCAGAATTGGGATGGTGTTCTGATCCCGTATCCTTTGCTGGATTCAGTTACTCCTAACCATTTCTTGATATCACATGGAAAGAATGGAATTGGCTGATGTCTGGCGCTTTTGCACGTGATAATTTCAGGTGGAAGCTGAGATGGAATATCATCTCAATAATTTTATCTGACCAGGCTTTTTTTTTTGCACTCGCTTGCTAGAGCCAGTCATTATGGCAGATGGATTGTTCTCAGAGTCTCCGCTTTCCCCTTATTTATCCACTACCAACTGTGGGTCAACAGCAAAATCTAAAACAGATTAATTTCATTTCAGCCAGTTCTGTGATCCAACCATTTGTAGAAAAGGAAGAGATTTCAATTCAGCAATTCGACACTCCAGCAATGAGACACATTAGCTGTGAAATAGGACTGCGAATCTAAGGGTACTATTTACTTCAAATTCTACTTGTGAATTTGAAACATTTTTTTGCACATTTGTTTCTTCATGACAAATTGGATGGAGTGGCAGTGAATGTGTTGTATGATGTGAAGCAGGTGGCATCAATTTGTGTTTTGCGGTGATATAATGCCAGTTTAGCTGAAAAGAACAAAGTTGGACACCAAAATCTGGAAATTGCCCTTCCAACCACACTTCAGACTGATGTGGAAGCATTCTTTCATTATCACTGAGTCAATGCATCTGTACATATCTGTACTTGTATAATGACAAGAACCTCTGGAATTCCCTCTCCAATAGCACTGTAGGAGTAACTATATCACATAGTGTGAAGTCATTTAAGAAAACTGTTCACTGTCACTTTTAGATACCTGTAGAAGGGATTTAAAAAAAAAAATAAAAATACTTTATTCACTATAAATTATTTGCAAAGGAGAACCATTCAAAGTCTGTTCCCACCTTTACTCTCATGTCTGTACATTAATATCACTGTGCATTATTATATTTGATTCATCTGGGATGAACCGTGACAAGGACCCTTGCATCCTTATCCACACACACTCAAAATGAATCTACATTCAGAAAAGAGCTGGGTGACTGTCTCCTTTCCATGACTGTCATCTTGGGGCAACAGGCACTGTGGGTGATGTACAGGAAGGATCTGACTGGGAGGGCTCTTCTCACTGCCAACCAGGCCAAGTCCTGGCGCTTGTTCATGAGTACTGGTGATGAGGCATTCTGCCAGATGGCCTGGATGGTCTGCTCAGAGAAATTGACTCCATCAAGTCTTCGTCTCTTAGTGTTTGCAGGACATTCCTTGCTGACTACTGCCTGACGACCTTGTGGTCAAAGCTGTTGGACTGGTAAAATATTTCCATGGAGGATACATGGTGTGGCAAAGTCCAACTGACTGGGATATTGCATGGCAACAGGGCCACACCCATTCTTTGCAACATCTGGAAAAGGTAGAATCTCAGCACATAATGGTATTTAGTTCCCTCTTACTTTGGTTCCACTCACAGCCTGATGCATTTCAAAAAATTATGTTCTTGACAGTAATATGCCCCCTCTTCAATACTCTTTGAAGAAAGGTAGAAGTCAATATAAAATTACCCCATCTGGGAGCAGGAAACTCTAGATGGAGACATAGTAACCTAGAAATTGAATGAGAGAATCCATATTACAGAGCAGCACAGATATTTTATAACATTTCTGATAACAATGGCTTGAAATTTTCCCTATCTTATTGAGCCACAGAATCCCATAGTTTTTATTTTAATCACTCCTGTTGAAAAGTCAGTCATTTTTTAGATGAATGTTGGATTGTTCTGGTATCATCTGTGAAGTTTGTGTTTCTTGTCAAGTAGAGATTTGATTTCCTCATTATGATCATTGAATTGATCTGGTTGTTTCCATGCCTTTGGTCCAATCTTTCCAGAGGCAGTTCCATATTTTGTGTCTGTGAATAATGTCCAATAATCCTCCACATCATTTGGATTAAGGCTCAGATTTCCTAAATGGTTGCCAGGTTCTGCTATAAATCTGTACCATCCTTGTGTTTGTTTGCCATGAGTTGTTTAACAGACTTTATGCCTTGGGGTTAAATGAAGTTTTTTTTTAAATTTAGACATACAGAATGGTAACAGGCTTTTCAGCCCATGACCCCATGCCACCCAATTCACTTGCAATCCCAGTACATTTTGAATGGTGGGAGGAAACTTGAGGAGCTAGAGGAAACCCATGCAGACACGGGGAGAATGTGCAAACTCCTTACAGACAACAACAGATTCAAACCCAGATCACTGGCGCTGTATCAGCATTCACTTAACTGCTATGCTAACCATGCCACCCTATGCCAGCTGTACCATCCTATTGATATTAAGGACAAAGTCAACAATGGGATAGAAAAAGCCAGATCTACTTTTGGAAGAGAGTGAAGTATGGAAATGAACAGAAGACAATTAATGATCTGGACGCACTGCAATTCACCTGCCACTACATCTGTCCACAGCAATCTTACTGATTCTCCGCTCACCTCTAGATCTCCCTGGACTACAGAAGCACACGTCAGACTGTTTTTCATTGATTATGGCTCACATTTCAACACCATCATCCCCTCAGTAATGGTCAGCAAGCTTCAAAACCTGGGCCTCTGCACCTCCCTTTGCAACTTGATCCTTGACTTCCTTATCAGAAGACCACAGTAAGTGTGGATCGGTAACAATTTCTCCTCTTCACTAACAATAAATGTGCTTGGCCCACTGATTGACTCTCTCTACACCAATTACTCTGTAGCTAGGCACAATTCAAATTCCATCTACAAATTTGCTGAAGACACCACAATTGACTTCAAGATCACAGACAGCAATGAGGAAGTGTACAGGAGTGAGATAGATCAGCTAGTTGAGTGGTGTCGGAACAACAACCTTGCATTCCATGTTAGCAAAACTAAGGAACTGATTGTGGACTTTAGGAAGGAGAAAGCAGAAGAACACAAACCAGTCTTCATCAAAGGGTCAGCAGTGGAGAGGGTAAAGAACTTCAAATTCCTGGGTGTCATCTCGGAAGATTATCCTGGGGCCATCATATCAATACAATGATGAAGTCTTACCAGCAGCTATATTTTATTCAGAGCTTGAGGAGATTTCATTTGTCACAAAAGACTCTTGCAAATTTCTACAGGTGTACTGTGGAAAGCATATTGACTAGTTGCATTACTGTCTGGTATGGAGGTGTCAAAGCATAGGAGAGGAAAAGGCTACAACAGCACCATCATGGGCATTAGTCTTCTCTTCATTAAGGACACCTCTAAGAGGCAGTGTCTCAAGAAAGTGGCTTCTATCATCAAGGACACTTACCACCCAGGCCATGCCCTCTTCTCACTGCTACCATCAGGAAGGTGATACAGGAGTCCGAAGATGAACACCCAGCAGTACAAAAACAGCTTCTTCCACTCTGCCATCAGATTGATGAATGGACAATGAACCATAGACACTACCTCACATTTTTTCTCTTCTTTTCCAATAAATTATTTATTTTTAAAAAGTGTATTTACAGAAATGTAAATTATGGCAATTTTTGCACCTGTTATGCACAATACTGCAGCCACAAAACAACAAATTTTGTAACACGTTCACCACAGTAAATCTGATTCTGACATATCATGCAGCTTATCTACTTCCACATAACTGCCTGCTCAGATCAAGTGGAAAAAACAACATCCAGATACATGGATTCTATCCAAGACAAATGTCCTGGATACCTACTGTTGATCGAATAGCAAAATCAGAAGTATAGGACATGTTAGAAGAATGTCTGAGGACAGAATACCAAGCAGTTACTTTATGGAGAACTGACTGAGGGCAGTCATGTGATGGATAATAAAAGTGATTCGAAGTCTCTCTCTGAACACCAAAACTCTCCGAAGAGTTTCAACAGTGATACACAGCCTTGGGAACAACACACATTGAATCATCCAATTTGATGCACGTGCAAAAGAGCCAGTGGTCATTCACATGAGGAAGCTGGAATGGAGGAAGAAGAGGGAAAAGGAGAACCTCGAACAACAAGAAGCACTGATGCTATATCCCTACACTTCTGTTATCTGTGTGAAGGGTACTTTCAATCCCAGATTGGTCTAATCAACCACCTTCATGCACTAATGACTAGATGTTGTGGTCTTTCTTGAAAACCAGTGACGATCAACAAGCTTCAGATAAACTTGTAAAGCTGAGATCTACCAAATTATTTATCTCATACCTGTTTGATGCTATAGATTTCAGTGGTAGCAAAGGGCATTCAGTTTGAACAGCAGTTCAGAATGTCAGATGAAATGTCATTCTTCATTTTAAAGAGTAAAACATTTGCTGTGACTCCCAGTGCAAATTATTTATTAAACTCACTGCCAATGAGCGCATTGGGGATGTGTGAAAATTGTATCACTTAGCACTGAATGTTGCTCGGGAGGGAACAAAAAGTTTTAATTTTTTGTTTTGTTTAAGTAAAACCAAGCGGAGCACAAATGTTGATTCTCTGAATCATCTATCACTTCCAGAAATATAACATCAGCTCTAATCTGATGGTATATTGAAGCCAAGCCTTGAATTCATTAAACTGAATACAACAAACTGATCTAATTGTTCTTGCTCATCCATCAAACTTTACCTTGTTTTGACGGTTTTTAAACCTGAGGAGTTCAAAGCTAGAACCACTTTTGAGAGAGATGTTACTAGTTAGCCACGTTTCTTCCTTGAGTGCCACCTTTAAGTTTAGATCTAAGAACGAATGGACCTCAATGATGTAATGAAACTGTTAAACAATAATAATTGGAATTATCTCACTCAGATCAAACTATCATAAAATGTGATTGAATATTAATATGAATTTACTGAGAGGTTGTTGGTTCATTGCTTTTCCTTTTCATTTGGTGAAATATCAGTAAAGATAAAATTTGTTTGTTAAGGGATCTTATCTTTCCACTGATCCTCTGGTGGAGTAATGGCATCCATTCTGAAGAACCGCAAGGAAATTGCTGAAGAAAACCTCCTGATATGTGCCTGATAGATTATGGAATGATCCATGTGACAGGAACACTAAACACATTGACTTTATGAGATGTACATACTTCAATACTGGCCCACACAGTCCTGAAGCTGTTAATTATGAGGATTCATTTATGTTGTTACCATTAATGGTCAAGGGAAAGGAAACAATCTTTCTCTTGTTTAAAATGTTCACAACTTGGATCTGAATGTTGCTGACCACACAATATGAATGTCATTCATGTCTTTCTGAAACTGCTATCAAAGGAATGAATGGAGCTGTGCACTTTGAAATCACCTGCAATCAGCCCTGTGGTTATTAATGAAGTGGCTGAAGGTGATTGACCTGAGGTTTCTCCACTATGAAACTTATGGAGCAACATTCTGAGCTGCCTCAATTGGCTTCTGAAAACCACAGTCATTCTCTGACTATTGTCTTCATGACAACAATGTCAACTCTCTTCATTCTGGCATTTGACACCTACAGCCTTGTCTATAGAAGTATTCTGATGCTTTCTGAGATCGATTTCTTGTGCTGAATGCAGAATTAATGGTGGAAAGCAGGTTGTTGGTAAATATTCCTTGATGTCAATGTTGATGAGTACTTCAGTGATCATAATTTTCTGCATAATGCACAATATTACTCAGCAAGATTTATAATACCTGAAACCAATACTGGAGGAAACATAATGAATGAAAGAAAAGTGGTGACCACAGAGGGGTTGAGTAATGGAGAGGTTTCAGTCAAACCTCTACTAATGCCATTCATTGAGAGCAACATTGGTTAAACATGTGGTGATATACCACTGGCCTACTGCAGGGGGCAACCTCTGTACCTGCAGGAGTGTAAGGGGACAGGACAACACCTGGACAGCTTTCAATCAGTTGGCTTGAATGGATCAAGCCCCACCCAGTCGGGTGTCAATCACCGTCCAGGATATAAGCCTGCGCTGGCCTCCCAAGGCCTCACTCAGAGTTGCTGCAGCCACCTGGCTTTGTGGAAGTCTTTGTCGATTAAAGTCTGTTGTACCATCTTTATCTTTGTGTGTGTCTGATTCTGGCTAATAGTGCACCACCAAACAATACCATCGGACATTGCACAGACATGATAGATATCCATTAAATTATGAGGGAGATAGTTTAGATTGCAGGAAACTTATCCTAATACTGTATTACTCAGGGACAAATTTTCTGAACAGCCTGCTTTAATGCTGCAGGATTCAATGATTCTACGACAATAACTAACATTAATATCAAATTTCAAATTTATTGACAGAGTACATACATGACATCATATACAACCCTGAGATTCATTTTGCTGTGGGCCAGGCAGAATTTCTACTCATTGATAATAATAAGCTAGCATTGCAGTATCTCAGCTGTAGGCAAAAGTACAACATATAAAGTAAGGAGAAAGGATTTTACATTTAGCATCTTGTGTAAGAATTTACATTGAGGTGGAAAAGTCTCTCAGAACATGAATTAGGTTGGAAAGAACTGTCACAATCTCACCTGAATTGGGCTGGCATCAGGGTCCAAGTGGAAAGGATTAAAAAAAAAAGACTTTGAACTTGATGTGCTTGAGGAGGAAAGGAGGACATACTCTATATTGTTGCCTTTTATTTTTAAATATTGTTTAACGGTCATAAAATATGCTTTAGATATTATAGATTTTTAAAAAGCCATGCAAGACAAATGAGAGACTTAGGAATAAATACTTGTAAAAAGACAAATGAAGCTATACAACCCAAATAAGCATTTTTTATATAAGCACATGGAATGTAAAGAACAATAGTCACAGAAATGGCTCTTCAGCCAACTCAGCCGTGTTGACCAGGTTGGCTTTCTGGACTAGTCCATTTGCTTTCATTTGGTTCATTTCTTTCTCAACACTTCCTATCCATATATTTGTTCAAATGTCTTTCATAATTGTATCCATTTCTACAACTTTCTCTGGCAGCTAATTCCAGATATCTTAATGTATTGTTGCCTAACTTCAACTCACTGATGATCTCAGAGAGCCGATAGGAGATAATAAAGGAATAGTAATATATTTAAACTCATGAGCATGTACTAATCCCAATCTCCTGTTACTCTTTTCCTTTTAAGTGGTAGGGATCTTGGTCTAGAAAATTATTCAAGTTATTTTTGGCTTTAAAACAGCATGGTCGATCATTCTAATGCTGTGAAAAATCTCCTAAAGAGTGACAACTTCAGTTATGAGGTTCATCGAGCAACGTTGTTGAGTTTCCAGTGTAAAGTTGCAGTGAAGCTGCCAACATGATGTGTGGCAAATTCTCACAGTCCTTAGCATAGAGGGTGTCTATTCTTTGCAATCTGATGTCAAAGGGACATACTCCCAGAAGATGGAAAAATATTCTGGTGTTGCTACTGAATACAATGATGAGAGTGGTATGGGAGGACACTTCCAGGGGTAGAGGAGAATCTGGCCAAGGTGCGGATGAACAGGATCCACATGAAGCATGTTCTTTGTGTAAGGGTGGGGAGGCCTCAAGTGACATCCAAGATCTTGGCAGTACAGTGACCCACAAAGTAGATTTGCTGCTTCACAGCACCAGAGACCCATGTTCTGACCTGACTTCAGTGTTGTCTGTGTGAATTTTGCATGGTTTCCCTGTGATTATGTGGATTTAACTCAGGTGCTCCACTTTCTTCCCTTATTACAAAGGCATGGAGTATTTGGTTTTATGGGAAGGATAATGTATGTGATAGCTTACTGTTAGCTTGAATAATTATTATTCTTTAGACATTTAGAAATATCATTTTCTTAATGCACTTAAAAAATTCTCAATTAAATAAACAGGCAGAATACTATTTGGATGGGGTGAAAATTCAGTCCTCAGATGTGCAAAGGGACCTGGGTGTCCTCGTGCAGGGAAACCTAAAAGTTAATGACTGGGTGAAATTGGCAGTGAAGAAAGCGAATTTCAAGAGGAATAGTGTATAATAGTGTATAAGAGTAAAGAGGTGTGATGAGGCTCTATGGGGCACTGGTGAGACCTCATTTGGAGTACTGTGTGCAGTTTTGGGCCCCTTATCTTAGAAAGGATGTGATGTTGTTGGAGAGGGTGCAGAGGAGATTTACTAGGATGATTCCCGGAATGCAAGGGCTAACATACGAGGAGAGTTTGGCAGCTCTTGGATTATATTCATTGGAGTATAGGAGAATGAGAGGAGATCTTATCGAGACATTTTGTATTTTGAAAGGTTTAGATAGGGTGGATGTGGGTAAGATGTTTCCCTTGGTGGGTGAATTGAGGACAAGGGGTCATAGTCTGAAAATTAGAAGTTATCCATATAAAACCGAGATTAGGAAGAACATTTTAGCCAAGAGGGTCATGGATCTGTGGAACTCGCTGCCACATAAAGCAGTGGAAGCCAGATCACTAGGAGTATTTAAACTAGAAATAGACAAGTATCTCATTAGTGAGGGCATCAAGGGATATGGGGATAAGGCCAGAAATTGGACTAGTGTAGAGTAGCTGAGTGTAGATTTACGGAATAGACTCGATGGGCCTAGTGGCCTGCTCCTGTTCCATTGTCTTGTGATCTTGTGAAGTTTACGAACTGTCCAGGAGATTCCTTCTGAAGTTGTATTGTAACTTCAATTATGTGATAAAATAGAAATCTTACCAAACAAGGAAAGTTTTGGAGGAACTCCCAGGATTCCCTTTCTGGTTGAATCTTCAGATAATTAGGGGAAAATTACACTTTTAGATTTACATTTATTTGTTTTGCTGATTTAAAAAAAAAAAAAAAATCCTGATTCTAATTCCCTGCTGAATGTAGACATTAGATTTTACATTTTCTGGTTTGTGATGAGAGAAAAAGTTTGAAGGTTCACAGAATGATAATCCTGGACATGTGTTAGTACCGAACTGTGAATTTTATTTACATGTGGGAGAAAGACACAGCAGGAGACATGTACATGGATATGCACACACACACATGCAAACACATGCAAGCCAGTAATGTAAAAATAATGCAAATTGGATATGTTAACTTCTCATCTCAACTCCCGATGAGATAGCAAGGGTAAAAACAATACCTGCCATCCCTCTTCCACAGCAGGCATGACACATCATTTAACAAAGATATACAAATCCAGCTACAAATTACAATGGGTGAGCCTTTACAGTACACACCTTATAATGATTCCTACAGTGTCATCAGCGGCTTGCAACCTGGAGTGTAGCTCAGGAATGGACTAAGGGGGGTGGGGAAGGGTGAACTAGCCCTTGTACTGGGATTTTATCCTGCAGCAAGCTGGCTAGGGGACTGGACCAGGTGATCTTAGGAGAGGAGGAGAACCAATTGGAAGGTGTCTTTACATGTGGGTAGGTCTGATCTTGATTGACATGTGGAAATGACTTTCCACCTGCCTCTTGCCTTGGTGGTCAGGTGACCAAACTGCACTTTGGTCTTGTCAGCTTCTTGACTCTCTGTTACATTCTACCCCTCAAAAGTCGCTACACCATGTCATTCTATACACAAACCAAAACAAACACTGGGGACGCTTTATAAATTTACACACGCAATAGAATAAGATAATGCACAATATTATGAGTTTAATGATTGTTGCCCAGTGAATTATGGTAGCCCACAACTATTTACTGCCCCAAAAGGCCACCAGCTCCTCCTTGGAGTGTGATGTTCGAGGTATCGATCCCTGACTCATTTAATTTTGTTCACTGACCTTTCTTATGTGGTCGGCCAAGTGAGTGATAATCCCTGATTCATCTGGAATGTAAAAGCAGCAACAACAGCACTGCCCTCGGATATGAGCAGCTACTTCAGAGCCATTCAATTTTACCACAGAACCATCTGAAGAGTCACCAGTTAGTTCAGTTGCCACTCGAGTTAGTGCACCCTCTGTGTGTTGAAGTGCCACAGAAGTCATGTCAGCCAGCTTTTCCTTCACAGTGGTCAGATGTATTACCTCTCAATTAGGCTGTGCCATATTGGGGGAAGTCTAGCATCCAGAACCTTTCCACCCCAATAATCACCCTCTTGCTCCGATGTTTGCTGTAGGCAGGGTGCTCCCCTGGTCACTGAGGTGCTGTATGTATGGTTCTACATATCCCAGATAGCAGCAGCTGTAACATCGCATGGGGAGCCAGAGGTAGACCTAATGCCACATATCCAGTGAGTACTGTTTAACACGAGGGAGCACCCAGTTTCAACCGTGGGCACCATTTCTGGATGTACTTGCTGCTTACTGTGTCCCACCACTGGTTGGAGCAGTGCTGATTATACCATCTGCACAAACATTTCTTACCTTGGTTCTCCAGCTGGGGAATCAATCTGAGAGTTGGGATATTGGTGTTGGCAAATCGTATGCAGGGAAATACCCACCCTACCAAGGGTCACTGGATGTGATGTTGGGGACCATTAGCTCCTGGCCCACTCAAAGCATGACATCAAACCCGCTGGAGCTTGACAATTTCTCCCAACTCTTTCTTTCTTGAACGTCGTAAGGGATCGATATCAGAGGCAGTGTGGACAGGAATCCTCATACACACCAGTAGTCTGATGTGTTTGCTCAGCTGGCCACTCTAAGGAAAGTGTTGTAGGATCTCCCATCACAAATCAATGCCATTGTCATTGGTGCCAGCATCCACAGATGTGTCATCCTGTGAAGGAGGACAAGTTCACTCTTCAGGTTAGATGTGTGTTCTCGCAGGTCATTCCAGGTTTCCCCCTCCCCCCACCCCCGGTTACTCAAGCCACTGCATGTACTTTGTCCATGCACTACAACCTCCCACCTCCTCAGTGGAAATGATGGACCTCCTCAGTGGAAATGATGGACCTCCTCAACTCACGGTGGCAATCGCTGTGTGTCAGGATTGCTTGGGATCATAGTGCGCTCGGCACTGGTGAACACTAAAGCTGAATGTCATGACCACATTGAATTTAACCTTTAAAGTCATATGAAGTTCCAAAAAAAAATGAACGTACCAGGGGCACCTCAATTAGTGACTGTGCTGTGCATCAATGTACATTCAGAATAAAAACAAATGGCCAAAGCAACACCAGGCCTGCCTCAGTGCTTAGACATCCAGACAAACAAGGAGCAGGCAGCAGGAAACTGAGGAACAACGCCAAGCTCGCCTCAGTCCTGATGCCGCCAGGCATTCCTTGAGCAGACAACAAAAGTCTGCTGAGGAGGAACAAACAAGACTCCAAGCAATGCAAACAAAAAGCCAGCAGGCAAAGGGCAGCATCATTTACTATGGCTAACCTGCTAAATGCTGCATTGAATTACTCCATTGAAATTGAATATTCTTCCTTTAATGCGGTTGTAATTGGGTCCATGTCAGAGGTATGCCAACACTGTGGAGCAAAGAAGTGAAAAGGGGAAACCCCATTGATATGTTGTTCCAACGGAAAACTTAGCATATCTCTACAGGCCAAGCCTCCACAGCCTTTGTAAATGCTCCTGCTTGCCGCCGCAGCAGAGTCCAAACATTTCCTAAAGATGATCGGAGCCTGCAACTCAGCATTTCATTAGACATCTTTGCAGCCAACAATAATTGAGTGCTTTATTTCCCGGGCAACTCTGGGTATTCTGCCAGTATATCTATCTATCTATATATACATTCTTCTTCTTCTTTCTTTGGCTTGGCTTCGCGGACTAAGATTTATGGAGGGGTAAATGTCCACGTCAGCTGCAGGCTCGTTTGTGGCTGACAAGTCCGACGCAGGACAGGCAGACACGGTTGCAGGGGAAAATTGGTTGGTTGGTTGGGGTTGGGTGTTGGGTTTTTCCTCCTTTGTCTTTTGTCAGTGAGGTGGGCTCTGCGGTCTTCTTCAAAGGAGGTTGCTGCCCGCCGAACTATGAGGCACCAAGATGCACGGTTGGAGGTGATATCAGCCCACTGGCAGTGGTCAATGTGGCAGGCACCAAGAGATTTCTTTAGGCAGTCCTTGTACCTCTTCTTTGGTGCACCTCTGTCACGGTGGCCAGTGGAGAGCTCGCCATATAACATGATCTTGGGAAGTCGATGGTCCTCCATTCTGGAGATGTGACCTATTTTAATCTTCTTCAGCATGATGCTGATACAAGCCATGAAAGACCTCAACAATGAAGACGCTGTTTACATCCGGTACCGCACGGTTGACAGTCTGTTCAATCTGAGGCGCCTGCAAGCTCACACCAAGACACAAGAGCAACTTGTCCGTGAACTACTCTTTGCAGACGATGCCGCTTTAGTTGCCTATTCAGAGCCAGCTCTTCAGTGCTTGACGTCCTGTTTTGCGGAAACTGCCAAAATGTTTGGCCTGGAAGCCAGCCTGAAAACTGAGGTCCTCCATCAGCCAGCTCACCACCATGACTACCAGCCCCCCCACATCTCCATCGGGCACACAAAACTCAAAACGGTCAACCAGTTATATATACATACATACACACAAACACACATGTGTGTGTGTTCGTTCGTGTTTGTGTTGCTTCGTAGTGTTGGTAAAAGACTATTGGAGCAGCAAGATCTCAGCAGTAAGTGCCTGACTCAGGGTAGTCTTATTCAGCTTTTAAGTGGAAACTCTGGTGGGGGGGGGGGGGTGGGGTCATCTTGTATGCCAGTTGTCTTGTATGCTGACATATACAATATTTCTTATAGACAGAAAAGTCAATTAACTGTGAAACGTCTGCATACTTTTCATTTATACAGAGGGTAAAAAAAATGAAACTGGTAGGTTGGGCATGAAAAGTGGAGAAATAAATAGTAAGCTGTGTGGAATATTGTTATGTAGAGGTCAGTGCAGTATATCACAGTTCTTCAAGGATACATCTATTCATTATCTGTGTTTCATTGTTTTAATTAGTCTGGCTCACGACTGATAAGAAAATGTCATATATTTGGATTTGATCACTAAAGCTGAAAATAAAGAGAAAGATTTACCAATCTGCTGAAGACATTTCTGTTTTCTTTTGGAGGGATGTGACAAGAATAATTTAAAAGGGATAAAATTGTCAATTGAAAACAAGCAATGCATGTGATGGTCTATCATGCTCAATGATGTTGCTGCCAGCTTTGAGGTCATGCTAAACACAGTGGACCTAATTCCTGATTGGTACTGAGATTAATCTGCCTGTCACTGATAAAGAGGGGTTGGTGTCAATTAAATTAATTTGGGAAGTTGAATTAGATTATGACTTGTGCTCAATTTAAATTGATGTCCTACACAAAAATTACTTCAGAGATTCAAGTGAAAACTAATAAACTGTACTTTAAAAATATTTTAACACCCAGATTTTATGCTCATGTATTGTGCTATTTAAATTAAATGTGATTTTCTGAATGTTGTTTCTGCAGTCCCAACAATGATCTGAGTTCCATAAATTATGCTTCAGTCTGCAGACTTAATGGTGAATTAGTCAAAATTGCTTACCACTGGGATAATTTATCGATATACAAATTAAACTAGGTTCAGCTGGGACTTATAATTGCTTTTAAAAGAGAGAATAAATACTTCAGTCTCTTCAGAATTGCTTTATTTCAATAGGCCTTTTTTTTAATCACTTTCGCTCCAATTGTCAACGTTTAAAAAACACAAAATTGGCTATATACATTGTAATGATATGGAGCTTTCAGTTCATCACAGATGGTAGCATCCCTATCTGCTGCAACAATATTACCACTTCTGAAAACAAAATGTGTGGGCTAACTGAAGGTATCTAGTGTATTTTTCCTAAAGGTACCTGAACTAATAACTTCCATTCAACAGTATAGTTAAAATAAAATAGACAATGTTGATAAGAATGATAATTTTTAATTTCATATTGCTATAAATTCATGAAAAAAAAAACTGATAATGAAACACCATTCTTCTTCAGAGTTTATTGAGGAGGCTGTAAAATGCTGGAAAACACAACCTTTTGCAATGTGAAAATTGGAAGCATTAATTCATCAAAAAGTGAAATTTATTTCTATTTATATCAAGTTTATAACTGTTAATTTAAACAAAGATGTGATGTGGTAGATGTGCTGTGTAAACATGGCAGCCTCTGTGGTTTATTTCATCAACCTTCGAGTAGTATTGCTTCACAGCTGTATTTAGAGGATTCTGGCTGGGTGCTACATGTCATTTTACTCATTTCCACGTGGTGGTGGTAAAGTGCAAGATCACATCCCATAAATACGAATGTTGGAGCGGATGGAAGACTAAGACTTTTCATCATTCATCGAGGATAACAAAACCTTTTTCAGTAAAACCTCAGGTATCCAGCACCAATGGGAATTGGTAGATGCCAGATAAGTGTATTTTCTGGTTGCTTGAGAGTTAATCATACAATGCCTTATACAATACAGTTGCATTGTTTCTTCAGCATGGCTTCGTGGATGAAGATTTATGGAGGGGTATGTCCACGTCTGCTGCAGGCTCATTGGTGACTGACAAGTCCGATGTGGGACAGGCAGGCATGGTTGCAGCGGTTGCAAGGGAAAATTGGTTGGTTGGAGTTGGGTGTTGGGTTTTTCCTCCTTTGTCTTTTGTCAGTGAGGTGGGCTCTGCGGTCTTCTTCAAAGGAGGATGCAGCCCACTGAACTGTGAGGTGCCAAGATGCACGGTTTGAGGCGATATCAGCCCACTGGCGGTGGTCAATGTGGCAGGCACCAAGAGATTTCTTTAAGCAGTCCTTGTACCTCTTCTTTGGTGCACCTCTGTCACGGTGGTCAGTGGAGAGCTCGCCATATAACACGATCTTGGGAAGGCGATGGTCCTCTATTCTGGAGATGTGACCCACCCAGCGCAGTTGGGTCTTCAGCAGCGTGGATTCGATGCTTTGCAGATTCTGCCAGCTTGAGTATTTCGATGTTGGTGATGAAGTCATTCACATGAATGTTGAGGATGGAGCGGAGACAGCACTGATGGAAGCGTTCTAGGAGCCATAGGTGATGCGGTAGAGGACCCATGATTCGGAGCCGATGAGGAGCATGGGTATGAGAACAGCTCTGTACACGCTGATCTTTGTGTGTTTCTTCAGGTGATTGTTTTTCCAGACTCTTTTGTGTAGCCTTCCAAAGGCATTATTTGTCTTGGCGAGTCTGTTGTCTATCTCTTTGTCGATCCTTGCATCAGATGAAATGGGGCAGCTGAGGTAGGTAAACTGGTTGACTGTTTTGAGTTCTATGTACCCGATGGAGATGTGGGGGGGCTGGTAGTCATGGTGGTGAGCTGGCTGATGGAGGACCTCAGTTTTCTTCAGGCTGACTTCCAGGCCGAACATTTTGGCAGTTTCTGCAAAACAGGACGTCATGCGCTGGAGAACTGGTTCTGAATGGGCAACTAAAGTGGCATCGTCTGCAAAGAGTAGTTCACAGACAAGTTGCTCTTGTGTCTTGGTGTGAGCTTGCAGGTGCCTCAGATTGAAGAGACTGCCATCCGTGCAGTACTGGATGTAAACAGCATCTTCATTGTTGAGGTCTTTCATGGCTTGTTTCAGCATCAGGCTGAAGAAGATAGTAAAGAGGGTTGGTGCGAGGACGCAGCCTTGCTTCATGACATTGTCAATGGAGAAGGGTTCGGAGAGCTCATTTCTGTATCTGACCCGACCTTGTTGGTTTTCGTGCAGTTGGATAACCATGTTGAGGAACTTGGGGGGCATCCGAGGCACTCTAGTATTTGACAAAGCCTTTTCCTGCTCACAGTGTCAAAGGCTTTGGTGAGGTCAACAAAGGTGGTGTAGAGTCCTTTGTTTTGTTCTCTGCACTTTTCTTGGAGCTGTCTGAGGGCAAAGACCATGTCAGTAGTTCCTCTGTTTGTGCGAAAGCCACACTGTGATTCTGGGAGTACATTTTCGGCGACACTAGGTATTAGTCTATTAAGGAGAATCCTAGCGAAGATTTTGCCTGCAATGGAGAGCAGCGAGATTCCCCTGTAATTTGAGCAGTCTGATTTCTCGCCTTTGTTTTTGTACAGGGTGATGATGATGGCATCACGAAGGTCCTGAGGCAGCTTTCCTTGGTCCCAGCAGACCATGAAAAACTCATGCAGTTGGTATGCAGAGCTTTGCCGCCAACCTTCCAGACCTCTGGGTGGATTCCATCCATACCTGCTGCTTTGCCAACTTCCAGTTGTTCAATTGCCTTATATGTTTCTTCCTGGGCCAGGACCTCATCTAGCTCTAGACTCAAGGGTTGTTGAGGGAGCTGGAGCAGGGCAGATTCTTGGACTGAGCGGTTGGCACTGAAAAGGGATTGGAAGTGTTCTGACCATCGGTTGAGGATGGAGATCTTGTCGCTGAGGAAAACTTCACCATCTGAGCTGCGCAGCGGGCTTTGGACTTGGGGTGAGGGGCCGCACACCGCCTTTAGTGTCTCATAAAAACCCCTGAAGTCGCCAATGTCGGCGCTAAGCTGGGTTCGTTTGGCGAGGCTCGTCGACCACTCATTTTGGATCTCCCGGAGTTTGCGCTGAAGATGGCTGCATGCGAGACAGAAGGCTCGTTTTTTTCTCTGGCCAGGAAGGCTTTGCAAGGTGAGCCTGGTGGGCAGATCGCTTCTTTGCCAGCAGCTCCTGGATTTCCTGGTTGTTTTTGTAAAACCAGTCCTTGTTTTTCCTGGAGGAGAAGCCCAGTACCTCTTCAGTGGATTGCAGTATGGCCATTTTCAGCTGATCACAGAGGGTTTCAGGAGACATGTCCGTGAGGCAGTTTGCATCCTCGAGCTTTTCTTGGAGGTTTGCCTGGAAGTTTTCTCTCACTACGTCTGATTGCAAGTTTCCAACATTGAACCTCTTTCTGGGCGCTCCACTGTTCTTGAACTTTGGCTTGAAGTGAAGGTTGAGCTTGCAGTGAACAAGCCGGTGGTCAGTATGGCATTCCACGCTGGGCATGACCCTGGTGTGGAGCACATCTCATTTGTCTCTTCCTCGCACCAGAACATAGTCCAGGAGGTGGATCAGGGATGCATCCAGGTAGTCTTTAGGCTGTCTCTATGCTGGAAAAGGGGGTTAGTAATGACAAGCAGCTGTTCTGCACAGAGTTCCAACAGGAGGTGCCCGTTGTCATTGCACTTGCCGACACCATGCTTGCCAAGCATTCGTGGCCAGGTTTCTGAGTCTTTGCCGATGCGAGCGTTGAAGTCGCCAAGGATGACAACCTTGTCGACTGTAGGGGTGCGTTGGATGAGGTTGCGCAGATCAGTGTAGAACTTGTCCTTTCCTGCTGATTCCCCCTGAAGGTTGGAGCATAGACACTGATGAGAGTGATGCGTCGCTTGTTTTGAAGGGGGAGTCGCATTGACATGATCCGGTCAGAGTGGCCAGTCGGGAGGTTTTCGAGTTTGGAGGCAATGGAGTTCTTGACCATGAAGCCAACACCAGATAGGCGTCATTCAGCCTGAGGCTTGCCAGACCAGTAGAGTGTGTAGCCTGCGCCGTGTTCTTGGAGGCTGCCTACATCTGCAAGGCAGACTTCGCTGAGAGCGGCTATGTCGATGTCGAGTCTGAGGAGTTCATGTGCGATGAGGGCAGACCGATGTTCAGGTCAGTGGCTGTCAGCCTTGTCTAGCATGCTTCTGATGTTCCAGCATGCTAGCTTGAGTTTGTGTGCGTCTTTTGAGGGGGAGGACGTGGACCTGTCCTCGGGCCTGCGCAAAGGAGCTTTTACTCTCATGAAGACACAAAGTGTGTTTAAGCCAACAAAATACTTCTGAGGCTTAGTCTCTGCTGTTATCTTGGAAATCAGGTCCGAGGTCCAGCTGCCGCCGCCGGAGGGCCAAGGTCCTGCTGCCGCCCAGGGGGCCCAAGGTCCTGTTGCTGCCGTCACCGGAGGCCTGAGGACCCGCTGCCGCCGGGGTGGGCCCGAGGTCCTGCCTGAGTCTGCCTGAGGTAACGGCCGCATCGCGGGGAGAGTCAGGCAGCCGAGACCGGGTCTGCCCGCACCGCTGCCCGAGCACCGAACACAGGCTGCCGTCACCAGGCAAACCCTGGCAGCCTGCACAGCCCGACCGTTGGCAGCCGAGCACCGGGCCGGGAGTGGTAAATGAGAACTGTTTAGTGTATTTCAGAGTTTAATACACACCTCAAAAACCTATGGTCTAAACACTAACAAGTGTGAACTCCATTGCAGAGTTCTCTCCAGTCTTAAAAATTTCTACTAGAACTTTTCTTTCTGATCCCCAACCAATGCTGCATCCCCTTGACTTGGCTGCGGCAGGAGTAAACGCACGCAGGCCAATTCCATGGCGCGCCACTCCATAACTATGGACAGCGGTCGTAGATCTCCAGAAATGGTTCGACCTAAAAGGGGAGGCAGACCTCTTCATCCCGGCTAAGCAACCTACATAGGAGAAGGTCACTCCGATATAAAACCTACGACCCAAGGACCTCGCTGCCACGTCCCAGCTTGCTTGGCCACGGCACACGAACCATGGGTGTAAAGGGTGGGGCCAGTACTGCGCACACTGCACTCCACAGCTGCATTATAGATAATTAAACACCCACTTTCTCTCTTCCCCCCACCTCCAAGTTTACAGATAAAGCCTCTGACCAGGATGATTATTACTAAACATGGATAAGAAGATATTTTAAGGGAGTCACCCAACAGTGAGTGGCATCACCCAGGTCTGTATCCTGGGTGATGCCATTTTATCAAACTTTATTCAAATGGCTGTTGTGAGCAAAGCATGACCAACAAGGCACTCCACTGGCTGAATATTTGCTCCCATCTTCACTAAAGGTTTATGTGCTACTTCGGACAACATTTACTTTTACAATTTTAAATGCATTTTTTTTTACCTAGTATTTTATTCTTTTTTAAAAAATTATTTTCCTTAAGTTTAGTTTGCCAGTTGCTTGAATTCTGGATACCAGGGCATTTTCCTGTATTTGGATTTTTAAACAAGTGTCATGGTATTTCTCAAAATGTAACATTACCATTTTGTATCTGCTTCAAACAAACTTTCTTCTATTTGCCACATTGATGGAAACAAATACAAAGAAAATAGGAAATTACCCCATAGTTAACCATCACATGTCAAATCCTGCAATTCATATCCAAATCAGGAACTCTGGCTATAAATGGACCTACTTGCACACATAAGACCCATGCTGTGCATTTTAGATTACACTAGTGGTCATTTCTGAATCATTTTGTAGTCATTGTGAAGATGACCTGGACAGTTTTGGGTGTGATAGGCTATGAATTAGAAATAAGATTGATTTAATTTTATTTTCCTGTTATTTGTTTGAATGATGATGGATATTTGAAGGCAGAAATCTTATGATATGCCAAACCAACTGTACCTTAAATAATATGGGGAGGGTTGAAATCCTATTCTACTTTGAATCAAGAGAAACTGCACAAATTTCAGTGGGAGTTTGTTTCGAGGCATTTAAAATTTTGAACCACTCAGCATTTAGAGGTTGATGTGTACTGAATTCTTTTACATTTAAAATTGTAAAAGTAAATGTTGTCCGAAGTAGCACATAAACCTTTAGTGAAGATGGGAGCAAATATTCAATAATAAATTTCAAGATCCTATACGTGGTCCTGAAATGGCAAATTGGCTTGAAAAGTTCTGACTGGAGAGACCAAATTTTGGAAAGAAGCAGATGATCTGCCCTCAGAGATTTCATGAAACAAGGGGATTCCATTTTGAGTATTTGGTTGTGCTTTTGTATTTCCTGATGGAGACGATCATAACATGGAGTGAATACAGTTGTTCTGAGTGGATTCAAATTACAAATGCAGTACAAACCATTTACTTTCAATAAAAAAATCATGTCGTCTCACACTTGTGATGTGTGAGAGACCCTATTGCACATCCATTAGTCTGCAGGTGGATTCACCTTTTATAATGGAAAGCTGTTTGGCAATCCTGATTGCTCGCAACATCCAATCCTGATATCTTTACCCTGGACCCTGAATTTAGTTTAAAAAAAAAATATTGAATTGGTTTGAAGCAATTTCAGTCAATCAGATACATACATCTGAAATTTTTTTGTTGCATTCCAGCTTACCTACACCTGCCCCAGAAGAAAAATATTTTTCTGTTGCAGAAAAACAAACAGATATTTCCATAACCTTAAGGAAAGGCTCAGGCCTGAAACATTGGTTACCATTTCCTGTGTGAACTGCTGAGCTTCTCCAGCACTTTTGTGTATTTCACTGCAATCACAGAACATGCAGACTTTCCTGTTTGATGACAGACACTTCCACTGGGCTTTCTAGTAGCTGTGAGTAAATAGTAGTAGCTGCATCTGCCAGGCCTAGATGCAGCAGACAGTGTTAATTTTCCCCATAAAGCCTCACTCATGTAATAGCTATTCCATCATTTGTACCAGAGTGGACATGCACAGAGGACAGTAATTGTTGGTTCTCTCTGGGATTCTATATTATTATTAATTTTTAAAATTCCCTCAAATTACCTAGACAAATACCTCCATTCACTTCTCTGTTTCTCCATCTCTGTTACATCTGTTGCTGAGATGAATTGCTCTGTTTCAGGATCTCCGAAATGTCCTTTTACAGAATATATGAATTCCACTCTGCCATAGTTGATGGAGCCCTCACTTGCCATTCCTCCATTTCCTAGCTATCTGCTCTCACCAGCCCTCCATGCAGACAGAATAGAGATAGATCCCTTGGTCCTCACCTCTCACTCCCTGGCTTCCACATCCAGTATTTCATCTTTCATCATTTCTGTCAGCTGCAATGTGATCTCATCACCATCCACTTTCTTGTGCATGGGTAACTCTCTCCATGACTTCCTAGCCTGCTCATCCACACCCCACCCCCACCTCTCCCTGTAGATATTGGTATGTTTCTGCGTAACTGCAAGAGGTGCAACCCTTGCTTCCATACCTTCTCCGTCATCATCATCCGAGCTCTTAAATAGCTCTTTCAGCAACTCCTCCAAGCATGTCCATGGCATTCAGAGCTCTTGATGCAGCCTCCTCTACATTGGTGAGAGCAAGTGTAGTTTAGCTAATGATTTGCAGAGCACCTGTGCTCTGTCTGTAATGGCCATCTTGGGCTTCCGGGTGCATATCAACTCAATTCCCTTTCCTGTTTCCACAATGATCTATTTGTGCTCAACCTTCTCCAGTGCCATTGTGAGGTCAAATGTGAACTACAAGAACATTGCAAATTCCACTTGAGTAGACTGCAGCCTGATGTTACAAACATCAAACATTCCAGTTTAATGTAACTAAACCACATATTCCTTATCCATTTCTACAAGTCCAGCTAGGATCATCATTCCCATTCCATCCCCTTTACCTGGATTTGTTCCCTTCCCCTAGTTCCATCACCCACTCACCTTTCCAACTGAGTTTGTTCTCACTTTTCATACCCTCTCCTCATCTGCTTCCCTTGTTTGAATCCACATTGCTATCTTGCTCTCCCCATCTGACACCACCTATCCATTTTATCCTCCTTTTCTGTTTCCATTTATTACTTTCCAGCCTTTCTCCTTCTCTCCTAAACAGTTCCATCTGCCCCTCAACCCCACCTCACCTTGTTCTCCATAATCACTGACCAGCCATTGCCTCATCCCTCCCTCTCACCTTTTTCTACTATCTTTGCACTAAGGCCTGAACCAGAGTCCTGATTTGAAATTTGGAATATCCCTTTGCCTCCATAGATGCGCTGTTTGATTTTTGCTCCAGATTCCAGAATCTATAGTCTCAACTCTCTCTCAGCTTTAATAAAAGATCTTAATAATTCATTTAAATGAACAAAGATATTACACTTTGGTAGAGTAGAAATGAAATCCATGTTTATCACTTCAGCTGCATTGACTGGTAAAGTAGTGTAATTGTTATCAGCAATTTGAGAGAAAACTGTCAGATTTTATTAAGAAAATGATAACCATTTCTTAATATTGTTCAGGAAAGAATCAGAAGCTGGGGGAACTCATCAGATCAGGCACCATTCATGAATAGAAATGGTGAGTCAATATTTTGGGTTAGGATTCCATCATCTGCATTTTTTGTATTTCTTGATGTTGTTTAGTCTTATTACAGAGATAATTGGGGAAGGACAGGTTCATTTGCTATTGAATATTGAAAATATGCAATGATATATAAAAAAAATATAGTTTTCACCATACATTTCCAAGGAAGATGGAGACTGTAGCCATAGTTGAAATATTGGGACTTAAAAACATTGTACAATTAGAGGAAAATAGCAGTTTGCAGTATGTATTTTATCAAGCAAAGCTGAGTCCTTTGAACATTATTGAACTGTGTGATTCTCCTAATGATCATTGAGAGTCTAGCTGAAGTGGCTGTGTTGGAGGCACATTTATTTGATTTAGAATAAGCAAGTTCTACCACTATCCAATTACTTTCAAGCAACAATAACTGAAAGAAGATACAAGTCAGCAGATTCTGATGACGAAGGAAGTCAAAGAATGTGTACATCATTTTTGAGATTTCTCCACTCATCTTTATTGAGGATTATGCAAAACAGGATATCTGTTAATTTTTCAAGGAATATCAATTGGACTTTCAAAATTATATTTTGCTATTTGATTAAGGTGCCATAACATTATGCATGTTCAGAGGATTGGAAAAGTAGATATCTCAGGAATCATTAGAGCTGGAACTCTCCATCAGGGGTCTCTTTATGGAGATGATCTTTTGCTGTAGATATTCCTGACCGATTGATACCTTCTATTTTATCTCTTCTTTATCAATTTGGTCAATTTTCAGATTATAAATTAAATTTCCGGAAAAGTGCAATTGTGGCCACTGAAGTCACAATGGATATGATGAAATAATGACACAAGCCATCTTTAGAGTGAATCAAACGGATTTGCTCTTCAAAACCCGCGCAACTTTTCAAAGCCCGAATCATACGCCCGACACACATTGATGTCATCACGCACTGATGTCATATAACTGGTTCAAAGCTTTCTGGGAGTGGTATTGCTGGCATAGCCCCACCCCCCACAAGAACTGGCAGAAAGGTTTGTCTGTCTTTTGAGTGGTCGACCTCTGCAACGAACTGTTGGCTGCTACAGTGGGGAAAACTTGTCCACATAGGCTGGTTTAAGCCTGTCAATAGTGAAAGACTGTGGCTTCCCTCCAATGTCCAAAATACAGATCAACCTAGTTTGTCTGAGTATCCTATAAGGTCCTTCGTAAAGCATCAGCAAAGGTTGACCAAGTGTTCCCCTACTGATGAAGATATATTCACAGTTTTTGAGGTCTTTGGGAACAAAGGAAGAGTGTTCTCCATGCAAAGATGGTAGTATAGGGGTCAATTTTCCTTCAGTCTCCCTTAGCCTGGTCAACACTTCCTTAGGATCATCTTTGGAGATGGAATGGTAGGGGATGAACTACCCCGGGACTCACTAAGTAAGTGAGACAAGGCCATCCGCAGTGAGAAAATAAATTGTGGTCCTCTATTCGAAGCAACATGTACTGGTAAACCAAAATGAGACCCCCAGGAACTGAGGAACATCTGAGCACAAATGTCTGCAGTAGCATATACCATAGACATGGCCTTGGGCCATCAAGTAAACCTGTCTATTACTGTAAAAAGATAACGGTATTCTCTTTAAACAGGAAGTGAATCAACAATGTCCACATGGACATGAGCAAAATGACGAGTAACTGCCGTGAAGGACTGCAGTGGTGCCTAAGCACGCTGCTGAACTTTTGCTTTCTGGCAGGAAATGCAGGACCTCACCATTTGTGTAATGTCTTTTTTAAGACCGTGCCACATGAACCTGTCGGAAACCATATGAACGATCAATCTAAATGATGCATATGAGAGACCATGCACATAGTCGAATACTGGATGTTTCCATGATACCAAAACTATTGGGTATGGGTGTCCTATTGATATATCACAGAGGAGTAGTTATCCATGAAGTCCAAACTTGACATCCTTCAGTTGCAAGTTTGTGATTTCAGTCTGATAAGTATTCATCTCATGGTCATGTTGTTGGGCACGGCCAAAGCTGTATAGTCAATACCTTGATCTACAGATGAAATCTCGAGTGGAGCAGAGCAAGAAAGTGCATCAGCTACCTCATTGTCATTTCTTGACATATACAGTATTTTTGTGGAGAATTCTGAAATGAATGACAATTGCCGTTGTTGTTGAGCTGACCAGGGCTCTGCAACCTTGGAAAATGCAAATGTAAGGACTTGTGGTCAGTGTACGTAGTAAAAGTAACATAAGTGTCGAATAGACAAGTAAATGGCCAAAAGCCCCTTATCGAAAGCACTGTATTTCTTCTTTGCTTCATGAAGATGGCGGCTGAAGGCTAATGGTTTGCGTTTCCCATTGACATATTGATGAAATGCAGCTCCTATGGACATACTGGGAGCTTCTGTAGAAAGGGCGGTGGCTACATTTAAAACTGGGTAGCTGAGTATAGTGGCATGAGTCAGCAAATCTTTTGTCTTCAAGAAGGCGTTGTTTCCCTTTTCAGTTCATTAGATGGTTTTGGCGTTTCCAGACAGTAAATCGAAAAGAGACTTCATGATGTGAGCTGCTACCGGAAGAAGCCAATGGCAAAAATTTACCATTCCTAAGAACTTCTGCAGGCTTTTAACCATAGCAGGTTTTGAGTATTTCATAATGGGCTCCACTTTGGATGTCAGTGGAGTTGCACCTTCCCATGCCCCAAGAAATGAATCTTTCTTGTCCATAAATGCATTTATCTGTATTGATGGTCAGTCCAAATTCTTGAAGGCAAATAAAAAGTGTACAAAGATGTTCCAAATGTCCTTCCTTAATCCCACTGGCCACTAAAATATCATCGAGGTAAATGAAGACATTGGTCAGTCCACGACCTAAATCATCCATCACCTATTGAAATGATTGAGCAGCATTCTGTAATTCGAATGGCATTCATAAAAATATGAACAACCAAAACAGGGTAATTATTGCTGTTTTTGGAATGTCATCCAGCTCTACTGATACTTGGTGATACCCACGCACCAAATCTATTTTGGAGAAGATCTTTGCTCCATGGTAATTAGCTGAAAGTCCTGAAAATGAGGTATTGAGTAACGATCCAGAATGGTGGCATCATTAAACCGCCTTTAATCTCCACATGGTCACCAATCTGCATCTGCCAGCCCTTGGGTATTCAAATGAACACTTGGATAACAATATCATCTGGCATTCACTCTAGAAAGAGCTGTTTGAATAGCTGTTTGACTTATGCCAGATGCCAGGAACAGCATTTCATCCATTAGATCTGAAAGGGCGTGGTCTCCCAACCCATCAAGATGTAGTAGTTTGGCTGCTCTTTCTCTTCAGGACATACCATATACCTGTAATAAAAGTGCTTTTAAAGCATCATACTTGCTGGTACGCAGTTGACCTCCTCAGTGATGGCCTGGTCCAGGGGCACTGACAAGATGGTAATAACGAGTGGTGTCCAACTTGACTTTGCGAAGATGAAATTGCGCTTCAGCTCTTGGAACCACAGTTCAGGCTCAACTGTTCAGAAAGGTGGTAGCTTCACAGCGATGGCTGCAGAGTCCATGTTTGTCCAAAAATGCGTTTTTGGACTCATCGAGGTCACCAATTGTAGCCACTGGAATCACAGTGGACACGATAAAATAACCACACAAGGCATCTTTAGAGTGAATCAAACGGATTACTCTTCAAAACCTGCGCAACCTTTTAAAGCCCGAATCACGTGCCCAACATGTGCTGATGTCATCAGGCACTGACGTCACATAGCCAGTTTGATGCTTTCTGGGAGTTGTAGTGCTGCCATAGTGCTGTTATATGATGTTTGTTTAGAAATCTTCCTGGTCTTTAGATTCCACTATTCTTTTTAAAATAGTTAAAAATCAATTCAACAATCTAGGTATTACCATTATTAAGAAATTTAATAATATGTTTAAAGAAAACTTTCTTACCTTAATGAATCATGACAAGAAGTCCTTGACACAGTGGTTCCCTCTTTCGATGACATTAATTGGATGCGTCAATATTTTCAAGGTGAATATCCTATCTAAATTTTTATATATTTTTCAAGCTGAACTAGTTTTTGTTTCCAAATCCTTTTTTGATTCAGTGGACTCTTTCATCTCTTCTTTTATATGGAAAAATAAGTGCCCCCATTTTAAAAAAAAATCTTCAAAATATTAAAAGGAATGGGGGATTGACATTACCCAACTTCAGGTTTTATTACTGGAGAACCAATATTAGATATTGTGGCAGATGATGTTTGTGTTCATATGCCATCAAGTTGAAATAATGATACCCCACCTGAAGTTGTCAGCCAATGAAGAGAGAAACATTTATCAGGCTTGACAACATGTGACGTGGCATCATGACATCTGAAGAGCTAATGACTTCATGACGTATCTATGTTGAGTAGGCCACGGCTTCTCAGTAGACCTATGGGTGCTGGAGAGTCAGTATGCTTCATGGCTGTAGTGGCTAGTTGTCAGTGGATAGGAGGCTGTTGTATCTAGCTGTCACAAGACAGGAGCTGTTAGTGCTGGTTCTGGTCACTTCCTCCAAGTGTACCACTATGCAGCTCCCCCAGAACCAGTGGTAAGTGACTGACTAACTCAGCGGTTCTGAATTAGTGCAGACATTCCGCCATAGAAACGATCAGAGAGAGTGAAACCGACTTGTCGTTTGTGGTGCCGTTCCGGAGCTTTGTGTAAAAGACTGCTGGGGGAAGAAGTGATATGTACCATACATCCTAACAGGGCTTAATCAAGTGGAAAGCCACAAACAATTACTGACAACATGAATAAATTACAGTAGGAATCATGTGAGACACTTAACGTATGCAAAAGGTAATCACAGACAGTTGCAAAAAGTCAGAGTTGATTACAAATAATTACAGTTAAGGCACATGAGCCCCCGCGTCGGACTTGTCAGCCACAAACGAGCCTGCAGCTGACGTGGACATTTACCCCCTCCATAAATCTTCGTCCGCGAAGCCAAGCCAAAGAAAGATAGAAGGTAGGAAAGAGTTAACTTCAGAAAGTCAAGTCGCAGTCTGCAATGACACACAGGAGCTGGTAGATGGCGCTGTGCTGAACAACTGTCCATTGCTGCTGAAAGTTTGCTGGCTGACTGCCGGGCTGGTAATCTGAGCTGGGTTGAGCAGTGCTGTGCTGGGACCGAAAAACCTGTACTGTGCCTGGTCAGCAGGAGAAAAAACATAGAAACATAGAAGATAGGAGCAGGAGTAGGTCATTCGGCCCTTCGAGCCTGCTCCGCCATTCAATGAGATCATGGCTGATCTTAAAGTTCAGTACCCCATCCCCACCTTCTCTCCGTAACCCCTAATACCCTTATACTGAAGAAATAGATCTAATTCCCTCTTAAATATATTAAATGAACCTGCCTCTCCTGCTCTCTGTGGCAATGAATTCCACAGATTCACCACCCTCTGGGTAAAGAAATTCCTCCTCATCTCAGTCCTAAATGGTTTGCCTATAATCCTCGAACCATGGCCCCGGGTTCTGGACTCCCCCACCATTGGAAACATCCCTTCCGCATCCATTCTGTCCAGTCCTGCCAGAATTTTATGTCTCTATGAGATCCCCTCTCAATCTTCTAAACTCCAGTGAGTACAATCCCAAATTGCGCAATCTTTCCTCATAAGTTAATCCTGCCATTCCAGGTATCAGCCTGGTGAATCGCCTCTGCATTCCCTCCATTGCAAGAACATCCTTCCGTAGATAAGGTGACCAAAACTGCACACAATACTCCAGATGGGGTCTCACCAAGGCTCTGTACAACTGCAGTAAGGTATCCTTATTCCTATACACAAACCCTCTTGATATGAAGGCCAACATTTGCCTTTTTAAGTGCCTGCTGTACCTGCATGCTCGCCTTCAGTGACTGGTGCACAAGAACCCCTAGGTCTCTGCACTTCCCCATCTCCCAATCTATTGCCATTCAAATAGTAAAAAGGTCTCAGTGGCATCATTGACAGGTGGCTTTTCTCATGTCTTATTTTATAGGTTAATACCTGGGTCACAGAATCTTCCATCAGGGGGTGGCTGGCTGCCCCTGAGTCGCATGATCTTGCCTCTGGGGAGTAAGTGCTTGTCCCCTGGATTGCGGGCTTCTTTTCTGAAGGAGAGGTTGCTGTTTGTTCCCAGGTCGAGTGGTCTTCCTTGGAAGAGGCTGGTGAAACATGGGGGGGGGGTGGGGGGGGAGGTTCCCTTTGGTCACAGGTGCTAAGATGCAAACCTCCCAAAGTTTGAACATCCAAGTTTTAAATGGGTCAGGTAGTACATCATTTGTTACTGGCTCATTGGAGCATTACTACAGGCAAGCTGCTTGTTGTTGCAAGTGATTTGAGCTTGGGTTGCAGAGTGTCCATCGAGCATGTCCATTATTTATTGTTGGCATGTTGCTGTTGAGCATGTCCGTTGTAGGGTCTAGTTACTGGCTAGACCTGTCACGGTGACCAATGTGGTGGTGAAGTTAGTGCACATATGCCATCATGTTGAAATAATGAGACCACACCTGAAGTTGTCAGCCAGCAAAGTGAGAAGTGTTTATTACAGTATTATCAGGCTTGTGCTGCTGAGTCACTATGCCTTGTGGCTGCAGTGGCTACTTGCCAGTGGATAGGAGCTTGTGGTGTCTCGCTGTCACAGGACAGTGGTTCTGCCCACTCCCTCCAAGCGTACTACTACAATATTACAATTTGCTATTTTTTTGATTCATCATAAGGAACATCTAGGTGCTTTAAGATGGATTAATTTAGAAATTCTTTCAATACTTGGAGTACCTGTTCCTTTTTCATTTTCAAAATTAACTGATAATTTTGTTTTCAGACATACATTGAGAATTTGGTTTCAATTCAGGAAACATTTCGGGTCCCATAGATTTTTATTAATTACTCCTATTTTAGGTAATTCCTTCCTTTTACCTTCGGTTCAAGATATCAGTTACCATCAATGGTAAAATTTAAGTATATAATCCCTTTTAGATGTCTTTATTAACCAAAATCGTGCTTCTTTTGAACAATCATCCACCAAATTTATGATACCTAAACATCACTTTTGTTTTGTTATTTACAGATTAGGAGCTTTTTGAATTCATTTATTTTGAGGCTCCCTCAAGACCTAGAATGTAATATGATATGGAAGATTTATAATTTCAAACTTGATAATAAATGGAGGTTATCAGTCCTTTAGGAACTATTTTTAAGATCTAGGGATAGTTCCTGAGACAGAATTTAAAAAAAACGATGGGAGCAAGGTTTTCAACAGTTAATTTCTCAAATATATAGGACTTTATTTTGAAGTGAGTGCATTCACCTCTCTTTATTCTAGACGCTCATTAATACAGTTTAAGGTTGTACACCAGGCCCACTAATCCAAAATCCAATTGGCTAAATTCTATTCTAATTTTTCTTCTAAATGTGATAAATGTATTACTGAAGAAGGTACACTGTATCATATGTTCTGGTTATGTTCCTCTTTCCAATTTTTGGGAAGGTGTATTTTGTACCTTTTTTTGAATATTTTATTTATATTTTCACACAAGCCTAATACAGTGTCATGCCAGCAATGGCAGTTTTCATTCAAATACACATATATTCATTTTCTTTATGACTATATTTACAAGCCCATGTCTCTACCAATCCCCCCCCCCCCCACACATAAAACTAGATGACTCACTCAAACTTCAACCAACAACAACAAAACTTTAATATCAGGAAAATAAATAATAAGTAAGGCGCAGGGATTGACGCAGCTCAGTAGGCGGCCTCTAGGCTGATATTCATTCTTGACTTTCCTTGATCAGGATCAGTGCCAGGGAGAGGAAGCCGCAGTATGGAATGGGAAAACCAATCACTGCCATGCACCTCTGTAGTGCGTATATGGCTGCCAGATCTTATGAAAGGTTCTATATTAGATCTAGGCCAAGTCCTAGAGAAAATTACAGGCAATTGATTCCCACAGGACCCAGAGTTGTTCCTGCTGGGAAACTTAATGGACATAAGGCTTGACAACGAAGCTGTCCAAATTTCAAATCCAATTTGTGTTAATTGCATTGACAGTGGCCAGGAATTGCATTGCGGCAACTTGGAAGTCCGGCACTAGTCTTAGTATCGAACAATGGAATAAGGAAATGCAGAGTTGCGTTTCCCTGGAGAAAATAACATCACCTGAGAAACAAATATGGTATATTTCATACCATGAATTTAGTTCTTAACATTACTTTGACTCCCAATCCTTTTCTTTCCCTTTTTGGAATAAGTTGGCCAATGGGTCTGATATTGACTTCTTAACAGCCCCATTTTTTTCTTTACCTCTTCTCAATGTAACATAGATCTCAATACCATTTTTATTATGTGATTTGTTAATACGTTATTATCATGTAACATTTACTTGATGAAACCAATAAAAATATTAAGAGATTGTTTTCAAAATATATTAATTTATTGTGTTTCCATGGAATTTCTAATGAACCATTCATAAAAAACATGTTCTTTATCTGGAGATTAAATAAGAGTCCTTCTCATCAAGAGCATGCTAATGGAATTAACTATGATCTCCAAGCTAATCTTCTCTTATGTAGGTCAATATTTTGAATAGCAATGTTATGAGGCTTTCATCATTCAATGAGTAATTAGGTGGCCAGAGTTTTACAGGATCAAAATAGTTCTGTTAGCCCTCTGAGGCTACATTGATTATTAAGTACCAATTCAAACATTTAATTCTGCCCACATTTACTTCAGCTCCTCCCACATTCTGCCACTAACTTACACAATAGCAGCAATTTACTGTGGCTAATTAACCTACCGTTTGCAAGTCTTTGGAATGAGGGAGGAAAGCAAAACATCCAGGGTAAACACCCGTGTTCAGAGAGAATGTGAGGCAGCAGATCAACGAGCTCTATCACCATGCTCCCTACCAGAATTTGTGGGTGTCACTATGAATGAAGAACATCTTATGGAACTTCATTGATTATGTCCCACTAACTCTTTCATTCTTCTTTGGCTTGGCTTCGCGGACGAAGATATATGGAGGGGTAATGTCCACGTCAGCTGCAGGCTTGTTGGTGGCTGACAAGTCCGATGCAGGACAGGCAGACACGGTTGCAGCGGTTGCAAGGGAAAATTAGTGGGTTGGGGTTGGGTGTTGGGTTTTTTCTCCTTTGTCTTTTGTCAGTGAGGTGGGCTCTGCGGTCTTCTTCAAAGGAGGTTGCTGCCCGCCGAACTGTGAAGCGCCAAGATGCACGATTGGAGGCGAGATCAGCCCACTGGCGGTGGTCAATGTGGCAGGCACCAAGAGATTTCTTTGGGCAGTCCTTGTACCTCTTCTTTGGTGCACCTCTGTCACGGTGGCCAGTGGAGAGCTCGCCATATAACACGATCTTGGGAAGGCGATGGTCCTCCATTCCGGAGACTAGCTACATGTTGGACAAATCACTGACTGTCCTTACTTTGATATATATTGTAGTTCTTGCCTAGCTGCTGTTTCTAAATCCTGCTCTTCTGAACTCTATTGCATTTCAACAGAAGGAATGCAGTGGCTCAAAAAGGTAGCTCCTTTTCACTTCTCAATTGCAATTAGGAAACAATTGTTGGCTCTCTCGTACCCATTACCTGAATAAAATACTAAAAAAAAATAGTATTAATTATTAATTGACTAAATGATGGCAGCTTATAATAAATGCCAGTTGCTTTCTAATCATACTGCTAGATTGTAACTCAAAATCTATAAAAGATTAGGAATAAAAGATAACCTTCTCTCTATATTATTTGTGAGGTGTGCCTGAAATAGCACTCCAGTTAGGTCACCCTTACAACAACAATATAGTGAATAATAGCAGAGATTGAAATGTGTACTGGGAGCACTTTAAGTCTTGGATTATTGAGATGTGTTGGGTTCTCTTTCAGCTTGGTTGCTATTGGAAAATAAAGATGATCTTGGAGGCGAGAAAAGTGGAAAGAATAAGCTGAATATGTTTAGTACCAGAATACCTGGCTATAAGCTAAGGCAGATGGGGGAGAAACATAAATTAAGGAAGAAACCTGGTCTGGTGAGTCATTTATCATACTAAGTGACAGTCTATTGCGTTAGTTAATGCTGACCCAGTTAAAGCACTCAAATAAAAATATGTGGAGAGGTGCAGGATTAGTCCCAAGGCAGGAGGAAAGCAAGAATAGTTTTTGCAATGGTTTTCCTGATGGCTCCTAGCTAATTGCGACACCTGCTGTACTGAGCTAAACAGACCAGGAATGGGCTATGTTTAATTCCTGGTTGATCCTGATTTTGCTCATCACAGGATAATATTGACTCCAGACTAAGAAAAATGGCTTCATACTCCAGATTGCTACCAAATAAATAAAGGCTGGACAAATGATATTGTGATTTATTCTTCCGATGATTAAACAGCCAGTTAGCAGTTCACAGACATGTTCTCTTTTCAGAAAATGTTGAGAGGTCAGTAAAATATTCAGCAGAAACTGAAATTCAGAAAAACGAGAGGGGATCTTATAGAAACATCTAAAATTATGAAAGAGGTCGATTAGATAGAGGCAGGTAAGTTATTTCCACTGATAGGTGAGATGAGAACTATAGGACACAGCCTCAAGATTTAGGGGAGTAGATTTAACATGTCTCTCTCTTTGGCTTGGCTTCGCGGACGAAGATTTATGGAGGGGGTAAATGTCCACGTCAGCTGCAGGCTCGTTTGTGGCTGACAAGTCCGATGCGGGACAGGCAGACACGGTTGCAGTGGTTGCAGGGGAAAATTGGTTGGTTGGGGTTGGGTGTTGGGTTTTTCCTCCTTTGCCTTTTGTCAGTGAGGTGGGCTCTGCGGTCTTCTTCGAAGGAGGTTGCTGCCCGCCGAACTGTGAGGCGCCAAGATGCACGGTTTGAGGCGATATCAGCCCACTGGCGGTGGTCAATGTGGCAGGCACTAAGAGATTTCTTTAGGCAGTCCTTGTACCTTTTCTTTGGTGCACCTCTGTCACGGTGGCCAGTGGAGAGCTCGCCATATAACACGATCTTGGGAAGGCGATGGTCCTCCATTCTGGAGATTTAACATGTAGACGAGAAGGAACTGGCTTTCCCAGAGAGCAGTGAATCTGTGGATTTCTCTGTCCAAGGAAGCCGTAGAGAAAACCTAATTAGATATATTTAAAATTTAGTTGGATTTTTGCAAAGTGATGATGAGGAAAGGAAGGTAGATGGAGTTGTCCATGGCCAGGTAAGTCATAATCATTTGAAAAATGGGCCAAATGGCTTACTCCTATTTCTTAAGTTATTTTATTTTTTTCAGTTAAAGTTTCGCTATTGATACTGCAAACTTTCAAATGGATAGGAGCATTTTTCTTTCTTCCTGTGATAAAACAATTCAATGAAATCACATCATTACAAGTCTTTTAAGCGTTTGGCAAAGATGGTGCTTGAGTGTAATGGTGGAGAGCTAATGATACTTTTGCAGCCAGACCATATTTAGTACCTTAAAGAGACTGGGCAGAAAATGAAGGAAGTTAAGAAAGGCATTTGTGCAGTTTCTGAATACACTGGAGCCATGCATTAATTGCATTGTTTTATTCTCATATCATGTCATTTTGAGGAAGAGTTGCAATATTCTTTGCACAAAAATAACAGCGATCGCACACAACTATTAAGATCACTTGTCTAGTTGTCTGTTATAGCACAGCTTTTTTTTATTGGAAGGAAAAACAGTCCTTTATCTCAAATGGTCCTTTTTGCTCCCATGGCATCTATTAAATTGAGCTGGCAGAATCTGTACTTTATAATTCATTTCTTCTTTTTAAAATATATTTGTTGAGTTTAATGAAAAAAGAAACACATATAGATCCAATACATAAGCTGTAAGAAAAGACAGATAATTTGTACATTTCAAATAAAACCCTGATCAAACATAATACAAATTGTGTGCATCCTTCCAATCAAACCCATTCTATCAAAAAATTAAGAAAAAACAAAAAAGGAAAAAGACTCCCCATTAATCAAAGCCCTCCCTCTAAACATGGCAAACTTGCATATCTAATAAATAAATAAATAAATGTATTTCTATAGAGAGAGGAAATGATAGATGACACAGAGATCAGACAGCACTGTTCAGGAGGATGCAGACACCCTAATACTTTAAATTTTTGTAATAATCCATGAATGGCCCCACATCTTGTAAAAAGTCACCTTTACATCTTGAATCTTATATCTGATATTTTTTTCTAAACTTTAGAAGGACATGACCTCGTGTAACCATTGAATACGAGTAGGTGGAGCGCTATCTTTCCATTTCATCAAGATTGCCCATCTAGCTATCAATTAGGTAACAGCTAAAATTCGCTTCTGAGATTAAATTACTCAATAGTCATTTTTTCATATATCTACAAGTCAAACATTTTGTTTTGTCAGAGGTCTCTGATTTTCCACAGATTTTTGAAACAAACATTTTTGATTCCTTTTTTGACTTTCATTTTTTTCCCATAGAAACTCAATATCAATCTGTTATAGTGATTTGAGAACAGTTTCTCTTGTTAAGATCAAGAGTGATTGGGAGCAGGATTTGGATTTGTCACTTCCAGATGAGGACTGGGACATTGTTCTAAGTTTGATTAATGAATCCTCATTTTATATGTGACATTGTAGCAATTTAAAGTGGTACATAGAGAACATATTTCAACTGTTAAACTATCTCACATTTATTCTGATATTGATCCATTATGTGATGAATTTGAATTTTTTGAGGCTTTATTGATACTTATGTTTTTGACTTGCCCTAATTTAGAAAATTCCTGGAAAAAATACTTTCAAACTTTATCAGTAATTTTTAAGGTCAAATTAGAACCTTAAATGTTCCATTTGGTTTTTCCCACGAAGAGAAATAGTTAATTCCTTGACTTCACCTTAACCCCTTTATTCCATTGTCATTAAAGTTAGATTAAACTGTATTATTTCTCCTTTTGGTTCACACAAAAAAGCTGGATAAATTCAAGAAGTCATGCTTTATGTAGCAAAAAGATAAAGATACATCACAAACATTTTGATCCTGAATCCTTCACCAAGATGTGATCAAAAACAAGACAGGTGCCTGAATAAAATGATGGGGGGTGTAGCACAGGGAGAGGAGCACAGGCAAGAGGTCATAGGTGGATATGGGTGGGCAGGCACAAGAGAAACAAGCTGAGAGGTAATGGGGGAAGGGTATTAGCTCACTGAATAGAGAGGGAAGGTGGTGGGGAGCTGGAGGAAAGGAGACAGAGGAATGGAGAAAAGAGGGAGAACAGGGAAGTGGTCCAGCAGAAACTCACAGTTAATGCCATCTGATTGGAAGTGCCCAGATGGGATATTAGGTGTTGCTCCTCCAATATACGGGTGGCCTTGAGGCCATAGACAGGCATGTTGGCATGCGTGTGGGGAGCAGAATTGAAATGGTAGGGCACAGGGAGATCCCCACTAATGGTGAATAAGACCACAATGGCAGCATCAAATGCAGTAGGTTATCTCCTAGATTCATTAGTGAGGTGTTGCCTCACTTGGAAGGACTATTTCGGCCCCGAATCATAATGAGGGTGGAAGTGTAGGTGCAAATGCATCACTTCCTGTGTTCACATGGGTAGGTACACAGGGGCAATTAGTGCGAAGGGACAAGTGGTCAAAGGAGTCATGGAGGGAGCAGTCCCTGCGGAAGGCAGAATGGGAGTGAGAGGGAAAAATGTGTCTGGCGGTGGGATCACATTGTAGGTGATGGAAATTATGGAGGCTGTAGGGTGAGGAGGCTGGTGGGATGGTAGGTGAGCACAAGGGGGATACTGTCCTTGTTACATCTAGGGACAGAGAGGGCCAAGGCAAATGTGTGGGAAATGGAGAAGATGCTGGTAAGGGCTGAGATGATATTGTTAGAGGGGAAGCCACATTATTCTAAAAAGGAGGACATCTTGGATGATCTGGAATGAAGACCTAATCCTGGGATCAGATGCAATGGAGAGAGAGGAATTGAGAGAAAGGAATAGAATTCTTACAGGGCACAAGGTGTGAAAAGGTGTGGTCAAGGTCATTGCAAAAGTTGGTGGGTTTGTAGAAAATGTCTGTAGAAAGGTTGTCTCCAGAGATGGAAAAAGAGAGATCGAGGAAGGGGAGTTATTGCCAGAGATAAACCAAGTGAATTTGAGGATGGGGTGAAAGTTAGGAGCAAAGTGAACAAAGCTGATGAACTCACAATCGATGCATTAAGCAGCACCTGAATGTAGCAATGGAAGAATTGAGGGGCCTTGCCTGTGTAGCCATAGAGCATGGATTGCTCCACATAGCCAACAATAAGGCAGACATTGTTGGCATCTATGGCTGCCCTTTTAATTTTGAGAAAGTGGGATGAGTCAAAGAAGAAGTTATTAAGGGTGAGAATGTACTGCCAGGTTTGGGGGGGATGGGGGGCAGGTGTGAAGGGGGACTGGCTGGGTCTGATAAATGTTGGAAACAAATTGTTCTTGAATTTAGAAATGTTGATCATCAGGCCTCTTTTGCCTCTGACTGAAGGGGACAGTGAGAAGAGGCAAACTATTTTAAACGGAAGGCAATGTTTCTTGTGGAAATGTGCCTACCGGTGGTGGTATTTTTCTGAGTACTGATCTAGTTATAGGGTCATAGATGTCTATGGCATGTATGGCCTTTCACCCCAACTCATCCATGCCCATTCCTTTTACAATCCCATAACACTCTAACCCACACACCTGTCCAAATGTCTTTAAATGATATAGGTATAACTGCCTCAATAACTTTCTCTGGCAGCTCATTCCATTTTTACACCATCCTCTCTGAAAAAAATTGCCTCTTATATAGAGTACCTTTTTAATCTTTCCCCTCTCAACTTAAGCATATGCCCTTTAGATTTAAACTCTCCTTCTCTGGGGTAAAGATTTTCTTCTGTTCCTCATGATTTTTTATACTCCCTCAGCTTCTTATGTAAAACGTCCTACATTATCAAGGCTCTCTAAGAACTCAAACCATCCATTCCCACTAACACAAGAGATTTCCATCTGGGCACTCTCCAACTGGAAGGTATTAAAATCAACCTCTCTCTCGGGTTTCTGTTAGGCAACTCCCTCTCTTCCACATCTTTCTGTCTCCTGTGCTCTAGCTCACCACTCCTTCCCTCCCCATTTGGAGAACAATCCTCTCCCCCATCACTTCTCAGATTTTGTTCTATTGTACATTCCCACCCATCTTAACTTATGACCTCCTGCCTGTGACCCTGTGCCCGTCCCCTGCCCCCCACCACCATTTTATTCAGGCACCTGCCTGCTATTTGCTCATATCTTAATGAACGGCTCAGACTCAGGCCCTTTGCTGCAGAAAGAATGCTGAATGACTTGCTGAATTTCTCCATCATTTCTGCGTAAACTACAATCACAGCATCTGCAGATATTTATGTTTACTGGTAACTATATATTCTTCTGTTTTCTGCCTTTATTCATGTTATTTTTGAAACTATAAGCTGCTATGAAGGGACATAGCATGAGAAATGGATCCAGCTTGCAAATCATATCTGACCACAGGAATTGTAATTATTTAAAACTTAGTTCAGGGGTAAAACACAGGATTCTGTTAACACCATGGTTAAATGAAAAAAAAACACACAAATGCTGGAGAAACTCAGCAGGTCAAACAGTGCCTTTATGTAACAAAGGTGAAGATACATCACCGTTTCAGCCTTGAGCCCTTCATCAAGGTGTGGGGAAACATGAGAGATGATAGATGGAGGTGGGGGGGGGGGGGAGGACCGCAGGAAGGGGGAGAGGAGTCTAGGTGAGGTGGAGAGACAAAGGAAGTAGATATTGGAATAACTAGTTAAGGTGGGGTGGGGGGAGAGAGAAGGGGAAAAAGACAAGCTGATTAGTGGAATGCAGTGGGGATGGATGGTGCCCAGACGAAGGTCATTTGTTCACATTACATTTTTAATCCAATGTATGAAGTTGAAATACTGTTTGTTGTAAAATACTACTGTACCATTCAAAAGACAATGTTCAGAAGTTCTTACCAATGTACATACTTTCCTGAAGTGGCATCGTCTGCAAAGAGTAGTTCACGGACAAGTTGCTCTTGTGTCTTGGTGTGAGCTTGCAGGCGCCTCAGATCTGGTACCGCACGGATGGCAGTCTCTTCAATCTGAGGCGCCTGCAAGTTCACACCAAGACACAAGAGCAACTTGTCCGTGAACTACTCTTTGCAGACGACGCCGCTTTAGTTGCCCATTCAGAGCCAGCCCTTCAACGCTTGACATCCTGTTTTGCGGAAACTGCCAAAATGTTTGGCCTGGAAGTCAGCCTGAAGAAAACTGAGGTCCTCCATCAGCCAGCTCCCCACCATGACTACCAGCCCCCCCACATCTCCATCGGGCACACAAAACTCAAAACGGTCAACCGGTTTACCTATCTCGGCTGCACCATTTCATCAGATGCAAGGATCGACAACGAGATAGACAACAGACTCGCCAAGGCAAATAGCACCTTTGGAAGACTACACAAAAGAGTCTGGAAAAACAACCAACTGAAAAACCTCACAAAGATAAGCGTATAGAGAGCCGTTGTCATACCTACACTCCTGTTCAGCTCCGAATCATGGGTCCTCTACCGGCATTACCTACGGCTCCTAGAACGCTTCCACCAGCGTTGTCTCCACTCCATCCTCAACATTCATTGGAGCGACTTCATCCCTAACATCGAAGTACTCAAGACGGCAGAGGCCGACAGCATCGAATCCACGCTGTTGAAGTTCCAACTGCGCTGGGTAGATCACGTCTCCAGAATGGAGGACCATCGCCTTCCCAAGATCGTGTTATATGGCAAACTCTCCACTGGCCATCGTGTCAGAGGTTCACCAAAGAAGAAGTACAAGGACTGCCTAAAGAAATCTCTTGGTGCCTGCCACATTGACCGTGCTTCAAACCGTGCATCTTGGTGCCTCACAGTTCGGCGGGCAACAACCTCCTTTGAAGAAGACCGCAGAGCCCACCTCACTGACAAAAGACAAAGGAGGAAAAACCCAACACCCAACCCCAACCAACAAATTTTCACCTGCAAGCGCTGCAACCGTGTCTGCCTGTCCCGCATCGGACTTGTCAGCCACAAACGAGCCTGCAGCTGACGTGGACATTCACCCCTCCATAAATCGTCCGCAAAGCCAAGCCAAAGAAGAGACATACTTTCCTATTACAATAATAGGTTTTCCATGTCTCCAAGAGTTCCAGAAATTCAAGTTGGAACTGATTTATTGAGTTTCCAAATCCTTCGAGTCTTTTGATATCTATAGATTCTAAGAGGCCTCAGAGTTTTGGCATATCATTGAAAATTGTATAAAACTTCTACAGGTGTACTGTGCAATGTATACTGATTGATTGCATCATGGGCTGTTTTGCTAATTTGAGTGTCCAGAAACATAGAAGGTCACAGAAAATAGCAAACATAGCCAAATCCATCATGCGCTCCAAACTCCCATCCATTGAAGACATCTATGTGAGATGTTGAATCAAGAAAGTCCTCATCACACTGATCACAACCTCTTCTCACTGCCACCTTCAGGCAGATGTTAAAGAATCTTGAAGACCGACACCTTTAGATTCAAGAACAATTTTTTTTCCAACAATTATCAGGCATATGATCCTCTCCTTGCTACACTAATCATGAACTGTTCCATTGCCACGAAGATGTAGCGGACATGTACCAGGCCGAGCGGGTGCACAGTGCAGCGGTGCGAACTGTTGCCGGCGTGGTTCTGCGGGCGTGTGAGACCATAATATGGACGTCTGCCTACTCACCTAATGGACTGCACGCAAGATATACCGAGTGGCGAGGAATGGCACGTTGAGCTGTTGAGTTTCCTGCCGGAAAGCGTGGGACCATTACAAGGCTAAATTTAAACCGGCCAGTCCCGTTGATTGGCAGAGCAATTTCATAGTGATATGCAGTACACCATAGAGCCCGGGACATGCAGTATATAAAAGAAGCCTGCAAACCTTGAATAAATCAGTCTTCAGTTGACTAGCCTGGTGTGTGTTTTTGTAGTTTTTCAGTAGCTCTACAATAGTAACCGCTACAAAGTGACTGTTTGCATTATTGTAGCACCTTTTTTTCATGAAGTAGTTGTTCGATTGCAGTAAGTAAGAATTTTAGTGTACATGTACATTGTAGAACATATATGACAATGTAATGGTATATGCTAATTGACTTGGGCTGGCCCACCCCCTGATGACTCCTCCCCAGGGACCCAAGCCATAAAAGTCAGGCAACCTTTCCCTTCCTTGAACTTCCCTAGTTTAGATCCGGGCCATCTCAAGTCTTTGTCATTGCAATTATTGGGGTAACTGATAGTGGCCAACAGACAATAAACTCATTATCAGCATCACATTCCTCAGATTAGCTCCATTTTAACTGAGCTGTAGAAACAATGCTTAATGGTATGGGACACCAATGCTTGAAAACATAAAGCATATTTCAACACAGTATAGGGCCCTCAGTACTCGGTGTTGTGCTGACCTATATGCACATACCCCCACAAAAAGCATAAAGCCTCCCCCTACCTCATAACTCTTTATTTTTCTTTCATCCATGTGCCTGTGTAAGAGTCTCTTAAATGCCCCACTGATTGCAGCTTCCACCACCACCCCTGGCAATGCATTCCAGGCACTAAAAACTACCTGTGTTTAAAAAAAAACAAACACCCCTAAACCTTCCTCCATTCATTTTTTACAGATGCTCTCTGGTTTTTGCTGTGCCATGGCTGGGAAAAAGCTGCTGGCTGTCTACCTTATCTATGCCTCTCTAAGTCACCTCTCATCCTACTTCACTCTACATAGAAAATCCCAAGCTCTGCTAATCTTATAAGGCATAAGGAATATCGTCCGATCCAGGCAACATGCTGGTAAATCTCCTCTGCACTCTCTCTGTAGCTTCCACATCCTTCAGGTAATGAAGTGACCAGAAGTGAAAACAATATTCTGAGTGTGGTCTCACCAGAGATCTATAGAGCTCAATCCCCGACGAATTTGGTATAACAGCTTTCCTAGAGGCAGAATCATCGTTGAAGAAAGTAATGATACTAATCTTAATTGCACTTGAAAGTTAAGGAGAGCTGACTTTTTCCAAATGTTGTAGATCTTCTGGCAATAATTTCACACAGTGCAGTTGAGTAGGAAGTTCCTGGAATAAAATCCATAAATAATGAAGAAAAGGCAAACCATCATTCACGTAGCAAGGAGAGGTCCAAGTGCCTGATAATTGTTGGAAATAAATTGTTCTTGAATCTGCAAGTGTTGATCTTCATGTCTCTTTTGCTTCTGACTGAGGGGACAGTGAGAAGAGGCAAACTATTTTAAATGAAGACTGTGTGTCATATGGAAATGCACCAACAGATGGTGGTACTATTTTGTGTACTGCTCTAGTTATAGAGTCAAAGAGCTGTCTGGCATGATAATTAGCCTTTCACCCCAACTCATCCATGCCTATCCCATTTACAATCCCATAACACTCTAACCCGTGTACCTGTCTGAATGTCTAAATTTTGTAAGTATAACTGCCTCAATAACTTTGTCTGACAACTCATTCCATTTGTACATCATCCTCTCTGTGAAAAAAATTGCCTCTTATATAGAGTACCTTTTAAATCTTTCCCCTCTCAACTTAAGCCTATGTCCTTTAGATTTAAACTCTCCTTCTCAGGGGTAAATATTGTGACTTTACCTCTGTCCCTCATGATTTTGTTTTCTCCTTCAGCTTCATATATAAAATGTCCTAGATTATCAAGGCTCTCTAATAACTCAAGCCATCCATTCCCAGTAACTTACTCTTGATTATTTTTTTCTACTCTTTCCAGTTGAATTACATTTTCCTTTTGGCAAGGTGACCAGTGCGGGGCACAATATTTCAAATGTTGTATATGACTGTGGCATAATATTCCAAATGTCAGAATCAGAATCAGAATTTATTGTCATCAACAAGTCACGAAATTTGTTGTTTTGTGGCAGCATTATATAGTGCGACAATTCATATGAACCACCTTACAAATATTAGTAAAAATAGTGCATGAATAGTCAAAGTAAGGTAGTTTCTTTGGTTCATTGATCATTCAGGAATCTGATGGCCATGGGAAAGAATTTCTCCTTGTGCTGAGGAGTGCTCATCTTCAGGCCCCTGCATTATTTTTCTGATGGTAGCAGAGTGAAGAGGACATGGCCTGGCTGGTGGGGGTCCTTGAGGATAGAGGCTGATTTCTTAAGACACCACCTCTTTTGGATGTCCTGAAGGAGTGAAGACTGGTGCCCAAAATATCGCAGGCTAAGTTAATAATCCTCTGGTGTTTTTATTTTTCTTGTCCTGAGGGTGACACCTCCATACCAGGCAGTGATGCAACCAGCCAGAATGCTCTCCACTGTACACCTGTAGGAGTTTGTGAGAGTCTTTGGTAGCATATCAAACCTCCTCAAACTCCTCACAATTTATTGCTGCTGGCGAGCCACCTTTGTGATTGCATCAATATGGAGGCTCCAGGACAGATCCTCAGAGATGTTGACATCCAGGAATTTGATGTTCTTTACCCTCTCCATGACTGAACCTTTGATGAAGACTGGATCATGTCCTCCTGACTTTCTCCTGAAGTCCACAATTATCTCTTTGGTTTTGCTGATGGTGAGCACAAGATTGTTGTTGTTACACCATTCAATGAGCCGTTCTATCTCCCTCCTATACGCTTCCTCATTGCTGTTTGTGATTCTGCCGACAACTGTGGTGTCATTGCCAAATTTCTAGATATCATTGCAATTGTGTCCGGCCAAACAGTCATGGGTATATAGTGAGTAGAACAGTGGGCTAAGCACGCATTCTTGAGGTGTGCCTGTGTTGATAGTGAGCAGGAGATATTACTTCCATTTTGTACTGACTGTGGCGTTTTAATGAGGCAGTCAAGGATCCAATTGTAGAGGGAGGTGCAGAAGCCAAGGTTTGGATCTTCTTGACGAGCACTGAGGAAATAATGGTTTTGAAAGGTGAGCTGCAGTCTATGCAGAACAGCTGTATGTATGAGTTGCTCTTTTCAAGATGATCCAGAGTTGAGTAGAGAGCCAGTGATATTGCGTCTGCTGTGGAGCGATTGTGATGATAAACAAATAGCAGTGGGACCAGGTCTTTACTTAGGTACATGCTAATTCTTGCCATGACCAGTAGATGTGAGTGCTACTGAGTGATAGATAGTCTTTGAGGCAGCTCATTCTGCTCTTCTTTGGCACCAGGATAATTGATGCCCTTTTGAAGCAGGTAGGAACCTCTGTCTGCAGCAATGAGGGTGACAATGTTTGTAAACACTCTGGCTAGTTGGTTGGCACAGATTTCTTGAACCCTGCCGTTAGGGCCTGATGCCTTGCAAGGGTTCACCCTCTTGTTGGGCTCAGATACAAATATCATAGGGTCCTCAGCCTTTGCAGGGATTCTCGTAGGCCCTGTTAGGTTCTCCTTCTCAAAGTGGGCATAGATGGTGTTCAGCTCATCGCGTAGTGAAGCTCAACAGCCATTTATGGTGTTTGGCCTCAATTGTTAGCCTGTAATGGCCTGCACTCCCTCCCATAGCTGGCATGTATCTGTCTCTAGCTCCCTCCAAATTGACACTTTGCTTCAGAAATACCTTCTGCAGGTCGTACCTCGACTTCTTGTAGAGATTTGGATCCCCGGCCTTAAATTCCTATACTTTAAAGTTCGAAATTCAAATTTATAGTCAGAGTACATACATGATATCACATAGAATTCTGAGATTCTTTTTACTGTGGTCCAGACTTGATAATCTCGATACCAGTAAATGTAAATTGTATGTAAGGAAATAAAGAACTGTAAACAAACTGTCTGAATGAATGCAGGTATAAATATACTGTAATAAATAATGGTTCTATGTGGATTGTCACCTTGTTGAGGTGGAGAAGCTTGTGCAGTTCTGAGATACTAAGAGTGATGCCGGCTAGAGCTATGCTTCAGGTAGAGCTACCCATGGCAGGAAAGCCAAGGGTGAGGACCCTGACAAAGAACAATCCAACCAAAAATTCCACAGTGCAACAGGTGGATGAAGTTACTTCGAAATCAACAGCTGTGAATCCATTAGCTCCATTGGAATTAGTTGGTTGATTAGTGAGGTATCGTGTGTTTTTTGGAGTGCAAAATAAAGTACACATAAAACAAATACACGCACAGGTGTCTTCACTCTGTAGACCATTTCCTCAAGTGTTTTGGTGATTGGGCGAGGGTGACGGGAGCAGGCAATGTGATGGCTTGAAGCTCCTAATCAAGTACCAGCATGTAAGTGATGAATACTTGATTCAGTCACGCAACTTTTGGACTGAAGCAGGAAAATTGTTTGGCAGCAGCATTCACATCTGAGCTGTCCTATTTAGGATCCACTCTGCACATCCTGAACTGGGAAGGAGCTAGAAATGATGCCTTAACAATTGTCTGCTTCACCCCATCCTGTCTGGAAAGCTGGAATCATCATCATCATGTGGTTGAAAAACATAGAGAAGTGAATCTATGAAATTTTCAACCTGGAATATACAAACTCTGATGGATAACCCACACTCAGACTGACCAGGGAGGAGAACTGCCTTTGTTGGCCAGGAACTCCAAAAATTCAACTTTGACATTGTTGCACTGAGTGATACACATAGAGCTGGAGAAGGGCAACTAAAGGAAGAGAAAGGTCAATATATCTTTTTTCTGGAAATGTCTTCATCCTGAAAACCAAGGATCCACAGAGAACAAAAAAGATTTATTATGATAGACTTAGCTGTAGCAAAAAAATGTATTATGTCAACCTGGAAATCAGAAGATAGCCTGAGAATACAGCAATGGTACATAGAAATGAATAAATATATTCCATTGGAAAAAAATAACATATAATTTAAGAAATAACATCACAGTGTTCGAACAAATTTGGGACCCGTGAACCGTACATGGAACACAACAGAGAAGTCTTACCGCGGACCTCCACCACCTAAAATGACAGAATGAGAAGAAGATGAAATGAACTGACCCAGTATGTAAAAGTAGATGACACAATTTTCTTGTTTATTTTCATTGTCAAGGGAAGGGAGGGGGGAAAAGGGGAGAAAATGACACTGTATATTCAAGAGGGAAATGTCTATGTGTATTTTGGTCAATATGGTTCATAGTGTGAAAAATTTAAAAAAATTTAAAAAAAAACAAGGATCCATGGAGTAGGTTTTTCCATCCAACATAGCCTACTTCAGAAGCTGATAGAACAACCACTGGGAATTTATGAATGTCTCATAACTCTACAAATCCAGTTCATCAAGAACCAACCTGCCACCATCATTAGCACCTATTCTCTGAGCTTGGATGCTGAAGATGAAGTCAAGATGTACTTCTATGTCCAATGTGATGCATATTTTCCTCTGTTCCCAACAATGACGAGATAATTCTCTTAAGAGACTTCAATGCCAGAGTCGGGAAAGATCATAGGCTCTGGACTGGAATAATAGGCAAAGAAGGAGTTGGCAAGGTCAATGCCAATGGAACATTTCTCCTCATCAAATGTCCTGAACACAACCTGATGATTGCAAACATCCTATTTCACCAGAAAAATAGGCAGAACCTCTCTTGGCAACATTCACACTCCAAACATTGGCACCTCATAGGCTACATCATCGTATAATCTTGGGACCAACAAGATGTACTGATAACAAGAGCTGTAACAGGTGCTGATGAGTGCTGGACAGAACATCAGCTCATCTCGTCCACATTGAGAATGAAGATTTGGCCCAAAAGGAAACATCAAAATCAGAACCTTATTAAGAAATTCAATATTGACATCTTTCAAGACATCAACCATGTACAGAAGTTGCAACCATATCTCCAAGAACAACTGCCTCAACAAATCCCACCATCTGTAGAAGCACATTGGAATCACTTTCTGTAAAGAAACAATTGGGTTTAGGACACAAAAGAAAACATAAGATTTGGTTTGATGATAATGACAAACTACTTCAACAACTCATTGATAAAAAGAGAAAAGCTTTCATCATCTTACAAAATGACCAACAATCATCTACCAAGAGGAAACATTATCGGGATTGCAAGGCTGCAGTCCAGAAGAGCACCCGAAACCTTAAAAATCAATGGTGGATGAAGAAAGCTCAGGAAATCCAACAATTAGCAGATCCCAATGACAATTAAGGATTTTTTAAAATACAACTAAAGTTATTTATGGCCCATCTACTCACAGTCAAGCCCCTCTCAAAAGCAACCATCCTGAAGAGCAATTCTGACATCAATTTTCATTGGAGGGAGCACTTTGAAGATCTTCTAAATCAAACCATCTCATTTTACAGGAATGTGATTTAACAATGTTCCAAAACAGCCCGTTGACACCTCCCTAAGTAAAATATCAACACTTGAAGAAGTCAAGGGATCCATCAAAACCTTGAAAAACAACAAGGCCACTGGACTTGATGGAATACCAGCTAAGGTCTACAAAATTGGAGGTAATCTGCTTCATTACTAATTGCATCAAGATCTGGATAAATGAAGATGTACCAGTAGACTTTAGAGACACAGCAATCATTACCATCTACAAAAAGAAACTATCATAGAATTTCCCTGTTAGCAATAGCAGGAAAGATCCTCACCCGCATCATGAATAACTAGCTCAAATCTTTAGCCGAGAACATCCTTCAGGAAACAAAAGCTGGTTTTAGACCATCTCGTGGAACAATTGACATGGTCTTCACAATGCTGCAAGAAAAATGTCACAAACAACTTCAACCTTTGTATATAGCATTCATCGACCTCACCAAAGCCTTTGATTTGGCATCAAGCTGGCACTCTGGGTGGCAAGCACAACTAAAAGCCCGCAGCCCATGCAGTGGCACTGCCCCCAGCAGGTGAACCAGCAAAGGTAGCTTAAAGGCCAGCAACCACAAAATGGTGCTGGCCTCATTGCACAGCCAACAGTCAGGGACAGTGCACAGGGAAGAAGGGATTGTTATGCAAGAAGGTATCTGCCTATGTTATGCGGATCATGATGCAAGCAAAGGGGCAAATGGTGGGAACACAGCGAGTATAAAAGTTGGGTCTGAGCCTTTAATAAAACACAAAGCTTAACCTGACTAACACTAAGTATGTCTGTCTTGTTTGAGTAGTGCACGGCGACAATACTCTATTCAGTCAAGTTTTCAATTTCCATCCTATATGCTGACTTAATGCCCACTTTTTTCAGCCCACTAGGATGGTATTATCAGCAAATTTGTATTTGGTGCTGTTGTTCAAGTCCAGTTTATTGTTTTCTGATTGTACAAGTATAACTCAATAAAACAACATTCTCTGGTCCTCGTTGAAAAACCATGCAGATATACAACCAGACATTACACAAATACAGACAAAAATACATATGCAGGACAAATATTATAATCTATAAATAAATAAATAGATAAATATTATTTTGTACAAATGAAAGTCTCAGGTGGTTAGTGAGAACATTTCCTTTGGTCGTTCAGCATTCTCACTGCCTGTGGGAAGAAGCTGTTCTTCAGTCTGCTTGTGCTGGCTTCAATACTCTTGTATCTCTTTCCACACAGTCATAAGCATAAATTGAGTAGAGCAGAGAGCTAAGTATGCCTCTCTGTGCTTCTCCCGTGCTGAATGAGTTTGTAGAGGAGATGTTTCTGCCAATTGGAACTGACCAGGTGTCATGTGGAGAAGAAATTCGGAGGGTCCAAGAAGTGACGTGTCTGGGCACAGTTTAATCATAAACAAGGATCTTCATTTACATGCAGGAGGGGGATTTGCGCCAAGGATCACAAAGAAACGGCACACAATTCCTGTGCATTGGACGCAGCTAAGCAACTGATGAATTGCTACTAATTGCAGTTTGCTCAGATAAACATGAGGATCAAATAAACAGGACCCGCCACTCCCCTTTCACTAACAGGCACAACACTCTGATTAACTACAAATCCTCCTACTGGCATGCCAATGTTCTTGGTTGTAGATGCTCCAGTTCTGAGGGGTTATCTCAGAGAAGTCAAGGTGACTACCTACAACTCATTTAGGAGGTGGTGCCTTTTTAACTATTGTGTTGATGACGGAAAGAACAAATCTTTAGCATGCTGCCTGGGGTACCAATGAAGTAGCTACTTTGCCCTCAGTAGTGCTGAACTTCAGCAATGTTGTTGGAAGCTGTGGATGGATTTATTGTGAAACATTCTCCCTACTGATCTGTATGTAGAGGGCATGCTCACTGATGTCACCATAGCACTGGAAAATAATGCAGAGGCCAGAAAGGAATGGATACTGTCATGCACATAAGAAGGAGAGGGGGAATATAAGATTTCCTTGTCACCATTCCCATTTCTGACAGCATTTCCATTTTGGATGTTGTTGGAGATAATGGCTTATTAGGACAAGGCTGCAGCCATCAAGTGACATTAGAGGTTGCTCTACACCACAGTTGGGAAGGAGAAAGTCTAGAAGGGCTAAAGTAGTAGGCGACTTCCTTGAAAGTGTAATAGGCATTTCTGTGGCTGCATTCAGACTCCAGGAAGGTTGGTGCCTTCCTGTTGCTGGATGAAGGATGATCTATAACAGCTGCATATCACTCTGGAGGCAGAGAGTTAACATTTTCTGGCCATGGTCCATCTTGGTGTCTATGATTTAGGTGAAACAAGAATGAGAATGGTTTTGGGAGGGGTGGGGACTTCTGCAAGCTGAACAGTGATTGGACCTCTTTGTTGTTACTGTACAGAGGATTTAAGATAAAATGGTAAGGGAATGGGAACCCGCAGAGGAGGGGAAAAAAGAAATGGAAACAGGCATAGAAACAAAAGACAGGAAGAGGAAAAGCAAAAAAGGGAAAAACAAACAAATAAAAGAGTTAAGACACATTCTGGGCCACAGAACAAAATAATGCTAATGGCGACCAAGAATGTGAAAAAGACAAATGTAACAGCATTGTGTCTTAATGTATTGGGCTTAATGAGGAAAATAAATTAATTATGCAAATAAATGTAAACAGGTGTGTTATCATTGGGATGACAGAGGCATGTCAGGAGGGGAACCAAGGATGGCAACTGAACAGACAGTTCAGTATTTTGGAAGTACAGGCAAAAGGAAAAAGGGGGTGGGATGTATTGCTGATTAAAGCGATCATTGCAAATGAGAAGAAGCGTATTAGAACAGATGATGTAATATCTGTATGGGTTGAGCCCTTGAGATAGATAACATTTGTGAGAATTGGATGCAGAGCTCTAAACAGTAGTGTTTTAATTCATTTCTTAATGCATAAATAATAAATGCATTAATGATGAGATTAGAAGCTAATTTGGATGCTATTGTAATCACTTGTGACTTTAATCTAAACATTGATTGAATGAACTAAGTTAGTAACAATACTGTGAAAGAAGAATTCCTGATATAGTGAATGGTTTTGTGGACAACCAGCAAGAGAGTAGACTTGGTCTTGTGTAGTGAGAAAGGATTAAATCAGTGGTTTTTAACATTTTTCTTTCCACTCACATACCATCTTAAGTAATCCCTATGCCACAAGTGCTGTGTGATTACATAAGGTGGTATGTGTGTGGGAAGGGAAGGTTGAGAATCACTGCTCTAGAACCAGTTGTTACTGAAATATTTTGCTTCAGAAAAATTGTCATTGGCCCATTTCCTTTGGAGTTATGAAACCATGCACATAATGAGTCAATTAGGTACAATTAAAACAGTAGTTTTCAAATGTTTTCTTTCCACCAACATACCACCTTAAGCAATCCCTTACTAATCACAGGACACTTATGGCAAAGAGATTACTTAAAGTGGTATGTGAGTGGAAAGAAAAAGGTCGATAACCATTGGAATAAACAATAATTTTTTAGTAGATGCCACACAGAGAGGAACAAATTTAGTATGGTAGAATTTTTTATTAAGATCCAGAGTGACACAGTTAATTCTAAGATGATGGTCTTGCATCATATAACCATATAACCACTTACAGCACAGAACAGGCCAGTTCGGCCCTACTAGTCCATGCCGTAGCAAATCCCCACCCTCCTAGTCCCACTGACCAGCACCCGGTCCATACCCCTCTAGTCCCCTCCTATCGATGTAACGATCCAGTCTTTCCTTAAATGTAACCAATGATCCCGCCTCGACCACGTCTGCCGGAAGCTCATTCCACATCCCCACCACCCTCTGCGTAAAGAAATTTCCCCTCATGTTCCCCTTATAATTTTCCCCCTTCAATCTTAAACCATGTCCTCTAGTTTGAATCTCCCCCTTTCTTAATTGAAAAAGCCTATCCACATTTACTATGTCTGTCCCTTTTAAAATCTTAAACACCTCTATCAAGTCCCCTCTCAATCTTCTACGCTCCAGAGAAAAAAGCCCCAGTCTGCACAACCTTTCCCTGTAACTCAGACCCTGAAATCCTGTCAATATTCTCATGAACCTTCTCTGCACTCTCTCTAATTTGTTTATATCTTTCCTATAATTTGGTGACCAAAACTGTACACAGTACTCCAAATTTGGCCTCACCAATGCCTTGTACAATTTCATCATAACTTCCCTACTCTTGAATTCAATACTCCGATTTATGAAGGCCAATATTCCAAATGCCTTCTTCACCACACCATCTACCTGAGTATCAGCCTTGAGGGTACTATTTACCATAACTCCTAAATCCCTTTGTTGCTCTGCACTCCTCAATTGTCTACCATTCAATGTATATGACCTATTTAAATTTGCCTTTCCAAAATGTAGCACCTCACATTTATCTGTATTAAATTCCATCAGCCATTTCTCAGCCCACACCTCCAGCCTTCCTAAATCACCTTTTAATCTACGGTAATCTACGTCACTGTCCACAACACCACCAATCTTTGTGTCATCCGCAAACTTGCTTATCCAATTCTCCACCCCTACATCCAGATCGTTAATATATATAACAAATAATAATGGTCCCAGGACCGAACCCTGAGGAACTCCACTAGTCACCGGCCTCCAATTGGACAATTTTCTACCACTACTCTCTGACACCTCCCATCCAACCACTGCTGAATCCATTTCACTACCTCTTTATTTATACCTAATGCCTCCACCTTTTTTCCTAACCTCCTGTGGGGAACTTTGTCAAAAGCTTTACTAAAGTCCAAATAGACAACATCCACAGCTTTCCATTCATCAACCTTTTTTGTAACCCCCTCGAAGAACTCAATCAGGTTTGTCAAGCATGATCTACCCCTGACAAAACCATGCTGATTACTCCCTATCAATCCCTGTACCTCCAAAAATTTGTAAATAGCCTCCCTCAGAACACTTTCCATCAACTTGGCCACCACAGACGTCAGACTTACAGTCCTATAATTCCCAGGTTTGCATTTGGACCCTTTCTTAAACAGAGGAACCACATGCACCACCCTCCAATCCTTTGGCACCACCCCTGTGGCCAGTGACATCCTAAATATCTCTGTTAATGGCCCCACCAACTGTCCACTAGCCTCCCTGAGTGTCCTAGGGAATATTTTGTCCGGTCTGGGAGATTTATCCACCTTTATCTTTTTTAACACAGCCATCACTATCTCCTCGGTTATCCTTATATGCTTCATGACCTCCCCACTATTTTTCTTTACTTCAACTGGTTCAACATTTTTTTCCCTAGTGAATACCGAGGCAAAGAAATCATTCAAAATTTCCCCCATTTCCTCAGACTTCTCACTCAGCCTACCCTCGCAATCTACAAGGGGTCCAATTTTATCTCTCACTAATCTTTTACTTTTAATGTACTTATAGAAACCCTTTGGATTTATTTTTACTCTGTCAGCCAAAGCCTCTTCATGCCTTTTTTTGGCCTTTCTAATTTCTTTCTTAAGATTCCTTCTACACTCCTTGTAGTCCTCCTTCAACTTCTCAGCTCCCTGCTCTTTATACCTCTTGTACACCTCCCTTTTTCTCCTAACCAAATTTCCAATATTCCTCGAAAACCAAGCCTCCCTATGACTTCCAGCCTTTCCTTTCATCCACACTGGGACATAACTACTCTGTACCCTCAAAATTTCTTTTTTGAATATCGAAATAAGGGAAACTACATGTAAATGAATCAAACATTGGCTGATATAGATTGGCAAAGTTATTTTATTGGGCTGATGGTGGATTGGCTATGGCAAACATTTATGCAGCTCACAGATGAACTGTAGCAATTACCCATTCTTGTCTGTCATGAAAATAAAACAGAAAGGATGGCTCAATCATGGCTAGCATGTCAAATTAGGAATAGGAGGAATATATAAAGGAGTCTGAAAAAGTAACAATCTTAAGGACTGGGAAAGGAGGACCAGGAGGTGAATTAAGGGGGAAGGGGTGATGAACATTAAAGAAAGTTTGTAGAGAATATAAAAACTAATTCTAAAAGCATCTACAGAAATAGGAAGAGAAAATGACTAGTGAAGACCAATGTAGGTCTCTTACAATCAGAAACAGGGAACAAAAATATGTCAAAGGCATTTGAGCAAGTCCTTTGGTTCTGGCTTCAATAAGGAGGATTCAAAGAACCTGCAAGAAATATTAAAGAACCTAGGACCTAGTGAGAGGGATGAACAGAAGGAAATACTTCGCTATAGTGAAATCATGTTCGAGATTGAAGGCCAATGAATCTCCTAGGTGCAATAATCTGCATCCCAGAATCTCTTTCAATTCATTCATGTGATAAGGGCTATGCAGACTGAGCCAGGATTTAATTGTCAAGCCATTGTTGATTTTGAGAAGGTGGTGGTGAGCTGCCATCTGGAACCATAGCAGCCCTTGATCTGTGGCTGTACAATTCTGTTAGAGAGGGTTTAAGGATTTTCACTCAGTAATGGTGAAATTATGGCATGTATCTCCAAATCAGAATGCAGTGTGACTTGGAAGGCAACTTCCAGCTGTTCGCAATCCTATGCTTTTTCCGTCCTTATCATTGTAATTGATGAAGATTGTGTGTTCAGAATGTGCGAAGGAGTCTTGGTGAATTGCTTCAGTGCATATTGCAGATGGTATAAACTGCCGTTACTGTTTACCAGTGGTGGAGTAAGTAAAGAGTTATTGATGGGCTTCCCATCAACTGGGGTGTATGTTCAGTAAAGTGTCAAACTTCTTGATTATTTTTGAAGCTGCTGTCATCTAGGCAAGTGGACAGGTTTTGAGGGTTAAGGAGGTAAATTACTTGCCACAGAATTCCTAACTTCAGACCGGTTCATGTTTGCTCTGTTCTGTATATGGCTCTGTTTCTGGTCATTAGTAACCCTCAGGGTGTTGATGTGGAAGGTTTAGTGATGAACGTCATAAGTGGCTGGCACTTGTGTGGCATGGACATAGCCACTAGTCAGCCCAATCGTGGATATTTTCCAGACCTTGCTGTATGCGGTGTGGACTGTTTCATTTGAGTACATACAATGTGGCTTAGAAACAGATGATGCATTGGCAGTCAGTTTTCAACATTCTTGCGACTCTGAATCAATTCCCAGGAATGAGAGGATAGATAAGGTCACCCCACTATTTAAAAGGATAACAGGGAATTAACTTTTGGTTAGGTTGATAACACTAATGTGGATAATTGCTGGAATCCATTTAAAAGAGGTAATAGCAGAGCATTTGGAAAACAGGATTTGGGACTGCATGGTTGGCATAACACTCAGCACAACGCCTCTACTGAGCCAGAGATTGGGACTGGGGCTCGAAACTCATGCTGTTTGAAAGGAGTTTGTACATTCTCCCTGTGTCTGCGTGGATTTTCCCCGGGGGCTCTGGTTTCCTCCAACCATTCAAAACATACCGGCCACATAGGTTAATGGGTGTAAATTGGGCAAAACAGACTCATGGGCTGAAACGGCATGTTACCGCGCTGTATTTAAAAAAAAATAAAATGTAATTTAAATGCAATTTTAAATTTAAACAAATAAATTAAATTAAAAGTTTAAATTTAAATTTAAAATTTAAGGATCAGTCAAAATCTGCATGAAAGGAAAATCCTGCTTAAAACGCTTACTGGATTTTTTGAGGATTTTACAGAATGTTAGTGAAGAATTAGTGAAAGAATTATACTGGGACTTTCAGAATACTTTAAATGAGCATCTGCATAAGAGATTAGTGTGCAAAACTAAAGCATATAAGGTGCGGGTAACATACTGAGATCGATAGAGAAATTGAGAAACAAAATCTGCAGATGCTGGGAACTTGAACAAACAATGAGCAGCTGGAAGATCTCAATGGGTCAGGCAGTATCTTGTGGGTGGGAATGATCAGTCAATATTGGGTTGGGACACTTTTGTTGGCTGATAGGTAATAAAGAGCAAGGATGTGTGGTGAACTGCAGTGTTCAGTGCTTGAACGTATCTATTCATAATATGGATTAGAGTGAGATAAGTGAATTAAATTAACTGAATTAATGCAACCTAGATTGTATAACTAAAATGGATGAGAGGGGGGGGGATGGGGGGGTGGCTTGGGAGGAGGGAGGGGGGAGGGAGAAAAAGTCACTGTAAATGTGTGGAAAAGAAAAAGTGTATATCATGGCTATTGTGATTTATGGTGTGAAAAATAAAAAATTAAAAAAAAAAAAAAAAATTTAACCCTTCTGACTTTGTAAAGAACACAATGCTGGGTGGGAGTGTGAACTGTGACGAGGAGGCAAAGATTAATTTGGACAGTGTGATTTGGACAGATTGAGTATGAGTGAGTAAATGCATTGGAGCAGGAGTACAATGTCGCTAATGTGAGATTATCCACTTTCGTGGTAAAACGTGAAGGCAACTTACGACCTGAAGACATGGTATATTACAAAAGAGGAGGTTTTGAACAATTGGATCGACACCGTGAGCAGGAAAGGGCTTTGGCAAATACTAGAGCGCCACGGATGCCCCCCAAAGTTCCTCAACATGGTTATACAACTGCACGAAAACCAACAACGTCGGGTCAGATACAGCAATGAGCTCTCTGAACCCTTTTCCATTAACAATGGCGAGAAGCAAGGCTGCGTTCTCGCACCAACCCTCTTTTCAATCTTCTTCAGCATGGTGCTGAAACAAGCCATGAAAGACCTCAACAATGAAGACGCTGTTTACATCCGGTACCGCACGGATGGCAGTCTCTTCAATCTGAGACACCTGCAAGCTCACACCAAGACACAAGAGCAACTTGTCTGTGAACTACTCTTTGCAGACGATGCCACTTTAGTTGCCCATTCAGAGCCAGCTCTTCAGCGCTTGATGTCCTGTTTTGCAGAAACTCCCAAAATGTTTGGCCTGGAAGTCAGCCTGAAGAAAACTGAGGTCCTCCATCAGCCAGCTCCCCACCATGACTACCAGCCCCCCCCCCCCCACATCTCCATCGGGCACACAAAACTCAAAACGATCAACCAGTTTACCTATCTCGGCTGCACCATTTCATCGGATGCAAGGATTGACAACGAGATAGACAACAGACTTGCCAAGGCAAATAGCGCCTTTGGAAGACTACACAAAAGAGTCTGGAAAAACAACCAACTGAAAAACCTCACAAAGATTAGCGTATACAGAGCCTTTTCTTTTCTTTTTCAATCTTTTTATTATTATTATAATTTATAAACACATACAGTTCAAAGAGATATAAAAAAATACATAGTAAGTAATGAATTAATACAGAGATATTAAACAATAATATTACAGAATAAAAATATATCATTAAAAAATTTTTGATCAGTTTAGGGTGTGAACTATCTCTAAAAAAAAAGATATAATTAATAACAATATATGAAAAAAGAGAAAAAAAAACCCCAAAAAAGAAGAAAAAACAAATCTGAATTAAAAAAAAACTTAAACAAAAACTTTAAAAAAAACCTACAGATATAGCTAAACCACGCCGATCACTCCGATCTCATCTTACAGCCCAATTATCATACATAATCATAGAAAGAAAACAGAGCCAGATCAACTCAACACAAATGAAAATATTGAATAAATGGTCGCCAGGTTAACTCAAACTTAGAAGGGGATTCATAGACAGAGTTTCTAATTTTCTCTAAATTTAAACATAGTATGGTTTGGGTAAACCATTGGAAAACAGTGGGAGGATTTACCTCTTTCCAATTTAATAGTATAGATCTTCTAGCCATTAGTGTAAGAAAAGCAATCATACGATCCGCAGGAAGAGATAAATAAGTCAAATCTATCATAGGTAATCCAAAAATTGCAGTAATGGGATGTGGTTGTAAATCAATATTCAAAACAGTAGATATAATGGAAAAAATTTCCTTCCAATAATTCTGTAAAGAGGGACAGGACCAAAACATATGTGTAAGGGAAGCTATTTCCAATTGTCATTTATCACATATAGGATCGATATGAGAATAAAAGCGATGGAGTTTATCTTTAGACATATGAGCTCTATGAACAACTTTAAACTGTATTAGTGAATGTTTTGCACATAGAGAAGAAGAGTTTACCAGTCGCAGAATTTTATTCCAATTTTCATTAGAAATATGAAGGTTGAGTTCTCTTTCCCAATCATTTTTAAACTTTTCAAAAGTCCCAGAATTTATTTTTGTAATTATATTATATAATTTAGATATAACACCTTTTGGAGGGAATTTTGAATATAATATATCCTCTAAAACAGTCGTAGTCTCCCGATTGGGAAAAGAGGGTAAAGTCGAAACTAAGAAACTCCTAATCTGCAAATATCGAAAGAAATGAGATCGAGGTAAATCATATTTCATGGATAATTGTTCAAATGACATGAAAGAGTTATCCAAGAATAAATCCGAAAAGCATGTTATACCTTTAACTTTCCAGAGTAAATAAGCTTGATCAATTAGAGAGGGATGAAAAAGGAAATTTAGTACAATAGGAGTTTCCAAGATAAAATGACTTAGGCCAAAAAATCTCCGGAATTGAAACCATATACGTAGTGTATGTTTAGCCATTGGATTATCAATTTGTTTATATAATTTAGTAAGAGTAAAAGGGAGAGCAGCGCCCAAAATAGAGCTAATTGAAAAATTTTGTATCGGTTTAATTTCTAAATTTACCCAATGGGGATTTACAGAGCCTTTGTCATACCCACACTCCTGTTCGGCTCCGAATCATGGGTCCTCTACCGGCATCACCTACGGCTCCTAGAACGCTTCCACCAGCGTTGTCTCCGCTCCATCCTCAACATTCATTGGAGCGGCTTCATCCCTAACATCAAAGTACTCGAGATGGCAGAGGCCGACAGCATCGAATCCATGCTGCTGAAGATCCAACTGCGCTGGGTAGGTCACGTCTCCACAAGGGAGGACCATCGCCTTCCCAAGATAGTGTTATATGGCGAGTTCTCCACTGGCCACCGTGACAGAGGTGCACCAAAGAAGAGGTACAAGGACTGCCTAAAGAAATCTCTTGGTGTCTGCCACATTGACCACCGCCAGTGGGCTGATCTCGCCTCAAACCGTACATCTTGGCGCCTCACAGTTCGGCAGGCAGCAGCCTCCTTTGAAGAAGACCGCAGAGCCCACCTCACTGACAAAAGACAAAGGAGGAAAAACCCAACACCCAACCCCAACCAACCAATTTTCCCTTGCAACTGCTGCAACCATGTCTGCCTGTCCCGCATCGGACTTGTCAGCCACAAACGAGCCTGCAGCTGACGTGGACATTGCCCCTCCGTGAATCTTCGTCCGCAAAGTCAAGCCAAAGAAGAAAGAAGATTGATGAAAGTAAGCATGTTGGTTTAATTGATGGCTATGAATTTATGTGATATGTAAGCCTACAGAATAAGATGAATTAAATACAAGAGAAGTAATGCTTACTGTAATTATACAATGCCTTGGTGGGACTATACCTAAAATGTGGTGTGTAGATTTGGACTCCTTACCTGAAAAAAAAAGGAATGCAGTGGTAGTTCACCAAGCTAATTCCTAGAAAGACAGAACTAATATGTATTTAGGTAGATCTTGGTATGTTTATGCTTCTATTTGTTTGCATGTAAATGAATAAGAGGGAACTTTAATGAAATTCCTAAAAAAAATGATAGGAGTGGAAAGACCAGATGCAGGTTAGATGGTCCCAGTGGAAGAAGGTCCAGAATTTAGGGGTCACTGCCTAATGATATTGGGTCAACCATTTAATACTGAGTTGAAGAGAAATTACTTCACCCAAAGAGTAGCAAAACTGTGGAAGGCAGTTGCAATGTAGGGCTCACAAGATCAAAGGATATTGGGGAAAAAATTGCCTCAGGGGACTGAAGTTGGATGATCAGCTATTATCGTATAGAGTGCTTGTTGGGCGCTATCGGTAGCTCCAATAATGATGCAGACAGAAGACTTACGGGAACGATAGGCTTTTTTGAGCTGGAGACTGCTGGCTTGGGTCCAGGCTAGGAAAATGAGCGGGAAGGAGAAGGGACTCGACCGTTATGGCCCGGGGTCACATGAGCAGGATTAAGGGAGGAGCTAAGGTAGGAGGGCGGGCCAGCCATCACATACAATCATATCACCATAGTGCTGGAGCAGGCTAGGAAGGATGGGATGGCCAACCCCTACTCCTGATATCTATTTTTCCATTGTTCCGTTCCCAGCTCATTCTAGCCATTGTTGGGTGCTCCTCCAAGCTCTTCCCACAATCCAGCTATGAGGTAGAAAATCCAAAATGATCCCTTCAAAACTGGCTGTATGAGTGCATCTCAATCACACTGAATTAAAATATTGAAGCTTCAGCCATGAGAAGTTAGTGGCCATTTTGTGGCCGAAACATGCTTCAACTTGTACCTGATGACTTTGCTGCATGTAATCCTTAGTTCCCTTTGTCTCATTCCCTGCTTTGTTTCTCATTCTACCAGGACTGAGAAGAAATTTTACTTTCTACTTACATGAATCAGGGTGTTGTTCACATGACTCAAAACATTAACTACTCTAAAATAACACCATTGAAGGTACATTTTGTCAGACTTAAAAATGGGGAGGCTGATTGGCTATCACTGGTACTATATATTGCAAAATATTAAATCTATTCTATTTTTGAAAATAACTTATCTCCCAACATCACACAGATTGGGTGTCAGATAATACTAGACAACAAAAATTTTGCTTCATGAACATTTATGGGTGTACTTTATTGATTTTGGGCTGCTGATCATGAAAATCCCCTTTAAAAATTACTATCCTATACCTTTTTTTAAAGGACCTATTTTTGTGATTTTCTGTCATATTTGAAGTCGACTTCTAGCGTACAAAACCATGAAGTGCCACATGTCACTGAAAATTTATTTTCTGCATTTGCATTTGGACTTCTTCCTGGCTGATCTTGGGGCAGTCACTGACAAACAAGGTGAAAGGTTTCACCAGGACATAGCAGCGATGGAAAAGCGGTATTAGGGCAAATGGAATCCATCAATACCAGCTGATTATTGTTGGACACTGACACGAGAGGCATCAGATGCCGAGTGCAAACGAAAATCAGCGGCGAAACATCTTTATGTTAGTTGAACTAGCGCAATGTGACAGCATCATGATGTGATTAAACATGCCAAATTCAAGAGAAGTTATATGAATGTTTCTCCAACTTCCTACGTGGTATAGCAAATCTGAAATAATCTTTGTATTCAGCTTGAAGTTTTTCTATTATACTCCTCATTTATTTCAGATACAAACCTTTTGAAAAAATTTGTTTTTTAGTGTAAACAGACATTGACCAGCTTGAGGTGAGTTGTGACTTAAAAACCACAGAATCACTTCAACGACTCTTGTTATATTTACTTATTTGATTATCATAAGTATTCTATGAAATGTCCAGCACTGAAACAGGCCATTGGCAGATGCTGATGTTCATGATCTACACTGTCTCTTCTCTTCATTTGATCATAATGGAACATATATTTACTGCATAACTGGTTTGCAAACCTGTCTCACCCCTATTCCAGATATTGCATTGAAAGCTCCAAACAATGTATTAAAATGGAGAGAGTAATTAACAAATGTAAACGTCATTTGTTTTATTATATGCTTTCCAATATTGCAATGAATATTTTATGTTGCTGTGAATAACTTAATTAAATGATCACAATTTTTAATTAAGAGTAACCTACCATTACTAAAGATAAGAAACAACATAATTAAAATTGATTAAGCATCTTGCTCTGAGGGCAGAAAATCCCTGATCACAACATTTAAAAGATGATTAAAGAGTGTTGTGCCTAATTATCTGCAAGACTACGTTCTCTGAGGTCAGCTGGAGTGCTTGGATGGCAAGTTGCAGTGGGATCATAATCATGTCTTTTTTTTTTAGAAATACTTCGACGTTAGAGAAAAAAATTCTGTCAAAATAGCAAAATTAAAGATGCAGAGACAATTGTGATTCAAGTGGTGACTGAGTAGACAGTTGCTGGGAGAATGTTTCTCCTGGTTGGGTAATCCAGGACTTGGGACATAACTTTCAGACTGCAGCATTCCCACTTCATCTCTCAAGCATGTGTATCTTTGAAATTCCCTACCCTGGAGACCCTGTGGATGATGAATCAAAGCAGAAATGGACAGATTTTTGGTCTTTAGGGCAGCCAAGATTAATAGTCAATGTGAAGGAAAGTGGAACCTGAAGCCAAGATCAGATCAGCCATAATTATAATGAAAGGAACCTCAGACCTTTGATCTCCTGTTTCAATTTCCTATGTTTATCCAATCAGTAACTAATTTGAGCAAATAATGTGGAATAAGTATCAGAAAGTAACACATATTCACTGAAGAAAGAGATGACATTTTTGCTCTGAATGTGTAACGTATGAAATGTATGAGGTGAGCATTTAAATTTCTGAGAATGAGTCTTCAAAGCAGAGTAGTCCCAACAAGCAGAAATCTGTTTAGAATAGAGCACGAAGCCAAGACTTTGCACCTTTCTGGATATTATTTACTTCAGTTCCTTGACGAAATAAATATTTGTGAAAATGGCATGTTGAGTTTTAATTTATTCATTCCATATTGGAGTTTGTGGTGGTCAACTTGACTAGGAGTCTTTGATGTATACTTAATGAATGGAATTGCTCATACTTTAACACCTTTGTCCCCTCTTTTATTTGCTTAAAGGCATGCCTACAAACCGAATTATTTGGATTACGATACTCAACTGGTATGAAATTAAAATGCTTTCAATTCCTATAAAAGTATTTAACTTTGAATATCAAACTAGCTCATATCTTAATCCAACACTCTATCTTAAAAGGGAATGAGCAACAAGGGGTAAGAAATTGATGATTCTTAAGATAATACAGGTGGGATAGTTCTTCCCAGTCTTAAAAGCTGGGTCTTCTGTGCAAATTGAACCTATGGCATTTGTGCATTGCTGAGGGCCAGCAATGAAAGTTTAGCATCAAATCAGTATTGCAACTGATTATGCCTACTCTCCACATTTCAGTCTTCTTGAGCATCATGTGGCTTACTGATCTTTCCAATCTGTCAAATGATATGAATGACCCTACAAGCTGCACAGTTGATACATCCAGCAAGTTGACTTCTAAAGCACCCAAACTACAGTCACTCTGTTGAATTTTCCAGATGTGTTCTTTTTATTTAAATTTGTATTTGAAAATTTCTCATTTTTCATTTAACATCTAATTCATCTTTCCTTTGTTTCTGCTGGATCATATCCATTCAAAGACTTAATCAGATGCGCTGGGTTAGTACATGAGTTGTAGAGTTGTCCAGCATTGACCATCAGGCCAACTTGTCCACCAGTTGTCCACCTAAGGTCATCCAACTGCGCTTGGCCAATATACCACTAAATCTGTCTATTAAACATTATAATTATCCTTGCCTCTATAAGTTTCTTGACAGTCTTATTCTTACCTGTTAGTTGAAGTCACTTCTTCTTTGGCTACTGACTCCAACCTCTTACCAAGTGTTGTAGGTCCACCTTGCTGGCTCAACTCATGATTAAACAATTCTTTGAGAGGAACTGTTTGCTTGAGCCCTTTAGCTTGACAAGACTTCTTCTTATCTATCTTGGGTTCTTCACACTGCAACCTGGCTTCTGACCTTTCTTCTCCTGGTTCCTAGGAACCGGTGCGCCGCATGCGCTTCGGTCCGCCCGTGCCCATTCCGAGGGCTGGACTGCCTCCTTGCCCAGGCCTCATTCACTGGTTTAAAAGTTAGTGGAACTGGAAGAGATGAATGTATGTTGCAAAGTCCCATTGGTGCTGTACCAAGCGAAATGCAGAATATAGAGATTCAATCAACAGTATCTGAAAGTTCAGATGTGAGTCCGGATAAAAGTATTTCCAAGTTAATAAGGTAATAAGCGTTGCTAGGGCGCTCCTCTGCAGAAAGACTTTTAACCATCTCCATATAGCCGGCGGCCTGGGCAAGGAGGCCTCGTCTGTGAACGCGGCCCTGGGATCAGTCGGCTCATCCGTGAAGTGTCTCTTTCACCGTGCAGATTATAGCCGCCCTGGATTTCACCCCCATCTGGCAGGCGAGTGGTCCCCGACTGGTTTCCCCATCCCTGAAGGGTAGTCGTTCCCATCCCCAACGCGTTCATGGTGAACACCCTTCCGACAGTCTCTCTCCTTTGTTCTCCCATTCAGTCCCCGTGTTCCCTACTTTCTACAGCCCTGTGGACAGCGGTCATAGATCTCCAGATATGGTTCGACCTAAAAGGGGAGGCAGGCCTCTTCAGCCCGGTAAAGCAACCTGCATAGGAGAAGGACACTCTGATATAAAACCTACGACCCAAGGACCTCGCTGCCACGTCCCAGCTTGCTTGGCCACAGCACACAAACCATGGGTGTAAAGGGTTGGGCCAGTACTGCGCAACTGCACTCCACCTAAAAGCTCCTTTGCGCAGGCACGAGGACATGTCCACATCCTCCCCCTCAAAAGATGCACACAAACTCAAGCTAGCATGCTGGAACATCAGAAGCATGCTAGACAAGGCTGACAGCCACCGACCTGAACGTCGGTCTGCCCTCATCGCACATGAACTCCTCAGACTCGACATCGACATAGCCGCTCTCAGCGAAGTCCACCTTGCAGATGTAGGCAGCCTCCAAGAACACAGCACGGGCTACACACGCTACTGGTCTAGCAAGCCTCAAGCTGAACGATGCCTATCTGGTGTTGGCTTCATGGTCAAGAACTCCATTGCCTCCAAACTCGAAAACCTCCCGACAGGCCACTCTGACCAGATCATGTCCATGCAACACCCCCTTCAAAACAAGCGACTCATCACTCTCATCAGTGTCGATGCTCCAACCCTTCAGGCGGAACCAGCAGAAAAGGACAAGTTCTACACTGATCTGCGCAACCTCATCCAATGCACCCCTACAGCCAACAAGGTTGTCATCCTTGGCGACTTCAACGCTAACGTCGGCAAAGACTCAGAAACCTGGCCAGGAATCCTTGGCAAGCATGGTGTCGGCAAGTGCAATGACAATGGGTGCCTCCTGTTGGAGCTCTGCGCAGAACAGCGGCTTGTCATTACTAGCACCCTTTTCCAGCAGAAAGACAGCCTGAAGACTACCTGGATGCATCCCCGATCCAAACACTGGCACCTCATGGACTACATTCTGATGCGAGGAAGAAACAAACGAGATGTGCTCCACAGCAGGGTCATGCCCAGCGCGGAATGCCACACTGACCACCGGCTTGTTCGCTGCAAGCTCAACCTTCACTTCAAGCCAAAGTTCAAGAACAGTGGAGCGCCCAGAAAGAGGTTCAATGTTGGAAACTTGCAGTCAAACAAAGTGAGAGGAAACTTCCAGGCAAACCTCCAAGCAAAGCTTGAGGATGCAACTGCCTCATGGACACATCTCCTGAAACCCTCTGGGATCAGCAGAAAATGACCATATTACAATCCACTGAAGAGGTACTGGGCTTCTCCTCCAGGAAAAACAAGGACTGGTTTGACGAAAACAACCAGGAAATCCAGGAGCTGCTGGCAAAGAAGCGATCTGCCCACCAGGCTCACCTTGTAAAGCCTTACTGGCCAGAGAAAAAAATGAGCCTTCTGTCTCGCATGCAGCCATCTTCAGCGCAAACTCTGGAAGTTCCAAAATGATGGTGGACTAGCCTCAACAAACGAATCCAGCTTAGCGCGGACATTGGCGACTTCAGGGGTTTTTATGAGACACTAAATGCGGTGTACAGCCCCTCACCCCAAGTCCAAAGCCCTCTGCGCAGCTCAGATGGTGAAGTCCTCCTCAGCAACAAGATCTCCATCCTCAATCGATGGTCAGAACACTTTCAATCTCTTTTCAGTGCCAACCGCTCAGTCCAAGAATCCGCCCTGCTCCATCTCCCTCAACATCCTTTGAGTCTAGAGCTGGATGACGTCCTTACCCGGAAAGAGACATATAAGGCAATTGAACAACTGAAAGGTGGCAAAGCAGCAGGTATGGATGGAATCCCCCCAGAGGTCTGGAAGGCTGGCAGCAAAACTCTGCACCAAACTGCATGAGATTTTTATGCTCTGCTGGGACCAAGGAAAGCTGCCTCAGGACCTTCGTGATGCCATCATCATCACCCTGTACAAAAACAAAGGCGAGAAATCAGACTGCTCAAATTACAGGGGAATCTCGCTGCTCTCCATTGCAGGCAAAATCTTCGCTAGGATTCTCCTTAATAAACTAATACCTAGTGTTGCCAAATATGTCCTCCCAGAATCACAGTGTGGCTTTTGCACAAACAGAGGAACTACTGACATGGTCTTTGCCCTCAGACAGCTCCAAGAAAAGTGCAGAGAACAAAACAAAGGACTCTACATCACCTTTGTTGACCACACCAAAGCCTTCGACACCGTGAGCAGGAAAGGACTTTGGCAAATACTAGAGTACCTCGGATGCCCCCCCCCCCCCCCCCAAGTTCCTCAACATGGCTATCCACTGCACGAAAACCAACAAGGTCGGGTCAGATACAGCAATGAGCTCTCCGAACCCTTCTCCATTGACAACGACGTAAAGCAAGGCTGCATCCTCACACCAACGCTCTTTACTACCTTCTTCAGCATGATGCTGAACCAAGCCATGAAAGACCTCAACGATGAGGTCCGCACTATGACAGTCTCTTCAATCTGAGGCGCCTGCAAGCTCACACCAAGACACAAGAGCAACTTGTCCATGAACTACTCTTTGCAGACGATGCCGCTTTAGTTGCCCATTCAGAGCCAGCTCTCCAGCGCATGACGTCCTGTTTTGCCGAAACTGCCAAAATGTTTGGCCTGGAAGTCAGCCTGAAGAAAACTGAGGTCCTCCATCAGCTAGCTCCCCACCACGACTACCAACGCCCCCACATCTCCATCGGCCACACAGAACTCAAAACGGTCAACCAGTTTACCTACCTCGGCTGCACTATTTCATTTCATCTGATGCAAGGATTGACAATGAGATAGACAACAGACTCGGCAAGGCAAATAGCGCCTTTGGAAGACTACATAAAAGAGTCTGGAAAAACAACCACCTGAAGAATCATACAAAGATCAGCGTGTACAGAGCCATTGTCATACCCACGCTCCTGTTCGGCTCTGAATCATGGGTCCTCTACTGGCATCACCTACGGCTCCTAGATCACTTCCATCAGCGCTGTCTCCGCTCGATCCTCAACATTCATTGTAGTGACTTCATCACCAACATCGAAGTACTCGAGATGGCAGAGGCCGACAGCATCGAATCCACGCTGCTGAAGACCCAACTACGCTGGGTGGGTCACGTCTCCAGAATGGAGGACCATCGCCTTCCCAAGATCGTGTCATATGGCGAGCTCTCCACTGGCCACCGAGTCAGAGGTGCACCAAAGAAGAGGTACAAGGACTGCCTTAAAGAAATCTCTTGGTGCCTGCCACATTGACCACTGCCAATTGGCTGATATCGCCTCCAACCATGCATCTTGGCACCTCACAGTTCGGCGGGCAGCAACCTCCTTTGAAGAAGACTGCAGAGCCCACCTCACTGACAAAAGACAAAGGAGGAAAAGCCCAACACCCAACCCCAACCAACCAATTTTCCCATGCAACCGCTGCAACCATGCCTGCCTGTCCCGCATCAGACTTGTCAGTCACCAACGAGCCTGCAGTTGACGTGGACATACCCCTCCATAAATCTTCGTCCGTGAAGCCAAGCCAAAGATTAGTTTCTATTGCAGCTTGTCTCACATGTCCACTACCTGCTGTGTGAAGAAGTTGTTCCTCGGATCCTTTTAAATCTTTCCTTTCTCACCTTAAGGTGATACCCTCTAATTTTAAACTCCCCATGGCTGGGAAAAAAACTGTGACCATTCATCTTATCTCTATCCATTGTGATCCTATATCACTAGCAGCTTCTTACATTCCAGGGAAAACAATGTCAGCCTATCCAACCTCTCGAAATACTAAAGCCTTCTAGTCCTGATAACATCTTAGTGTATTTTTTCCATGTCCTTTCCAGCTTAATGCATTCTTTCCTATAATGGGCACCCAGGACAATGCACAAGAATACAAGTGTGGTTTCACCAACATATTGAAAAGCAGTATTATGATGTCCCAACTCCTCTACTCAATGCCCTGACTGAAAGCATACCAAATACCTTCTTCACCACCTTCCCACTTGTCAGTTTCTGGGAATTATATGCATGTACTCCCAAGCCTCTCTATTCTACCACACTTTTCAGAGCCCTATCATTTACAGTGTATATATCCTGCCCAGGTTTCCCACAATGTAGCACTTAACACTTATCTGAGTTAAATTCTCTCTGTTATTCATTGGCCTATTTTCCTCGTTGATCTAAATCCTGTTGTAATTTTAACTAACCTTCACTGTACACTATACCACCAATTTGGTGTTATCTACAATATCACATGTTAACTACATTGCCATCCAAATCATTAACATCCAAAACAAACAAATCTAGACCCAGTTCCACAACCATCCCTTGACTTCTTTCATCAATCCAATTTTTAATTCAATTTTGAATCCTGGATCTCAAGTGATATAACTTTCTAGACTAACCTGCCATGTGGGAACTTGTCAAAGGCCTTGCTAATATCCATGTTGACACAATCTGCTGGCCTTCCTCATCAATTGTCTTTGCCATCTCTTTAAAAACTCAATTCAGTTCGGAAGACACAATTGCCTTAGTACCAAACTGATGATACATGCTGATTATACCAAATCTGTCTTTGCTTTTCTAAATATTGGCAGATCCTTTCTCTCAGAATCCCCTCTTTTAACTTTCCTACCATTGACATTCTTGGTCACTTGATGTGTTTTAAGAGAGCAATGCGGATGTTGTGGTGGAACACAGTGGTGCAAATGTGACCTCGCTAGACTGTACAGGCTGGCCCACCCCGACCCTGTAACTCCTTCTCATAAGATTCCCAGTAAAGGCTGATAGCCCTAGTCTTCTTTCTCCATACTAGCCTTGGATCTGGGCTAGCAGCTTGTGGAGACATGCCCTGATGTTTCTAGATATTAAAGTCTTTAATCACTCACTTTATGTCTGCTTGTGGTTATTGATGGTGCCACAATTAAATATCCAGAGTACTTGCCATGAACAAAGTGATCCAAGTGGAGAAGCTGGAGATTGGCCCCAGGGATCCAAAGGCCTCCATCAAGTTTGATATGTGGCTGGACTTCTTAAAGGTTTACGTGAGATGCCACGAGATCTCTGCAGGTGTAGACAAATACAATCTTCTCTTTTTATCGGTGGGCCACCAAGCTTACCAAATAACATGGAACTGCGAAAAGTACAAGGATGCAATGGCCCTGCTGCAGCAGTAATACTGTGCTCCCATAAACCCTATGTATGCACGTTACCTGCTAGTCACGTGAAATCAAGCCCCCAGTGAGTCCGTCGACAAATTTGTGAGAGCCATGAGGGAGCTGGGATGAGCCTGTGGGTGCGTGGATGTAACCACAGTGGTCTACCAAGAGGAGCTCATCCATGATAGGCTAGTGGCCGGCTTCCATTCCAATCACATCCTCGAACAACTCCTGGAGAAGGGCAATTGGACCCTACAGGAAATCGTGCAGATAGCTTGATCGCTGGAGCAGCCCAGAAGTATGCTGAGGCTTACTCTGTGATCCATGCAGCCACCAGGTGGGGAGCAGGGGTACCACCATCTTGGGACTTGGGGACCATGACTGACACATTTGCTGCCGAGCATGAGGTGCAACTATTGGGGCAAGACCAAGCAACCGAGGAAGTAGTCCTTCCCATAGCAAGGCCTGTTTGAACTGCAGGAGGAAGGGGCAATATACCAAGGTATGCTGTTCCAAATCTTCCTCCAGCAGCACCGCATGCAGACCACGACCCATGTTGCCATCTTGGATCGACCCACTTCTGGCATAACTTCTTGCGGCTGAGGACCAAACAGTAGGAACAGGAGGAAGACGACACAGGATGACGTACATCTCTTCCAGACTCCACCACATCTTCAGGATCTCCAGGGTGGCATCTTGGTGGCCACGACTCCAACAAGGAGCTAACTCTGGCCTCCATCATGCTGAACCAGCATACTCGGCAGCAAATGTGTCAGTCATGGTCCCCAAGTCCCAAGATGGTGGTACCCCTGCTCCCCACCTGGTGGCTGCATGGATCACAGAGTAAGCCTCAGCATACTTCTGGGCCACTACAACTAGTGCACTCTGTGATGGACATAGAGGTAAACGGAAGCATTGAAATTTTTATACACCTAGGAATGGTCCAACGCTATTCCCTGGCAGTGTCCCCTGCAAAGTATAAGATAGCTCTAGTGTCAAAATCCCATTCCACGGAAATCCATGGGTGCTGCATCATGACCCTAACCGTGAGGGGCAGGAGGTATAAAAACTTCAAGCTGCTCGTGATGCCCCATCTCTGCGCAACAGTCATACTGGGGCTGGATTTCTAGTGCAAGCTTAAGACTGTGTTGATGCAGTTTGATGGGCCCCATCCTCCCCTCAAGGCCAAAAATAACCAATTCCTGGAGGGCCCACCCTTCCCCTCCAAACACAGCCAAACAGACACAGGAATGCCATCTAGGACACCCAATCTGTGGTCTGGCCACCCTCTGAGTCCCTTTGGACCCCCCACCCCACTTCTCCCGTTCCAAAACCTCTCCCTGGACTGCAAACCAGTCGCCACTAAAAGTAGGTGATACAGCCCCACGGACAGGGAGTTTATAAAAGGTGAAGAAAGGCAACTGCATGTGGAGGGCATTATTTAGTCCAGTTACAGCCCCTGGAGGGCACGTGGTGGTGGTTAAGAAGCACTGGATGACCATGGATTATAGCCAGACCATCAACTGTTTCACTTTATTGGACACCTACCCCTCCCCCACATAGCTAAAATGGTGAATGAGATTGCCCTGACCTGGGTCTTCTCCACCATCGATCTCAAGTCCGCGTATCACCAGATCCCCACCCACACGGTGGACCATCCATACACATGGTGCTCGAGGCCAACGGCGGCCTCTATCATTGCCTGTGGTTCCCATTCGGCCTCACAAATGGGGAGTCGGTGTTCCAATGGGAGATGGACTGTATTATGGATGACAATAAATTAAAAATCACTTATCTGCACTTGGATAATGTCACCATCTTCAGCCATAACCAGGAGGAACATGACACAAACCTATGGAAGTTCCTGGCGACTGCTAAAGCCCTGAACTTAACATACATCTAGAAAAAGTACTTGTTCCACACCTTATGGTTGGCAATACTGGGGTGTGTGGTGGAGCATGGCATTATTGTCCCTGACCTTGAGCACATGCGCCTCCTTCTGGAACTCCCGCTGCCCTAAAACCTCAAGGCCTTAAAAAGGTGCCTGGGGTTTTTCTCCTATTATGCCCAATGGATCTCCAATTACGCATACAAGGCCCACCCCATAGTGAAGACCATCATGTTTCCCCTGTCAGCAGACGCCAGTAAGGCCTTTGAGGGCAGTAAAGATGATAATGCCATGGTACTGATGCATGGCATTGATGAATCCATCCCTTTCCAAGTGGAGACCAATGCCTCCTACTTCGCCCTGGCCCCCCACGCTGAGCCAAGCAGGTCGGCCTGTGGCATTCTTTTCTCGGACCTTCCAGGGCCCGAACACAGGCACTCAACCATTAAGGAGGAGGCTGTAGAACAGTTTGTACACCAGTGGAGACACTCTCTGGCTGGCAGGCAATTCACCCTGCAGATGGACCAGAGAGCCATCACATATATGTTTAACAATAAACAGCGGGGGAAGATTAAAAATGACAAGAGGTGGACAATTGAACTGTCCGCCTACAATTATGAGATCTTGCATCAGCCAGGGAAGCTCAATGAGCCACCCAAAGCCCTGTCTCGGGGAACCTGTGCCAGGGCACAGGTACATCATCTCCAGGCCCTCCATCTCCTGTGGTTCCAACCACATTAATCTGTTAGGGGACCTATTCGCTCCCTATTTATAATTTTGCTCCTAATACATCTCTTTGGATTCTCCTTTACCTTATCTGTCAGAGCAATCTCATGTCATCTTTTTGCCCTCTTGATTTTTCTCTTGAATGTTTTCCTACATCCCTCAAGGGATTCCCTTGAACTCAATTGCCAATGCCTAACGTACTCCTCTTTCTTTTTCCTGACCTAAGTTTCAATATCCTTTGTTGGACAGAATTGTCTAATCCTGCCTGCCTTACCCTTCACTCCAAAAGGACTATTTTCATATTTTGGTATTTTCATTTTCTCTCGCTCCAATTCAGAGTGTCACCCATTTAGCTATGTGCATTGGCATATCTTTCTTTTCACAAATAAGCAGTGAGTGGAAGGAACATGAGAATGCACTTGATATTAACAATACAGGTAATGAGCTTCAAAGACCCTTCTGTTTCCACATTATCTTTGGCTTCATGAGTCTTTCTTATTTCTCTGTGTGTAATGTTCAGAAATCTCTCTCCTTGTGAACTCAGGTCTCTTTGATCTAGATGTTATAATTTTCTGCCTGCCTTTCAGTTTACACTTGCTGGTTCTGGGTCAAATTTTCATGGAAAGAAAAGTGGTAGCTGGAGGAGCTTGAAAGGCTTAGCAGTCTAGCTTTCCTCAAATAAGCATGTGCTTCGTTGTGAGTGGTGTATCTTGTAGAATAGCAACAGTGTCTTAACATTCCTTGGTTACCCTTATAAAATCTTTCCCTGTTTTGTGTAACACAGAGCAGTACGGAAAGCTTTGGTAATCTTTTCCAGGATCTTGACTAATATTTCTGGGAACTCCCTTTGTTGGATGGACAGCCCTTTCATCCCTTGCACTGTTTTCATCCAATAGTGCTTCCCTGAATGGAACGTATGAATCTTGGTGCCCTTGTGCTGATTATGCTTTCCCACACCAAGGTTAACTCCTGTTACCTTGCACACTTTGCCCTCAAAATGTGGTTACTTCTTTAATTAGTTACAGACATCATGGCTAATGAAGGTCCTTGGAGGAGGCATTCATGAAACAATCATGGTACATGTTGGGTGGGTGACAATTGTGTGATCCTTGAAGTATCAACTTGTGATGCCTACAGGAGTGAAAAGGGAGAAAGCCATCAGAACTTTTGCCCTTTAATTGCAATGTTGATTACAAGAGTCAGTGAGGGCACTAGACAGTGTAACATAGCTACCATATACAATTCCCTGATAGGAAACAAAAGAACTGTTGCTATTTTTCTTCCACTTCATGCTATAGGTTTGCACTTAATGCTTAATCGAAATGTTTTCAACCGCTGCACGCTTTTAATTGTACCCCATTTATTAGAACATAAAAACATATAAAATAACGGCAGGAGTAGGCCGTCTAGCCTGTTGAGTCTCCTCTGCTAGCCATTGACTCATTTTCACTTAACTGTCTGTTTTCCATAAACCTTAATTCCCTTATAATGCAAAAATCTATTTATCTGTGAGTTACCGCTACTGCTTCCTTGGGCATTCCGCATAATCACTATTATTTTGGGAGAACCAGTGGCTCATCATCTCTGTCTTTAGTCTACTCCCCTAAATCTTGAGACTATGTTCCTTGGTTCTAGTTTCACCGGTCAGTGGAATTACCTCCCTACTTCTGTCTTATTTCTTAAACTATCTTCTTTGGCTTGGCTTCGCGGACGAAGATTTATGGAGGGGTAATGTCCACGTCAGCTGCAGGCTCGCTTGTGGCTGACAAGTCCGATGCAGGACAGGCAGACATGGTTGCAGGGGAAAATTGGTGGGTTGGGTGTTGGGTTTTTCCTCCTTTGCCTTTTGTCAGTGAGGTGGGCTCTGCGGTCTTCTTCGAAGGAAGTTGTTGCCCACCGAACTGTGAGGCGCCAAGATGCACGGTTGGAGGCGAGATCAGCCCACTGGCGGTGGTCAATGGGGCAGGCACCAAGAGATTTCTTTAGGCAGTCCTTGTACCTCTTCTTTGGTGCACCTCTGTCACGGTGGCCAGTGGAGAGCTCGCCATATGACACGATCTTGGGAAGGCGATGGTCCTCCATTCTGGAGACGTGACCTACCCAGCGCAGTTGGATTTTCAGCAGCGTGGATTCGATCCTGTCGGCTTCTGCCATCTCGAGTACTTTGATGTTAGGGATGAAGTCGCTCCCATGAATGTTTTTTTTAACTAAATTTTTTCTTAAACTAAAGAAATGCTAATGCACACAGTTAAATGGGTGACACTCTGTATCGATTGAAATGCTTCCTGTGGATGAACTGCCAACCACGAGTGGAAGATGTGAAGATTGTGTGTGACTGTTGGATTTGTGGGAAGTGTGCAAGCGTCAGAGTGAAGCTGTTGGCAGATTTTTTTTAAATGTTGCTTTCTTCAAGCTTGACTGTTGTGAGGCCATTAAATGTGTGGCACTGAGCGCAAATCCAAGCGGCACAAATGGAGGTGTTGATCTCTCGGGTTACCTTGTGTCACTGCCACTTCCTCTTCACCCTTGCCCCTGGGATGAAAGCCCTCACTCCAGATACTAATTTCTTCACCAGCATCTCAAGCTTAGCTTCATTGAAACTCATACCTAGCCTCCTGTCTGTCCAGTTGTTGCTGCTGGCATTCCATGATTAACACGATGATGTCCTGCAATGCCATGGTCATTTAGGAGTTGTAGGGGAGACATTAATTGGAGCTGGTTACATTTAGCATTTGCTGACGACTGTGAAATAAATTGCAGACATGGACAATGCAGCTTGTTTGCCACTATTTACGTTGCATGAGCAATATGCATATCAAGTGGCATGGAAAATGGCATTGCATATCATTTGTACTGCAGCATTTGAATTTCTAAGCTATTATTTTTCAGCTTTGGAGCAGGAGTTAGATAAACTCTGGACCATTCAGGAGGCAGAAGGAGTGATAATTGGAATTACAGGGACACTATTACACCAAGGAGACAGGAAGAGGGTAGTTGAGTTACAGTTAGGAGAGGGACAGGGAACAGGCAGGCAGAAGCAGGGACCCCGGAGTCCCCTTGAAGTATATTATTTTAGATACTGTTGAGTGGGAAGACCGACCGGAAAAATCCATGGCAAACAGGTCTCTGGCACAGAGTCAGGTGTTGCGGCTAAGAAGGGAAGGGAGAAAATTAGGCAAGATATAGTGATAGGGGATTCCATAGTTAGGAAGACAAATGAGATGTTCTGTGCAGGAGATTGTGAATCCCGGTTGGTATGTTGCCTCCCTGGTACCAGGGACCCGGATATCTCAGATCAAGTTCACAACATTCTTAGGTGGGAGGGTGATCAGCGAGATGTCATGGTCCATGTAGGCACCAATGAGATAGGTAGGAAGGGTGAGGAGAGTTCAGGGAGTTAGGCACTAGGTTGAAGAAGAGGACCTCCAGGTTAATGATCTCAGGATTGCTTCCTGTGCCATGTTTTGGAGAGGTTAGAAATAGGAGGAAAAGGCAGCTTAACATGTGGCTGAGGAGATAGTGTGGTAGGGAGGGCTTCAGGTTTCTAGATCACTGGGCTCTGTTCCAGAGAAGGTGGGAACTGTACCGTCTGCACAGATTGCATCGGAACTGGAAGGGGATTAATATCCTTGTGGGTAGGTTTCTTAGTCTTGACCCAATGGGTTTAAAGTAGATTTTTAGGGGAGGGGAACCAGAATGTTAGAGCAGTTAGTGAGAAGGAGGAGGAGGATAAAGGTCATGCGAGGACTGCATGTTTAGACAGAATCAAAGGTTTGTACGTGATAGAATGTTCTCAGAAATTTTACTGCAAGGAGAATTGTTAGAAAGGCTAATGATCTTGAGGCATAGACTGACATGTGGGATTATGATATCATTGCTATTAGAGAGATTTGGTTGCAGGAGGGGCAGGAATGGCATCTTAATATTCTGGGGTTCTGTTGCTTCAGACCTGATAGAGGGGGAGGGATGAAAGGGGGAGGAGTGGCATTGCTAGTCAGGGAAAATATATCTGCTGTGCAAAGTCAGGATGCCTGGATGGTTTGTCTACAGGAGCCATATGAGTGGAGTTGAGGAACACTGATAGGTTTTATTATTGACCACCTAATAGTCAGAGAGAACTAGAGGAGCCAATGTGTAGAGAGATAGCAGACCAATGTAAGAAGCAGAAATTTGTGATAGGTGGAGATTTTGACTTCACAAATAATGACAGGGACTTCCATACTATGAAAGGGCTAGATGGCTTGGAGTTTGTGAAATGTGTTCAGGAAAGTTGTCTAAATCAATATATTAGAGGTACCAACAAGAAAGGAATCAGTACTTGATCTGATATTAGGGAACAAGAAAGGTCAGGTGACAGATGTATGTGAAGGTGAACATTTTGGTCCAGTAACCATAATGTCATTAGGTTCAAGTTAATTATAGAAAAAGATAAGTCTGGTCCTCATGTTGGGATTCTAAATTGGAAGAAGGTCAATTTTGTGGATATGAGAAAGGATTTAGGAAGAGTGAATTGGGATTTGTTGTTTTCAGGCAAGGAAGTGTTAAGTAAGTGGATGCCCTTCAATGGTGAAATTTTGAGAGTACAGAATTTGCATGTTCCTTTTAGGATTAAAGCAAAATTATCCCTGGTTTTCAAGGTATATTGGTGATCTGATTAAGAAGAAGGGGGGGGGCGTATAGAGCAAATATAGGCAACAAGGAGCTAATAAGGTACTTGAAGAGTACAAAAAAGGCAAGAAAATACTCAAGAAGGAAATTAGGAAGGCAAAAAGAAACAGAAAATAGATGTAGGAGTATGCCATATGACCCTTCAAACCAACATCATCATTCATTTTGATCATGGCTGATCATCTACTCAGTACCCAGTGCCTACCTTGTCCCCATACCCCCTGATCCTTTTAGCCACAAGGGCCAAATCTAACTCCCTCTTTAATATAGATAAGGAACTGGCTTCAACTACTTCCAGAGTTCCACTCTCTCAGAGAAAAAAAAATTCTCATTTCAATCCTAAAAGACTTTCCCCTTATTCTTAAAGTGTGACCCCTGGTTCTGGTTTTCCCCAACATCAGGAACAATCTTCTTGCATCTAGCCTGTCCAATCCCTTAAGAATTTTATACGTTTCTATAAGATCCCCCCCTTCAATCTTCTAAATTCCAGCAAGTATAAGTCTAGTTGATCCAGCCTTTCTTCATATGTAAGTCCTGCATTCCTTGGTATCAACCTAGTGAACCTTCTTTGCTCTCCCTCTATAGCAAGGATGTCTTTCCTCAGATTAGGAGACCAAAACTGTACACAATACTCTAGGTGTAGTCTCACCAAGGCCCTGTACAGCTATAGTAGAACCTCTCTGCTCCTGCACTCAAATCCTCTTGCTATGAAAGCCAACATACCATTCACTCTCCTCACTGCCTGCAATACATGCATGCCTACTTTCAATTAATTTCACAGCAAAACCCAGGTCTCGTTGCATTTCTCCTTTTCCTAATCGGACACCATTTAGGTAACAATCTTCTCTCCTATTCTTGCCTCCAAAGTGGACAACCTCACATTTATCCACATTATATTGCATCTGCCATCCACCGGCCCACTCACCTAACTTGTTCAAGTCACCCTGCATCCTCTTAGTGTCCTCTACACAGCTAACCCTATCACCCAGCTTCATGTTCTCTGCAAACTTGGAGATCCTGCTTTTTATTCCCTCATCTAAATCATTGATATATATATATATTGTAAATAACTGTGGTCCCAGCACGGAGCCCTGTGGTTCTCTAGTATTCACTGCCTGCCATTCTGAAAAAAACCTGTTTATTCCTACTCTTTGCTTCCTGTCTGTCAACCAATTCTCTATCCATATCAATAAGTTCGTACAATTAATGTGAAAGTAAACCCAAAGGCTTGAAGTGAAGGTTGAGCTTGCAGCGAACCAGCCGGTGGTCAGTGTGGCATTCCGCGCTGGGCATGACCCTGGTGTGGAGCACATCTTGTTTGTCACTTTCTCGCACCAGGATGTAGTCCAGGAGGTGCCAGTGTTTGGATCGGGGATGCATCCAGGTAGTCTTAAGGCTGTCCCTCTGCTGAAAAAGGGTGTTTGTAATGACAAGCCGCTGTTCTGCGCAGAGCTCCAACAGGAGGCGCCCATTGTCGTTGCACTTGCCGACGCCATGCTTGCCCAGGATTCCTGGCCAGGTTTCTGAGTCTTTGCCGACGCAAGCGTTGAAGTCGCCAAGGATGACAACCTTGTCGGCTGTAGGGGTGCGTTGGATGAGGTTGCGCAGGTCAGTGTAGAACTTGTCCTTTTCTGCTGGTTCCGCCTGGAGGGTTGGAGCATAGACACTGATGAGGGTGATGCAACGCTTGTTTTGAAGGGGGAGTCACATGGACATGATTCGGTCCGAGTGGACTGTCGGAAGGTTTTCGAGTTTGGAGGCAATGAAGTTTTTGACCATGAAGCCTACACCAGATAGGCATCATTCATCCGAAGGCTTGCCAGACCAGTAGAGTGTGTAGCCCGCGCCGCGTTCTTGGAGGCTGCCTACATCTGCCAGGCGGACTTCACTGAGAGCGGCTATGTCGATGAACAGTAAAGCCCCCAGAAAGAGGTTCAATGTTGGAAACCTGCAGTCAGACAAAGCGAGAGTAAACTTCCAGGCAAACCTCAAAGCAAAGCTCGACGATGCAACCCGCCTCACGGACCAGTCCCCTGAAACCCTCTGGGATCAGATGAAGACTACCATACTGCAATCCACTAAAGAGGTACTGGGCTTCTCCTCCAGGAAAAACAAGGACTGGTTCGACGAAAACAGGCAGGAAATCCAGGAGCTGCTGGCAAAGAAGCGAGCTGCCCACCAGGCTCACCTTACAAAGCCGTCCTGTCCAGAGAAGAAACAAGCCTTCCGTCGCGCATGCAGCCATTTTCAGTGCAAACTCCGGGAGATCCAAAATGAGTGGTGGACTAGCCTCGCCAAACGAACCCAGCTCACCGCGGACATTGGCGACTTCAGGGGTTTCTACGAGGTTCTAAAGGCTGTGTACAGCCCCTCACCCCAAGTCCAAAGCCCGCTGCGCAGCTCAGATGGCAAAGTCCTCCTCAGCGACAAGATCTCCATCCTCAACCGATGGTCAGACACTTCCAATCTCTTTTCAGTGCCAACCGCTCAGTCCAAGATTCCGCCCTGCTCCAGCTCCCTCAACCGCCCCTAAGGCTAGAGCTGGATGAGGTCCTCACCCAGGATGAGACATATAAGGCAATCGAACAACTGAAAAGTGGCAAAGCAGCAGGTATGGATGGAATCCCCCCAGAGGTCTGGAAGGCTGGCGGCAAAACTCTGCATGCCAAACTGCATGAGTTTTTCAAGCTTTGTTGGGACCAAGGAAAACTGCCTCAGGACCTTCGTGATGCCACCATCATCACCCTGTACAAAAACAAAGGCGAGAAATCAGACTGCTCAAACTACAGGGGAATCACGCTGCTCTCCATTGCAGGCAAAAATCTTCGCTAGGATTCTACTAAATAGAATAATACCTAGTGTCGCCGAGAATATTCTCCCAGAATCACAGTGCGGCTTTCGCGCAAACAGAGGAACTACTGACATGGTCTTTGCCCTCAGACAGCTCCAAGAAAAGTGCAGAGAACAAAACAAAGGACTCTACATCACCTTTGTTGACCTCACCAAAGCCTTCGACACCGTGAGCAGGAAAGGGCTTTGGCAAATACTAGAGCGCATCGGATGTCCCCCAAAGTTCCTCAACATGATTATCAAACTGCACGAAAACCAACAAGGTCGGGTCAGATACAGCAATGAGCTCTCTGAACCCTTCTCCATTAACAATGGCGTGAAGCAAGGCTGTGTTCTCGCACCAACCCTCTTTTCAATCTTCTTCAGCATGATGCTGAACCAAGCCATGAAAGACCTCAACAATGAAGATGCTGTTTACATCCGGTACCGCACGGATGGCAGTCTCTTCAATCTGAGGCGTCTGCAAGCTCACACCAAGACACAAGAGAAACTTGTCCGTGAACTACTCTTTGCAGACGATGCCGCTTTAGTTGCCCATTCAGAGCTAGCTCTTCAGCACTTGACGTCCTGTTTTGCGGAAACTGCCAAAATGTTTGGCCTGGAAGTCAGCCTGAAGAAAACTGAGGTCCTCCATCAGCCAGCTCCCCACCATGACTACCAGCCCCGCCACATCTCTATCGGGCATACAAAACTCAAAACGGTCAACCAGTTTATCTATCTCGGCTGCACCATTTCATCAGATGCAAGGATCGACAATGAGATAGACCTTTATAAATCAAAGTATTGAGTATAGGAGTTGGGATATTATGTTGAAGTTGCTTAAGACATTAATGAGGCCAATTTTGGAATATTGGGTGCAGTTCTGGTAACCTAACTACAGGAAGAATATCAATAAGTTTGAAAGAATGCAAGAAGATTTACTAGAATGCTTTCGGGTCTTCAGGAGTTGAGTTACAGGGAAAAATTAAACAGGTTAGGACTTTATTCCTTGGAGCAAAGAAGAATGAGGGGAGATTTGATAAAGGTTTATTAGATTATGAGAAGTATTGACAGAGTGGATGTGAGAAGGGTTTTTCATCTTAGATTGGGGAGATAAAGATGAGAGATCATAGTTTTAACCTGAAAGGAGGAAGGTTTAGGGGGAACATTAGGGGAAAGTTCTTTACTCAGAAAGTGGTTGTAGTGTGGAATAGGCTGCCATCTGATGTGGTGAATGTGGGCTCAATCTTGAGTTTTAAGAATAGATTAGATATATACATGGATGGGAGATGTATGGAGGGTTACGGAATGGGAGCAGGTGAGTGGAACTAGCGAAATTGTGGTTGGCACAGGCTAGAAGAGCCAAATGGCCTGTTTTCTGTGCTGTTACATTCTATAGCTCTATAGTTCATGGATTGAATTAAATCCGAAGGCTTGCTACTCACATACCACTTTAAGTAATTCCTATGCCACTGGTGCTCTGTGATTTGTAAGGGATTGCTTAAGATGGAATGTGAGTGTGAAGGGAAGGTTGAGAATCACTGCTCTAGGCCCAATAGTTACTGAAATATTTTGCTTGAGAAAAATTGTCATTGGCCCATTTCCTTTAAAATTATGAAGTTAATTAGGAACGATTAAAACAGTAGTTTTCAAACTTTTTCTTTCCATCCACATACCACCTTAAGTAATCCCTTACTAATCACAGAGCACCTATGGCATAGGGAATATTTAAAGTAGTATGTGGGTGGAAAGAAAAAGGTTGAGAACCGCTGAATTAAATTGAACTGTTTATTGTTACAAGGATACAGTGAAAAACTTTGTTTTGTATTCTATCCAGGCAAGTACAGCAGGTCATGCAATAATAAAACAAAAGAGCACAGTGCAGTGTTGCAGTAAGTCAAAGAGTGCAGGGTATAGTGTTACTTTGAGCATGTAAGGATGTGGAAGAGTACAGGGACATCGTTATTTGGCAATGAGAGGTCCATTCAAGAATCCTACAAACATGAAGTGTTCTGATCCTAAAAATTACATTGAGGGCTACTTCTGTGATCTTTGAGGCTGAGATGTCTGCTGACTACCTAGTTTGAAGCCTGGTCAATAATCCAATCAGGGTGTCTTTGAATGTCCAGCAGTCACTAGTTTTAATTAATATCTTTCCAAAATGATTGAGGGCAGAGGCAGCTGAACTATTGCTTTCCCCAAGGTCCCCATTCCTTAGATTCTTTTTACAAAGGGACCTACATGTCATATTTACTGAAATGCACTGAACATTGAATTAAATACTTCCACACATGAATGCTGAAATGAAGCTGAGGCAATTAGATGAGTTTATATGGTAATATCATGTTAATAGGAGTGTTTATTAATGTATCTTCTGTAACAAAGCATGTGTCTGCATGGGCAAGGATGATTAAAATTCTGAATTGTGATGAAATGTTATTGATTTCCTTGAAAGGAAAGTTTAAAACAATGCAAAGATTTATTGGAGATGACACTGGTCTTTGGCATAAAACAAAATGGCCAATAATCAATTGACAGGATGATTTATTTTTCACTCGATTTTCTTTTTCCATTAAAAAACGATGAGATTCATTCTTACCTGTTAAACTGAAGGCAGATTTGAATTCCACCACCTCAAGAATTGGTCAGAAATAATAACCAAGAAATGCAATTGTACCTACTTAAGAGCAAAAACTAATAAGGTGCATAATGAATCCATTTTATGCAGGGGGGTGACATTGCTATCAGTTAAATCTTTCCTTCTCAGTTTTGAGAATGGGCCATGTTCTGGCCCGCCTATGTGATCTGATTACATCAGTCAAGGTACCGCTGCTGCTGCAGTGGGCGTTGTTGATCAGCAGAGGAGGGTGGAGACAAGGAGAGCTGCAGTGATAGGAATCTGGATGGAGGGAGAGACAGGAGATTCCGTGACTGCAAATAAGGCTCTAGAATTTTGCATTGCCTCCCAGGTGCCAGGTCAAGATTCCCCTGAGTGGAAGAGGAAGAGGGTAAGCAGCCAAAGGTCTTTGTACACATTGGTTACAATGGTAGATAGAAAAAAAGAAATTAGGTCCTGCAAAGCAAATATAGGGAGTTAGAAAAAGGGTTGTAAAGCAGGTTTAAAGAGTTTTAATCTCTGTATTACTCATAATTCTATGTGCTAGTATGGATAGGAATAGTAGGATAGGACAGATAATTGTGAGGCCGAGGAGCTGGTACAAGAAAGAGAGATGTTGGTTATTGATAGATTGAGATCTCCTCTATAGTAGAAGTGGCACTTGAACTGGAGAGAGACCAATATCATAGCAGGGAGATTCATGAATCCTACTCAAAGAGGCCTAAACTAGTCTAGCAGAGGAATGTATAGTGTGTTGGCAGATGAGAATGTTGCAGCAAATATAGAAGCTAAAGTAAGCATGTTCAGTGGAAAGAGAAGGACAGGGAGTGAGGAAGGTCTGATAGACTCATTCAATTATTGCATTTTTATGCAAGAAGCCTGACAAGTGAGACAAAATAAATCAAGATATGCATGTACATGGTGCTGGGATTACAATGATAACTGAAAAATGTTTGATGGGGGTGATCTTAAACAGATTTTTTTGCATCAGTATTTACTCAGGAAACTGGCATGGTGTATAAGGAAGGAAGGCATATAAGCAGTAGTGGCATTGAACAGATAGAGATTAAAGAGGAGGAGATCCTTGCTGCTTTACAGTGAATAAAGGTAGATAAATCCCCCAGCCCTGACATGATATTCCCTCAGACCTTAAGGGAGTCTAGTGTAGAAATTGCAGGGGCCCTAGCTGTGATGATACAACCACTACACTGGCCACACTCCTATCAGCATATTACTGGACCTGCAGGTAGGCAACCTGGTAGGCTAGCCTCACCTGCCGGTTGTCAATCACTGGCCTGTATAAAGACTCGAACCGGCTCCTTTGGGAACAGTCAGACACATGGAGCCAGGTGTGTACTGAGATCTGGTGTGTACAAGTTTAAGCTAATTAAAGCCCGTTGTTAATTAAAGCTAATTAAAGTCTGTGGAGTTTGCGTCAGAATTATTTGCACAGCAGCGCTCACACTAGCAGAAATATTTAAAATCCCCTTAGCCATGGGTAAGGAGCTGGAGGATTGGAGGGTAGCTTATGTTGTTCTGGTGTTTAAAAAAGGCTCAAAATAAAAATAAAAAAAAAACAGGAAATTACAGGCCTATGAGCTTGACGTCAGTAGTAGGTAAATTATTGGAGGGTGTTCTGAGAGATCGGATATACAAGTATTGGTACAGGCAAGGGTTGATTAAGGATAGACAGCATGGCTTTGCATGGTAGGTCATGTTTAACAAATCTTATAGGAGGTTACTGTGACACTCTCCCCATTTTCCAGTTAATTTTATTTGTGTGGGACTGTCCCTTTAAGAGACCAGATTTAGAAAAAGCCTGCAGGCTTTTTTAAGACAGCATGTACCAAAAAGTTGATACATTTGCAGATTGAAGGGGAGCAGCCCTGGAGAAGCCAGGGGCAGAGACCATGTGACCAGTGTCTTAAAAAGACAAGACATATTTTGTTCAAGAGACCATTTTAAGAAGGCAGCACAAGAGAAACATCTCTTTGATTTCCTT